>NC_056631.2:87412244-87725723 GCF_002870075.4 Lactuca sativa | reverse complement strand
GGATTCGACGAGTTTAGCCGTCAGACAGAGAGATTTTTGGGATTTCTTGCTGTTTTGCTTAAAGATAAGCACCTAAAACATTTTTGACTAATAAAATCCGAATTTTATTACTATTTTATAATTATCCTTACCAAATCAAAAGATAATTACCAAATCTTGTTGTTTTGCTTAATGATAAGCACCTAAAGTCCTTATTTGATAATATTTGATTATTTGAATTAATTGTTGAATTATCTTGTAAATAAAATTGACTAGGTCAAATTTAGATAATCATTAAGTTAGTTGTTTAATTTAAATTATTTGCTATTTAATACTTTATGTTTTGAAAAGTTCAAAACTTGTCCTCAAGTTCTGAAATTTAAATTTTATGATTAAAAGTTTAATTTAAACTATTTAAATTTCTAACCCTAGAATTTTACAAGCTTAAATTCTAACTTATACTTTAATTTAAAATTCAACCTTATACATATATATATATATATATATATATATATATATATATATATATATATATGTATAACTTAAACGCTAGTCTTACCGTTAGTAAGCCTCATTCACGAAGTCAATCTGTGATAGAGGGGGGGGGGGGGGGGGGGTATAAGGTTATGGCCTATAAAATGGCCATTTAATGGGTGTACACTCTTACCCACCGGTTCTTTGATTGGTGGAGGGTCGTTAGCCGAACGGGTAGGATAGGGCAACCCTCTCTCACTAATAAGTATAATGAATTGTAAAAGTAACTAAATGGTTTTACAAAATTCTCAATCTTAGTTAATTTAGCCAAAAGTGAATTGATGCAATTCCATGAAATTACACTTTGTACCCTTTCTAAGACATTAGTGAAGTGTGTGTGGTTAACCGACACACTAATTGGGTTCTAAGAAAAGGTGGCAAAGGGTGACTCATTGCTTGTCATAGTTCAATGGAGCGTTTGTGGTTAACCGACACATCGAATAGGTGACCGTAACAATGAGGGCACAATGTATATTTGCATGGTTATTCACACCCGCTTTGTGATCCTCGGCATCCTAGTCACAAACTAGAGGGGCATATCAAGATTTAAACATGCCATTGAAAAGTTCAATGAATCTCAAAAGATCTAGGAATTTTCAATACATTTAAAAATTAATCTCTTTTTCGTTTTTCATGGTGCAGAATTAATGAGTCGTCATTCACTTACCTTCAAATTATTTGCATGTTGGATTACAACATCCCTCTTCTAATATGTAAATAATGTTGTTGGATCCTAGCCCTAATTTCTAATTTGGGTGTTTAATTAGGGATTCATTTAATGAAACTTTATTCTTTTTCCTTTTCAGATGTCGAACAACAACAATGCTTCCGGCTCGAATTCCTCCGACTTGTTCTCACTCGTGAACTTGTGTGGGAGAGTGATATTTGACTGGTCCAATTTCAATGATTGGAACCGCAAAATCTGAATGGTCACTCGATACGAGGACAAAGAGTATGTCCTTGATGAGAATTTGAAGGAGATCAACTTCAACACTGCTACTTCCAAAGAGATCGCCGCCTTTGAGGCCTATGAGCGTGATGCCACGAAAGTCCATTGCATCATGCTAGCGACCATGACTGCAGAACTCCAGAAGTCCTATGAGGACATGTATCCCTATGAAATGCATCAAGACTTGTTGGACCGGTACCACCAAAGTGCAAGGCAAGAAAGGTATGAGATCATCACTTCGATGATCACTACTCGAATGGGTAATGGAGATTCCCTTACCGCTCATCTGCAAAAGATGCAGAGATATGTTGATTGCCTGCTAAAGTTAAATGTTAACTTTGATGAAGAGCTGGAAATCGACATCATCCATCACTCCTTGCCTCCTTGCTACAACCAGTTCTGCATGACCCACCACATGAATAAGGTAGAGGTCACCTTGAGCAAGCTTCAAGGCTTGCTAAGAACTGCTGAGAGCAATCTCAAGGATAAGTCTATTGCATCGACTCCAACTCCCGCTGCCGCCCCTGTCTTGGCAATAGGGTAAGGGAAGGGTAAGAAAAGGAAAGCTCCCTCAAAGAGCCACCACAAGGGAAAGTCCCAAGATGGTACCTCTTCTAGTGGAACCAAGGCTGGTTCTGCTAAACCCAACTCTAACCCAAAGGAGGCAGAGTACCATCACTACCACAAGATAGGGCATTGGAAGAGAAACTTCCTCGAATATCTGCAAGCTATCAAGGATGGAAAGATCAAGCCGTCCTTCGCAGGTATTTACACTATTAAATCTAATAATTCATCGCATGCTATTTCTTGGGTTCTTGATACATGATGTGGTTTTCACATATGTTCTGATTTGCAGGGACTAAGAATAAATAGGGATGTGGAGCATGGGAATATAAATCTAATCATGGGAAACAAAAGATCGTCGTCTGTCACCAAGATTGGAGTATGTTCCTTAGTTCGTAGTAATGGATTAGGTTTAGATTTAAACAATTGTTGGTATTCGCCAGATATGGCAAGAAACAACATTTCATTTCATGGTTTATATAGACAAGGATTTAGATATTCATTAGATAATGAAAAGGGTTCTATTTATGCTTATCTTAATAGTGTTTTATATTTTGAAGCATTGTCTTGTAATGGAATATATGAAATTGTGATGGTTGTAGATAACTTAGGAAATGATGTATTATGTGTTGATTCTTCCAATAGTATGGATAAAGCATGCTTGTGGCATTTTCGTCTTGGACATGTTAACAAGAAACGCATATCCTAACTCCAAAAGGATGGAGTGTTGGAGTCATTCGACGTTAGGGACGATGAAGTGTGTGAGTCTTGTTTACTTGGAAAGATGACCAACTCACCCTTTACTGGCACTTATGAAAGGGGTGAGGTTTTATTGGATCTCAAACACACCAATGTGTGTGGGCCTTTTAGATCCACCATAAAGGATGCGAGTCGCTTCTATATGACTTTTACCGATGATTATAGCAAATATGGGTATATCTACTTAATCAAGCACAAGTTAGAAACCTTTGAAAAGTTCAAAGAGTTTAAACAAGAAGTGGAGAATCAGTTGGGTAGGAAAATCAAGATGCTTCGATCCGATCGAGGAGGAGAGTACCTAAGTCTTGAATTCCACGACTACCTAAAGGAATGTAGAATCGTTTCGCAATTGACGCCACCTAGGATACCACAGTTGTACGGTGTGGCTGAGAGGGGTAATTGAACCTTGTTAGACATGGTTCGTTCCATGATGAGTCGTGCTTCACTACATATCTCATTTTGGGGGTATGCTATAGAGACTGCTGCCCATATCCTTAACTTAGTCCCTACGAAGAAGGTTACCAAAGCACCTCACGAGATATGGACAGGGAAAACTCCCTCGTTATCACATATAAAGGTTTGGGGTTGCGATGCTTTCGTAAGACGAGAGACTCACGACAAGCTCGAACCTCGTAGTGAGCGGTGTATTTTCATCGGCTACCCGCAGAAGTCCTTTGGATATCTCTTCTATAGACCGAGTGACAACGTTGTCTTCATTGCGAGGAGAGGGGTTTTACGAGAGTGAGAACTCATAAGCCAAGGGGACAGTAGGAGGCAAATCGATCTTGAAGAGATTTAAGAATCGAGCGATGAAGGAATCTCTAATGCTGGCGCTCAACCCGAGGACTAAACTTCGGTTGAACTGATTTGCGAGTCCTTACCTATTAGACGTTCTGAAAGAGCTAGGTTTCAACCCCAGTTATATGGTTTTGATATTACTACAGAAGGGGATACGTATATTAGTGATAGTACACTAATAAATTTGGAGGAAACTAATAGCTATAAGGAAGCCATGGTAGGCACGGAGTCTGCGAAGTGGAAAGAGGCGATGGATATCGAGATTCAGTCCATGTATGACAACCAAGTTTGGAATTTGGTTGACAATGTACCAGGACGTAAGACGGTCGGGTGCAAGTGGATCTTCAAGAAGAAGATCGACATGGATGGCAATGTGCACACTTATAAGGCACGATTGGTCGCGAAGGGTTTCACTTAAACTCCTAGTGGGAGTGATGACTTAAAGGTGCGAGGGAATAGTGTCGCTAGTTTTCAGATCGACAGGGACAACTACCGTTCACAGACGGGCTGGGTCTTTACCTTAAATGGAGGAGTAGTAACTTGGAAAAGTTCCAAGCGAGAAACCATAGTTGATTCAACGTGCGAATCAGAGTATATTGTAGAGAGCGAAGCATCAAAGGAGGCAATATGGTTGAAAAACTTCATTGGAGACCTTGGAGTTGTGTCAATCATACATGAGCCTATGGAAATTTTCTGTGATAAGGAAGGAGCGGTTGCCTTGACCAAGGAACCGAGGGATCATGGCAGATCTCGACATATCGACAGAAAATATCACTTTATTCGACATCGGGTGGAAGAAGGACTCCTCGTAGTGAAGAGGGTATCATCAGAAGATAACCTAGCAGATCCGCTTACGAAGGGACTGAGCAAGGTTAAACACTTGCAGCACGCTATGAGCATCGGGATGAAGGATGATATTAGTTTAGATTAGATAGTTTTGAAACGTGTAATAGATAAATTGTAATTAACATTTGATGGTTAAATAAAAGAGTATTATTTATTAGTAATGTTACTGTCTTATGTTAATTCTTTACCTATTGTTTCATTTTGCATGTTTTGACTTCCTGAATAATAAGATTATTCAAACGTTCCACGTTCGTTCATATGTTGGAAGTAGGTATGAATGAAGACTGTCATGAATTGGTGTGTAGATTGTTTAAAGTGTATTAGACATAGCAAAAGTTTGTTACAACGTTCATGAGTGCATATGAACAAGTTTTGAGCGTTGGAATAAACACACGCTTGCTGAAATCACTTCATGGAATTTATCAGGAGTGATCGCAAGACGATAATATCATATGGTCTTATAACCTAGATATATGGTTTATAAAATGCATTGTTGTGTATTATTTTATTAGTGGATAGTATATGCATATATGTCGTAATTTATTTGTTCCTTTTTTTCCTAAGAGGGTAAAAGCAATATCAGGTCCCCTCGATGATTTGATTTCACTTATGTATCGGGCCCGGTCAGGACTGAATTCATGTGTTCAATTATGTTCTATGTCAAATGAATCAGAGATCGAGAAACAAACCGTTGGACAATAAGTATGACTATGTTCCATGTAATTGTCCGCATGATATCTAGAACATAGGATTATATGATACCTTATCTAAAGGACAAGTTATTGATATGATCAAGAGTTTCAAGAACTACAATTGTTAATCGGATCCAAAAGTTACATTAGCATTTATAGTTATTTGACTTATGCAAGTGGGAGACTGGTGGATTAGTTTCTAAGTCCATAACTATATTTGGTATGTACTTGACCCAGTTGTGCATGGTCCTTTTGGGTTGCCTTCACCAAAGCAACTTGACTGGAGGAATAATATAGAAAGAGGTGATTATGGTTTATTAATATATTATAAGAATAATATATTAAAAGAGAAATCACATTTGTTTAATTAATATTGGTCAATAATTAATTAAGAGTTAGTTTTGTGATCAAAAGAAGTTAATTAAACTTAAGGGGCTGAATTATAATTATGTGATAGTTACAAAATTAGGAAAGGAAACCCTAATAGACATGTTGGAGGAATTCTACGGATAAAGCCTTAAGAATTCGTCGATGATAGGGATTCTAGAATTATCTTATGGGCTGCTTGGTGGCTAAGTGACCAGATAAGGATAATTACTGAAACCCTAATTCCTACACCTATATAAAGGACCCCTATGCATGGGAATTTCGGCCACTTGAACCCTTCTCCTCTCCCCTCTCTCTCTCTCTTGCTTCCTACAATTGCTATTGGTGTTTGTGATTCATTAGAGGCACAACACTTGAGGTGCTAAAGTTCTTAAGGCTTCAAGATCTTTAATCAACAACAAGGTAAATATCTAGATATGCCTAGCTATGTTAATTTCGATTATATACACTAGATTTAGGGTTTGAAAGTCTTGGATGAATGCATGTACAATTATAGAAACCTAGGTCCAAGCATTAGGGTTTGCATGAGCACATAGGATGTTCTTTTGGCTAAAACCCATCAACTATCACCAATTTTCCAACCCAAACCAACTCAGCCAGATCCATGCCATCCCTGACTCTCTAAATGTATAACACAAAGCAAGATAATCTCCCAAATAAAGAACCAACAACTCAAAGACATTCGAAATATCAGATGGAGACCTCGGAAACTTCCCAGACCTAACTGCCTCTATCATCAAGAATCCCATGAAAATACACAAGCAATGACTCTAATAGCTAATTCATAGTATGGATTCTCTATCTAAGAGCAGTTGGACTATCACAAAATTCACTCTGATTCCCTGACCTTCACTCCATCGTGAGACACAATCATGCAACATGAGACATCATCCTCATAGTTGAGACACAATAAAACTTTTCATTCCCGATACAGTTTTCCTAATCATCTGGAACAACCTGCCAGAACACGCTATAATTAAACTCAAGCAAAGCATACCCCTAGTCCTTATCTTGTATAGTCTCCATGAAAATGACTTTCTTTCCACATAGGAAAAAAATGGAAGAACATAATCCTCTCCAAAGAAAATGGCATCCTAAGCCATTGGCCAATCACTCAATCTCAAGACTGCAATCCTCAGGCTGCTCATCCCAACCGCTCCCTCATTGAGTTCCACGACATAGAATGACACTACCTCAAGTAGGGCCCTAAGACCTCAAAATCAACTACTCATCTAGGTCTACACCATTCAACCCCAACTGACATGGCCACTACGGCCGAAACAATCACCCGGATCGTCTTCTTCCTGGACAACCATAACCGAATAGCTGATAATACCCAAAATGCTACAACAGATTCATGGTGCCAAACCATGTTCCTACCCTCAACTAGCTGCTTATAATTTTTGGGACTTTCCTGGATTCAAGTACGGATCATGCGCTTCAAGTAGTACGGGCCCAAAACTACCTTCCACACCTATTTGTACTTTCCTCATAACCATCATGAATCTTGTAAGTCACTTCCTCATAATGATACCCTCCAAACTCTGCTAAATACGACATCACCCGCACTAAAGCGCTTCCTAGGCTCTCCTACTATTACCACCTTACCTTGCCATCAGCTGCTGAAGGACTTCTACTAATTTTAGTTAACTACTTCACGAATACAATTACATGCAACAAATCTTAGATAATCCTTTGACTAAAATACTCATCCCTACAATGGTTAGACTCAAACGAGAGCTACGCAATAAGGTCAAGTCAACCACTTTAAGATTATTTAACCTCCACTGTATGTAACTTAGCTTATTTATGCGATAGATAACTTACATCAATATGAGTCCTATGAAGCACAAATCAAGCAATATTCGAGCATATAGAACTAAAAGCATCACATAAACAGACATTCCTACCTCGAAAGCACTTGAAGATCTCCAATCACTAACATGCATCACTACCAGCTCACGCAACAGGCATAAAGGCATCTCTCCTAATCATCCATCCTACCATGCAAAATTAAGTAGATCCTTAGCCCTAATCTAGCATGAAATTCACATATACTCACATCAAACATCAATAATATAACACACATGGGTATTTTGGGAAATACTTACTTGAGCTCGACTAATTGTACGCATCATACCCCGTTTATATTAAAAACCTTCTTAGCAAAATCAACTTCTTTTAGAAATTTTTACAGAATCCCATTTTAAGTTCAAGCATACCCGAGAGTATGCCTGAATCTCTTAAACCAAGGCTCTGATACCAACTTGGAACTCCCCAAATTTTAACCCAAATTTTTCGATCAAAACTTAAGTATTTATTTAATTCACAACTGCAAGATCTTAAAACATCTATCAGAGTATCATTAAAAGTTATCAAGTACACAGTCCCTAATTGATGCGATGCAATCAAGTCATGCCCCCCCCCCCCCCCTTTAATATAAGAAAATTTGAAACATATAAACCACAAATCGTAAGCACAAAGCTTAGTGAGTTCCCAAAAATACCGCACACAACACAACACAAATAAACAGCTATGGGTTATCACTACTCCTAGGGACTATCAGCAGTCCTAGTGGGCAAACAGTATGCACGGTTGGTTATAAGCAACCCTGGAGACTATCAACAATCTCAATGGGCAAACAGAACGCCCAGTGGGTTATCAACAACCCTGGAGACTACCAGTAGTCTCAGTATACAATATCACATATCACAGTAACAACAAGTAGGACCCAGCTGGTCAACACACACACACATACACACACACACACACACACACATATATATATATATATATATATATATATATATATATATATATATATATATAACCACACAGGCTAACATGCAAGCAGTCATAAAGATAGCTAGTCTCCTACATACACAATTTAGTGAGCCGATATTAGTGCCTTCGACTCACAAGCACCGAAGAAGACTCGCCTGAATTGAAGAACCCCAAAACACTACGATACAATCCATTTTCTGCACTGCTCGAACCCACGAATCCACTCTAGAAGATAGATCAATGTGAAAAAAGTCCAGATCTACAAGCTCCAATGCAACCAACACTTCTCCAAGAAGTTCCTTCTTCTCCAACATGCACCATGCAAACTCCAAAGCATTGAAAAAAACCTTCTTTTAGCTCACAGGGATCAAACTATGGTTAGAGTTTCATGGAAGGGATGTTGGAGAAGTGGAGGCTAAGAATGGAATGGTTTGGGGGAGTTAAGGAGCTTAAATAGGGCTCAAACCACGAAAATAAGGTTTCGGCACTGATCACGTACCTCCTACATACTCCTGGTATTCCCAGCGTACTTAATATGCCTTAGTATGCCCAACGTACTCCCTCTTGTACGACCAACATACTCAGCTTAACCCGGAACTGTCCAAACTTTAAACGATCAAAACATCTTCGTTTCAACTCCGATTTCGACGATCTTTATATCTAGAGAAAGGTATTGAGGAGATCTACAACCCTATCTAATTAACTTTTACTTAAAAAACATTAAACTAAAATACATAATATATAAAAGAAGTTTGAAACACCAGTTTCCCATTTTATTGTTTGACTCCAAAGCTCAAACCGAACTCTTGGATCATACAATCTACATTACCTACATCCAAATGGGTCTAAGCCTCTCGTTACCAAAGCCCAAATCTTTATGATAATTGTTCTTTGGGTCATAGCCCCGAATTGTGAAACAACTCAAAACAGGTTGTTACAATATTTTTCTTCACAAACAAACTTGATGTTCCCCATTATGAACTAATCGGCCTAATAAACCCCTTGTCCAATAGCTCATACAGCTGTATGGACAACTCATGCATTATCGGTGGTGCTAAACAATATGGTTCCTTAGCTATCGTAGCCGCACTCGGAATCAGATTAATTTGAAGCTCTACCTGTCTCTTGGGAGGCACTCCTGAAAATTCCTTGGGAAACATATCAGGGAACTCTCGGATAATAGGTACATTATCCACAATTTTCTTCTTTACAACACTATTATCCATAACATATGCGAAAACTCCAGAGCATCCATGCTGAAGATACCTCATAGCTCACTGTTGTGAGCAAATAGTTGGCCCTCGCTGAGTGTCTTTTCCATGAATAACCATCTCTCCCCCATTTGGGGTTCAAACTCTCACCAAATGATACACACATTCAATCATATTACCATTATGGATCAACCAATCCATGCCTACAATAATCTTTTTCCCTTACACCGGAATAGGAACCAGATCTATCAGATACCTCTCACAAATAACTCGAGAATGCAACCACAATGAACTCTTATAGCACTCACTGTACGGTCATCAGAAATATCCACTTTAAATGGGTAATCTAATGCTTCAGGAGTCTCACCAAATTTCTTATTAAGCGCAAGAGACACAAAAGATCGAGTGGCACCATAATCCAAAAGAACATGAGCAATCACACCATTAACTAGAAACATCCCTTATTATGAACGAATAAAACATAAGTAAAAGTAATGAAAGTAGGAAAGATACAAGAGGGATGCATACCAATGAGAACATCAGGTGTTTCTAGGGCCTACTCGACCATCAGCTGAAAATGTTGACTCCTCACCACTAGAGCCACCGCCTTGCCCTAGCGGCCATCAGTAATCCTCAACATTTCTAGAGCGGGTGCACCTACCACCACTTTTGATAACCTCAAAAAGTCATCCTTCTTGTGGCCCGTCTGATTGCAATGTAAGCAAATCAAACACAATCCTTAAGGGCAATCCCGATGAACATTACCGGTCTTGCCACACCTGTTGCAGCCCAAACCCACTTATCGACAGACTCCATCGTGAAATTTATCACACTTGCCCCAACGGCACCGACCCTGTTGACATCTACATCACGAGTCATAAGTTTTGGGCCTCTTTGTTGAGCACTCCGCTGCTTGAAGATGAGTTGGCTTCCATTTCGACTGAAGCTCCAACTTAATCTCCCACTTTCATGCTTTGTCAATCATATCCTCCAAGGTCCAACGTCCTGAGATGCTAACAAACTACCTAATGTCATCCTTAAACATATCATGATATCTCATATTCTTCATCTCCTCATCCGCCACATTCTCCATAACTAACAAATCCCTCTCCTTGAACATGGTAGTGATCTCTGCCACACTCTCCGTCAGCTGGCGAATGTCTTGGAACTCCTTCGCCAACTGACGCACCTCGATAGCAGGTGAAAACTCCATCGTGGATCTCGTAACAAAATCAGGCATGGTATGGGGCTCTAAAACCCTTCAAGTACCAAAAGGTAAGAGTTCCTGCAACATATTGACCAACTGCAATCTCTGCACAAAAGGCTCTGATGCGCTCATCCAATATCTCCATGATCCCCTCCTTGATGGTACCGAATATCTCCATGATCCCCTCCTTGATGGTACCGAACATCATTAATTGGTTCAAGATCAGCGCGTAAACCAGAACCAGAACCTCGAGTAACCACCACCATACTAAAACGAAATAATATAAAAGATCAGAACATATTGGAAAAATCCCTCATGCAAAAAATCTCCCTAGAGTTGCGAATCTATGAATTAGACCAACAAATTGAAAAAAAAAACTATTTTTTATATACTTAGTTTTTTAGATAAATAAACATTAATATTAACAAAAAAACAACAAAACGAAGTTGTATGTGTGTGTGTGTGTGGATATATATATATATATATATATATATATATATATATATATATATATATATATATATATATATATATATATATGAAAGTCCCAAACTACTAGTAAAATTTTCATTTTTCTAACCACCCAAAAACGATACAACCAGTTGTTTTCAAAATCAAACCATGTGACAATTTTCTCAAACATCAGAGTGAATTAAATTGTTGGAGCATGGAAATGCTCTACAAGATATGTGTGATAGATAAGTTATTATATTTCATTTATTGTTTGTAAGGTACCTTTCTCTATAGATAGAGAGGGAGTGGTCATTTTTTTAGTGTGCACAAAAATGTAGTATCTTTCTAGTTAGAGAAAATGGGAGAGTTATCTCTCCCAACTAATGTATTTTTCATTGTAATATTTTCTCTCTTTCTAGTAAATCACTGGATTACTCATCTCTTTATGTTCTTTGTATTTTTATTATCGTTAAATCTCAAGATCATATTATTCCACACAAACCGATCGTTCAAAATAGGATCCTACAATTGGTATCAGAGACGTACCTTGAAGATCTAAGCGAATATTTCATGGGAACGACTCCCGATCGGCCATTTTTAACTTGAGAGTTTTTGATTTTTGTATAAAATTTATGGGTTCTCAACAATAAATTTTAAAATGAGTTTTCTGATTTTTGTGTGTTGATTCAAGCTTTTGCAAGCATTCTAGAATAAATGTTGTTGCTGTCTCATTCATGTTTCTGCAAAAAGTCTAGGTTTGTAAGATTTTCTATTTTGTTGCTGAAGAATAAGAAAAATAAAGGTGATATTTGTGGTCTAAATCATTTGAAGATTTTGCTCGAGGCCTCTTTTTGCTATGGAATGAAAACACAATATCTTGGGTTTTTTTGGAAAAGATGGTTCTTGAGGAAGATATTAAGGAAATTTTCGAGTTCATACATCTTGAAGGTTTTTATCTAGCCAAAAGATTGGAGAAGACTTCTTTTTTAAGATTTTATAAGCTTTTTTTAGTTCATATCATCAACATATGAGAAATCATCAAGGTATGAAGCTTTTTGTTATTTACTCTAAGTTGATTAATGTTTGATAAAAGTCTTGAAGGATAATGAAAAAGAATATGTCCTTAATACTCTGTATAGAAAAAATTACTCCACGATTAACCATACCCATACTTTCGTGACAATCCTTGTAGCTTTACCCATCAACCCACATTTTGTCTTTCATGCCTTGTATTGTACACGCATACTTTTACTTTAAAACCATTCCTTGTCCCTTAATTTTATCTTTCTCTTTCCTACTCTCTACCATTTTTACTTTTCCAACTCCCCATATTATCCCCATATGCTGTAGAAAGTATTTACATGGATAATCACAAAGTTATAGCCTCTTCGGTATCAAAATTTCGTGAAAAATGGTTTTTTTTCATCCTCGGTCCTCTCATCCTTGGTGCCTAGCACCGAAACCTAAAACCAGACTGAAGACCTGCCTAGATTCTGTAATAAAGAGAGGTTGCAATTCCTCGCATATGAGGTCCTCGCTCCTCGCAACCACCCTCCGTCCAACCTTGCCATGCGAAGACTTTATCTCCTCGCTATCCCAATCATACCCACCTTACCCCTTCTTCGCAAAACTTCACTACAGACCTCACAAACTGTAACATCCCCCTCTGGCACGTATCACAATATTTTCCGCTTTGGGCCACTCGGCACGAGGACTTCCCAGGGGATCACCCATCCTGGTACTACTCCCGCCCGAACACGCTTAACTGTAGAGTTCTTATGGGATCTGCTGCCCTCACGGCTTTAGAACGCGTTGTGATAGGGAAGGTATCCACACCCCTTATAAGGAATGCTCAGTTCTCCTTCCCAGCCGATGTGGGATCAGATCTAACCCACTTTCACCCCCATTATAGGGTTCGACATCCCTGTCGAACACATCGACCCGTGCCCTGGCTCTGATACCATTCTGTCACACCCCAAAAACCAAAGTCGGAAACATTTCCAGGGTTGACTCCACGTTGAGTATCAAATCCAATGCACATAGTAATCAAAGTAAACAACCATTACATTACATATATATATATATATATATATATATATATATATATATATATATATATATATATATATATATATATATATATGAAAGTTTACATTTCTTTCAAAAGTAAATTGAACAACTGTGATACATATTATATGAACAAAACGAGACGAGTCTTCTAGACGCTCCGTCTTCACAAAAAAAAGATCACTGGGTACCTGTCTAACGCGCACCTGAGAATACAAGCAGTTTGAAAATCAGCATAAAGCTGGTGAGTTCATAAGATGTTCATTTTCTGAAAATGTACGAGTTTCCTTTAGTTTTCCGAAAAGGTTTGTTATCCAAGAAAATCCCATATTTTCCTAATTGCAAGACCGGTTGAATAACACGGAGTATAGTTTAATACATAAAACTATACGTGACTGTAGATGGAAAGTAGTATATCATGGGATTACTATCCCGAATTAGATATAGATTACTTTGATATACGTGACTGTAGATGGAAAGTAGTTTGAAAACCATGGGACTAACATCCCGTACGTGACACAAAATAGTTTGATATACTTGAAAATATAGATTGAAATCCATGGGACTACCATCCCGAACTAGATATAGATTCCTAACCATGGGTCTATCACCCTGTATTAGATATAGTTTCAAAACCATGGGATTAGCATCCCGTATAAGATATAGTTGAAAACCATGGGATTAGCATCCCGTATAAGATATAGTTGAAAACCATGGGATTAGCATCCCGTATAAGATATATGTTGAAATCATGGGATTAGCATCCCGTACTAGATACAAGTTGGAAATCATGGGATTATCATCTTGAACTAGATATAGAAACTATAACTGAAAGTAGATATGAAATGGAATCAAATTTAAAACCAAACCCAAACCCAAACCGTGAATATTCTTATATTAATACGTATTGTAAGTCGGGTAACCATGCTGATACGACAACGAGACCTTCTTGACGCTTGTCAAACGTCGGACGATATCCAGAATTTGTCACCTCAGGCGTGCCCGCCTAACTGTAGCTAGCAGTTAAGGTGTGGGATTGTCAGTCCCGAATAGATCTATTCACAAATTCCTCACTCTCCCTCCAGGAGACTCTGGTTACACTTCCGGGGAGGATTTACTGATAACCCAAGGGTAATGATGAAACTCACAAGCTAGTACTAAACTATTCACAGGGTCTCATACGATATCAAACATACAAGGACTATGAAACATAATACAATGAATATAGATACATACAATGAAACTATCTGGCAATACATTCATACGAAACAGAGATGAACTGAATCAGACATAGTTTATCTAATAACTTTATATACAACAGTATGTGATTAAACGAGAACTAAAGAACCCCAAATTATTCCCATAATAATTTGATTAGTTAGCTTATTTACTTAACTGAAATTCATATAGTTGTAGTTGGTAAATCATCCCTTATGCTCAGCATAATACATAAGGGGTAATAATATTTATAACTTTGCCAGATAATTGTTGAAATACATCAATGTTATGATTTGAAAACATTTATAGTTTGCTTGTATTCCCCCCTGAAAACATTGAAAAACCATTGAAAAAGGGTAGGGGTATGAACTCACAGTTTAACGTAGGGTTCGAGTGTTAACGGATGCCCTGAACGCCACTGGTCTCTATTAATCATGTGATGACACATAATTGAGTTAGAACTAAGGTGTTTCATGCTTAAACATTATGGGGAAAACACCCTTAGGGTTTGGAACTACTAAGAATAAGTGTCACAAAATCCAAGATAATGATCTATGCAAGTTTAGGACCAAATATGGGCATTTGAGTGAGTGTATGGCCTTGGAAGTGAGTGTGCGGCTGGGGTGTGCGGCCAGAAAGGTGTGTGAGGCTGCACACATGTGTGTGCGGCCGTACAGAGTGTGTGTGCGGCCGTACACAAGAGTGTGCGGCCGTACACTCCTCTTGTGAGTCCATATGAAGTGTTTGCTCTTCACACTAAGGAGATTTGAATGTGTGCTGCCCCCTCATGAAGGTGTGCGGCCGTACACCTTCAAGGGACCATGAATATGATGAACATGATGAGTTTTCAGGCTTGGGATTCAAGTGTTTACCACTAATTAGCTTGAAGATGAACTAGATCACAAATATGAGGCCTTCAAGGTGTTCTTGGTTAAAGATTTTAGAGAGAGAAAGTAGAGAGAGGGTAAGGAGCATCCAAATGAATGAATGAAGAGGGTATCCATCCATATATAGGTTTGGGTGTGAGGCTAGAGGGTGTGCGGTTGGGTGTGTGGCCGCACACATGGGTGTGTGGCCGTACAAACAAGAGTGTGGCCGCACACACCTCTTTTGGTGTGTTTGATCTGATTTTATGATGCAAAACACTTTCCAACTCCTCTAAAGACCCATCTCTAGACTATATTATGTCCAAAACACGCATATGGAACCACAAGATTTACAAAGGATGATGAATTCAAGATTTAAAGCCAATACGCGGACCAATTACATAGGATGAAAGTTTCGGGTTGTCACACAAACCCACCGGATACTTCGGTCTTCGGTAATCATCAACTCCTCAGCCCTGCCCACTCTTCACCCCTCCTCTCACCTTCTAAAACCCTCACCTTTATTCACCCATCATATACCGCAACCCCCTTCTTTCTTAAGCTTTCTTTCTTTATTTTTTTTATTTGAACACTCATTTAACGTTTTTATTTATCACCAATTTTTTAATATATTTTTTCGGTTAGAATTTTTTTCTTTTGCAAAACCCCAACAAACACCATTTTTTAACACCAATTAATTTTTCCACCGATTATTTTTATTAATACAATTGTTTTAACAAAAACCAATTATTTTTATTAACACCAATTTTTCCACAACCACAACCCATGATCGGAAGCACTTTTTCGAATAGTGACTCTCACAAGAATCGATTTATTGTCTTTGCAAAAGAGATTATTATTGGAGATTTATTCAAGCTTCGATTGTCACGAAAGATTACTTCTTGCTTGTTATATTTGAAGAAATTTATTATTCTTTGCATGAGGATTTCCCTTTAATCAAGGTCCGTGGACCAACATTCCTTCGATTAGTGTCTTTAGACCAGTTATCCTCCATACCACAGTCTTTCTTTGCAGGTTTGCACCGCAGTTGCGTCTGATCAACAAAGTTTCTTCGCAACCTTCGCTCTACGAGGATTTTTATGACTTGTCTCTCTTGATCTTTGGTTGACGAACCAAGTGTCTCGAGCAAATGGACTTTATTTATTGAAGACCGCTTCAGGAGTTCTGGCTCCGCAATTTGAGTGCATCAACATTTTTCAGCAGAGCAGATATTTTTGAAGCATAGTTCATATTGTTAGTTTGGTACTTGTTCAGATAGTTTTCAACGACAGAATCCACCGGCTACATATAACCGGAGAGTGTTTATTTTACTCTTATTCTCGTTTTTTATTAAGACTCTTAATACATCTAGGGAGATCATCTAAAGCTCTTGGTATCCGAAATCTCCATCCATATTTATTTATTTATTTTTGATATCCAGGCATTGGTTATCAAAAATAGGGAGATAATATGATGCTATCATCCGGATCAAATTTTATGATTGTTTGAGATTGGATTTTCAAGACTTCTAAAGACGATAATTTAATTAGTGACGTGATGTGTCACTGATTTTTGATCATAATGATCAAATTTTTGGGCTCACTAGATGTTTATTGGATCCATATTATTTATTTTTCAGACTCTACTTCAAGATGTTTCATATTTTTAGCATGTAATTCTTTTGAATAATTTTGGGTGTATTATTCGAGAATTAGATATATTTTAGACTTTTGAAGCTGAAGTGTGACCTGATTACAGGATTTCAGTTCAAAAGATATTGTGCTACACTTTTGAAGTTGATCAACTTGGTTCACTGATCACATCTGTAGACTGGAATCTTACTCTTCAACACCTAAGTTGCTTGACCTTCAATGCTTAGAAGACTATGACTACTGAGATTTCATCGCTTAGGTTTAGACATCACATACACTTCATAGTTTTAGAGACATTTCAACATTTGGTTCTCATTATGTATCATTTTTATTACCACACTTTCTAGTTGGTTACTATGTATTTTATCCTTTTATCACTACATTTGTATCCCTCGTCATTCATGAACATTTACGAAGAGATTTTTGGAGCATGGAAATTCTTTACAAATTATGAATGATAGTTACGTTATTATATTCCATTTATTGTTTTTAAGGTACCTCTCTATAAATAGAGAGGGAGTGGTCATTTGATTTATATGCACAAAAATTTAGTCTCTTTCTAGTTAGAGATAATGGGAGAGTTATCTCTCCCAACCCATGTGTTCTTCACTGTAATATTTTCTTTCTTTCTAGTAATTCAATAGATTACTCATCTCTTTATGTTTTTTGTATTTTTATTATCGTTAAATCCCAAGCCCATATTAGTCCGCACAAGAGGATCGTTCAAAATGGGATCCGACATAAATAAATAGTGCGGAATAATCTTCAAAGAATGTTGTGCGGTCATCCAAGACCCTTCCGTTTGGAACTAGAAGTACCTAAGCATTTAAACCACAAAACCGTACGCAAAATGCTTAGTGAGTTCTGAAAAATACGACATACCATACAAAACATAACGGGTCTATCTCAACCCCAAGTGAAAGTTGTGGGCCAAATAATAGTCTTACCATCGCTTCCTGTCATGGGCCAAATCATGCTCTTTATTTAACATCCCAAAATTCATGATCAAATTTTCATTTTTAGTTTAATTAAAAATCATTGTTTCAATCAAAAACCAAGCCATTAAACCAAGTATCATATATAATTATCCCAAAATCAAAGTATCATAAAATCTCCAAAACGTATCACTGAAGGATGTGTACGATCACATCTTCGCCTACCTAAAACCATAAAATCAAACTATAAGTTCCTCCAAATTACCACACACAACTAAATATATAACAGTATGCATATATGAGCCTTCAGCATGACTGGACCACCTTGCAGGGCCTACAACCTCTCTGGACCGCTCTCTGAGCCTTCAGCCTGGCTGGACCGCCTCGTAGGGCCAACAGCCTACCCCGACCACTCTCTGGGCCTTCAGCCTGACATGAACGCCTCGCAGGTTCTACAGTCTATTCGAGCCGCCCCATGTAAATTGGCCATCTTTACAAAGCAGGACAACCATAACCCAACAATAAAAATAACATGTCGACATATACAGTAACATTCAATAGCCAGCAAATACAGGTAATCATAGAGATTTACTAGTGTATCACATATCTAGTAAATACAAGTAATCATATAGATCGATCAGTCCATCATATAACCAGCATAACGCCATCCAATATAATAGGATACATAATATAGTGGGCGAACATTGGTGTCCTCAACCCACAAGTACAGTAAAGAAAACTTACATCACAATCTGAATATAGCTAAACAGACCACTACTCGAAATGTTGTTTCTACCAGTCACCTATACAATAAACAGTGACCTAAACTCAAATTATTTCTCAAATCACTCAAAATGCCCCTAAATCAAACTTGGTCAGACCCTTGGTCAAAGGTCAAAATTCAAAAATTCAAAAAGTCGAAAAGGATCAACACAAACTGAGTATACCCTACATACTCAGTCATTATGCTCAACGTAGTAGATCAATTCCTGGTTATGAGGCTCCAGTCTGGTATGTGCAGCGTACCACCAGGTACGCCCAATGTTCTCCACCAATTCCATTTTCCTCCATTAAGTGCTTATTCTATTAAGATCTCATGTCCAAAGCTTAAATCAAGTCCCAATTATCATTCTAAGTCATAAAGTTTCCAACTTTATGACTTTCCATGGCTATAAGGAGTCCAAAACTAAAACCCTAACTTAATAGAAAAGCCAAAGCATTATAACTATTTCATGGAGAGAAGAAAGGGAGCAATATCACATTTTTGTGGTTCTTAGCACTCACAAACTTCTAAAAGGAAAACTCTTATGGCTTAGAGTAACCCATACTCCTAAATACCAAGACTATGGGGGGGGGGGGGGGGGGGGTGACTGCATAAAAACCTAAGATCTATCAAGAACTAAGGAAACATCCATCAAGTTCATAACTTTATATCTTGTGAGGCTACTTGCAATGAGAACAACTTAAATCTACAAGGCTTGAAGCTTTCCAAAAGCACTCCAAAGTTTTTCTTCCTTCAAGTATGGACACCAAACACACAAATAGCTTAAAACTCACAAATGAACATTAGGGTTTGTAATGGATCGATTTGTGAGGATGAAGGATGGAGGTGAAAAGGGTTTCAAGGGTTTAAGGATGCTTAAATAGTGCTTAAACCCTAAAAATTAGGGTTTGCTCACTGCCCAAGTATGCCCAATGTACTCACATGCACCCACAACCCATTTTAATGAGCTATGTCATGCGTACGCCCCAAGTAAGCATGGATTAAGGACCAATTTTGCAACATATTAATGGTTTGGGTAAAAAAGGAAATACATGATGTTTGGGTGTTCCAATTCTCTCCCACTTGTATCCGACTTCGTCCTCGAAGTCTGATGCTGCAAATAACTCTGTGTAGTGCTCCTATATCTCTGTCTTGAGTTCCGAATACCATTCAAAACCCTTCCGATGCTGCTACTAAACCTTGACCAATGGAACCACCTTGTCGCGCAAGGCCTTTGTCTTCGTATCCAAAATTGCCATTGGCAACTCAACATAGTTTAGGAAATCATCAACCTTACTATCATCCAAAGGAACCACCACTGAATCATCAGCTACACACTTCCGTAGCTAAGAAACATGGAATATATTGTGAATCTGACTGAGCTGTTCAGTCAGATCCAGTCAGTAGGCCCCAACTTGCCCCTCTTCCTGAAGCATATTACACCCTTCTAGGGTGATACCTTCAGTAAAACCATATCATCAACCTAGACCTCCAATTCAGATTGATGTCTTTCAGCATAACTCTTCTATCGACTCTAAGTTGTCTGCAACCTCTGCATGATTCTAGGAGATAAGCTCTATTATCTGAAGGACTACCTTAGTCTTTCCTATGACCCTATGACCAGCTTCCTCCTAAAAATTTGGGGTACGCCACTTCCTCCCACAAAGAGGCTCGAATGGTGATGCACCAATACTGGAGTAATAGTTGTTGTGTAAGAAGACTCGGAAGAAGGTAGGAGTCCCAACTCCTAACGGAATCTACAACGTAGGCTCTCAACATATCCCCAAGCGTTTGGGTGGTCTGCTCGCTCTGGCCATCAGTCTGCGTATGATAAGTAGTGCTAAAGTGTAATCTCATACCCAGTTCCTCATGGAACATCTTCTAAATTCAAGAAGTGAACTGAACATCTCAATCTGACACAATGGAAACCAGAACACCATGTTGAACGACAATCTCGCGCACATACACATCATCCAATTTCTCAGCTGAGGAGCTCTTCTGAATAGCTAGAAAGTAGGCACTCTTGGTCAGACGATCCACAATGACCCATATCTCATCAAACCCTTTAGTCGTCCTGGGTAAATTGATGATGAAATCCATGGTGACCTATTCCCATTTCTACATGGGAAAATCCAAAGGTTTTAGCTCGTCATGTGGTCTCTGGTGCTCAGCCTTGACCATTCGACAAGTTAAGCACCTCTTAACATACCAAGCTATCTCCCTCTTCATGCACGCCCACCAGTAACTATGTCTCAAATCCTGGTATATCTTTGTGGCTCCAGGGTATATCGAAAATCTGGACTTATGTGCCTCCTCCATCAAAGTCTGTCTGACCCCGCCAAAATTTGGTACCCAAACCCGACCACATCGGGTCAATATTCCACAGATATTGGTAGAAAACCTATCAATCTAACCCCTGATGTAACACTTCGACTCCCAGGTACAAAATTTAAAGCTTATAGTCACATTCTTAGACATACTCGACAAGTTGGATGCCCCAACTCGTCGTGTAGAAGCGGATCAGGCCGCATAATTTAGGAGGCCTACTCGACGAGTTAGAGGACCCCAACTTGATCAGTAGGAACTGGAAAATGAAACCCTAATTTCTAGGGTTTTACACCCTATTTCAAAGGTCATTAGCCTCCTTATGCCTCCTTTACAGTCCCCATTGAGCTTAGAAAACCCTAATCGCGTTTACTCTCTATTTTTGTGTGTTAAGAAGCTTGGAAGGTGCATTTTGTGAAGAGAGCTTGAAGTCTAAGGAGCTTGGAGCAAGGAGAAGCTTGTGGATCTAAGTTCTACTTCATCTTAGCATTATCTTGAAGGTAACAAGTCGTTACCTTGTCTTCTCTCTAGTTAGATCTCTTTAAGCAAAGGTTTAGGGCTATTTCTAGTTGGTTGTGGAGTTATTTTTAGTTTTGGGCATGATTTAAAGTTGTAACTTCAGATCTGGACTCCTCTAGCCCCTTATTGTCATAAAGTTCTAGTCTTTAGCAAGTTATGGCCTTCTCCTTACCTAAAACTTCTTCTTTGTCTTAGTTTTGGCCTTTAAGACCTTGCATGCATGTAAAGTTTGCAACTTTACGTGATAACTATGCCTTAGGAAGTTAGATCTACATTTTGGAGCTTCAGGATAGCTTAAAAAACCTTCGAATGAGAAATGGACTGAAGGGACTCGACAAGTTGCATGGTCAACTCGACGAGTCGGATGAAGATTGCCTGTATTGGTTCTGCATGGACTCGACGAGTCAGTGAGATGAATCGACGAGTTAATTAGGGTTTTTCCCGACATTTGGACACCTCATGGACTCAACGCGTTGTCTCAAAACTCGGTAAGTCAAATAGGGTTTCCATGATTTCTTGATTTCTGGAAGAACTCGATGAGTTAGTGGGCTACACTCAACGAGTTGGGTCAATATGGTTGTTGACCTTGACTGTTGACTTTGACTTTGACCATTGGTGGATGTAAGTGATTGAGTTGGAGTTGTATTTGGGAAGTTTGACATTTATCATCCCGAGCTACTTGTGAGGTGAGTTGTCGTCACTATACTAACAGGGTCGAAGGCACCAATGTCGACCCTTTCAGATTTGTATCCGGGTTTATTGCATGTTGATATGCTAGTGACATGTTAGGTCGGTATCCTGATAAACAGGATGATGTTATGCTAGTGACCTATTAGGTCGGTATCCTGGTATATAGGATGATGATATGTTAGCGACATGTTAGGTCGGTATCCTGGTATATAGGATGATGTTACGATTAGTGATATGTTAGATCGGTTTAACTGTTATATATGCTAACGTATGATATTTATGTGAATATGGTTGTTTGATTTTGGGTTTGGGTTCAGGCAGACCAGCTTTGTGCTAGAGCCCAACATACCCAGGGCGGACCGGATAGACTACAGGCCCAGGAGGGCATAGTAGTCAGGCCAAAGGCCTAACGAGCTGTCTGGATATGCTGAAGGCCCTGAGAGGCGGTCCAGAAGTGCCGATGGCTCGGAGAGTGGTCTAGATAGACAGATGGCCCTGCGAGGTGGTCCATTCATGTTATTGGCTCACTATGCATGTTGTTTTTTTATATGATATTGATATGGTTTGTATGGCGTTGGTATTTTGGGGGAACTCACTAAGCTTCGGGCTTACAGTTGTTGATTATTTTTCAGGAACTTCTGATTGTCGCGGCAAGGCGAAGGCGTGATCGTGCACCTCCTCATATTTCTATGATTTTATTTTGGGATACTCTGACACAGAAATATTATGAAAACAAATTTGTAATAATTAGTGGTTTTTGAATGATTTAAAAAGTGTTAAATTGGCATGATTTTAAGGGTGTTACAATTTGGTATTAGAGCCTTGGTTTGAGTGAATTGGAGGACACAATCATGTGTCTCGAGTCTCAAACTAAGGACAAGATTTTAAAATGATTTTCAAATGGTATTCAAAATACTAAAGGAGGATCCAAGTGTACGATCATCTGGAGCGAGTAAGTAGACCCCAAACTACCTTACGCATTATTTGAATGTGATATGATATAACAACATGCTAGTACCATTCTAGGGATCTTCTGGAATCGAATGATAGTATTGCCTGATTATATGATGCCTGATAGCCTTGGGTTTTTCCTTATATGAAATTGACATCAAAACTGTAGTTTCTTAGTGTATGCGTCACGATCGTACATAATTAAGATCTTATAGCCTGAGAACGTTTGGTTTGGCCTTATTTCCTATTCTTTTTTGATGAAGGGCTTAGGGTAGGATCATGTATTCGAAAGTCTATAGGGTCCAACATTATGTATGGCTAGCATACACGAGTGCTGCAGGGTTGGTGGAAGTTTCATGGATGGGTAGTGCGGGGTCAGTAGGCCGGTTATGAGGTATCTAGCCTTCCTCTAGGAGTTAGGATTGAGTGTGCACCATGCTTATGTATATTGTTAGCGCGTTGTGATGATACTTGAGACAAATATAGGTAGGTGTGGAAGGTAGTATGGGCACGTACTACTGAAAGCATATGACCCATATCTATAGCAAGGAAGTCACAACCCCTACGGATTTGTTGGGAGTTGGTTCTCCGGATTATTGTATGGAATATCTGATATCTTCTTGGTATACTTTTCAGCATGGTGGTTACTAGACACTTTGTGACTGGATACAGATCAGGATCTTGAGATGGCGGTTAGGAGTGACCCACAGTGCCCGAGGTCACTGGTCAGATGAGGTCGGATGATCTGGACTCCAGGATTCGAGAGATCCTACACAATGACGTTGCTACTCTGTTCCGGGCACAGTTGCTGGAGATGTTTGGGTCTATTAAGACTGCAATGGTGGAGTAGTTTCCCATGCAGTATGCAATCATTACTGAGACGGCTGTTGCAGCAGCTGTAATGGCGGCAGGGGGGAGCCTGTCAAGGTTTTTAGTACTGAGACTTCGATAACACAAAGCCCCTGACTTTTGATGGGGTGTAGGACCCGATTGTAGCCATGAGGTGGTTGTTCGATGTGGAGGTATGTTTCTTCACATGCTCATGTTCTACTGACCAGAAGGTCAGATCTGCCTTAAACTTACTGAGGTCTGTGGCAAAGGACTGGTGGGGATTGATGACATGGTCGTATACTGATGGTCAGAGAGTTGCGGTTATTTTGGAGCAGTTCAGGGAGATGTTCCGCGCTTGCTACATTTCGCGAGTCGAGCGCGTGCGGCTGTCACAAGAGTTTTTGGATCTGAGACAGGGTATGGAGACAGTGACGAATCACCCGCATGTTCATGAAGAGGGAGATGTTTTGACTGGAGTTTGCTTCTAAGCATGCTCAAATGACACGTTATTTGACCATGCTCAAGACTGGCATCCATCATTTTGTTGCTACCTAGTTTTGTGATACATTGCTGGAGTTACAGGAGGCTGCTAGGCAGTGTGAGCTTGAGATCGAGTTATAATTTCGTGAGTAGAGGCAGGCCCCGACGTAGTCGTAGCCGGCGCTAAAGAAGTCTAAGAATACTTATTCTAGGTTAGGAGGCCATTAGGGCCGCACTTGTGGAAACTGTGGGAAGGGTCACTCGGGGGTTTGTAGATCGAGCTGTGCGTGCTGCAAATATGGAAAGGAAGGGTATTTTGCAAGGGATTGTCGCCAGCTAGCCCTGGTTCAGGATATTAAGATTTGCTGCCACTGCCATCAGGTTGGTCATGTGAAGACCAACTGTCCACAGCTTGCCGCCAGGCCGGTGCAGGCTCCAGCGCCGGGTACACTGAGGATTATTGACGGGGGTCAGGGTAGAGCAGAGCCTCCGAAGGCTCAGAGACGCGTCTTCCAGCTTACATCCGAGAGGCTAGGACAACACCAGATGTGGTTGCTGGTATGTTTCTACCCTTTATCTTACTGATTATATTTCTTTTATGCTTATATGTGTTGTACCATGTTAGGTGCATTCTTAGTGAACTCCATACCTGCTTTTGTATTATTCGGCTCGAGGGGCGAGTCAGTTGTTTGTCTCTCATTCATTCAATAGGAACTTCGGTTTTCCAGTAGGAGAGCTAGAGTGTCCGTTGCGAGTCTTTATCGCCAATGAACTTGGGATTTCCGCTTCTTCTATCTATCAAGCTTGCGTGTTGGAGATCTTTAGGGTATCTTTCCCGATAGACTTGATTTCGATTCCCATGGGGGAGGTATGTGTGATTGTAGATATGGATTGGTTTAGTTGCTTTCGTGCCATGATCGACTATGAGGGTCAGCGAGTGGTAGTTCGAACCTAAAGTGGGGGAGAACTGGTTGTCTACGGAGAGGGCACCAGGTTGGGTTCAGGGTTCAGCTCAGCTGCCAGGCCTCGACATTATATTCAACACGGGTGTGAAAGTTATCTAGCGTACGTAGTGGATACGCGGGACAGGGATTAGACCACGGTTTCAGAGGTTCTAGTAGTCAGGGAGTTTGCTGACGTGTTTACGAAGGAGTTACCCGGAGTGCCTCTGGAGAGGCAGGTCGAGTTTAGGATCAACCTATTGCTAGGTACGACCCCTATTGCCAAGGCGTCGTACTGGTTGGCACCACCAGAGATGCAGGAGCTGTCGTCATAGCTGTAGAAATTGTTGGGCAAGCAGTTCATTCATCCGAGCAGTTCCCCGTAGGGAGCGCCGATTCTCTTCGTCAGGAAGAAGGATGGTTCGCACCGGATGTGCATCGACTACCGGGAGTTGATCAAGTTGACGGTGAAGAACCGGTATCCACTCTCAAGGATATATGGTCTTTTCAATCAGTGACAGGGGGTATCTTGGTTCTCCAAGATACACCTAAGGTCCAGGTACCATCAGGTCAGGGTTAGGGATGAGGACATGGAGAAGGACCGCGTTCCGGACTCGTTATGGACATTACTAGTTTCTGGTGATGCCGTTTGGGCTCACCAACGTTCCAACAGTATTTATGGACCTGATGAATCGGGTCTGCAGACCGATGCTCGATCGCTCGGTCATCGTGTTCATAAATGATATCTTGGTGTACTCCAAGACCAGAGAGCAGCGTGAGGAGCATATTCGGGAACTATTGGGAGTTTTAAGGCGAGAAAGGCTTTATGCCAAGTTCTCAAAGTGCGAGTTTTGGTTACGAGAGGTTCAGTTCCTTCGACATCTCGTTAACTAGGAGGGGATTTTGGACAATACGGCCAAAATTAAGGCGATTATGTAGTGGGAGGTTTCGAAATGTCCCTCGGATATCAGGAGCTTCTTGGGATCGGCAGATTACTATCGGAGATCCATACAGGATTTCTCCAAGATTGCAGTACCCCTCACTCGTCTGACAAGAAAGGGGGTGGATTTCTGGTGTAGCCCTGAGCAGCAGAGGGAATTTGAGGGTTTCGTAGTGTTTAGTGATGCATCCATCACGGGACTGGGAGCGGTCCTAATGCGGAGAGGACTGGTGATAGCCTACGCGTCGTGACAATTGAAGCCGCACGAGACAAGATACCCTACTCATGATCTGGAGTGAGGAGCGGTGGTATTCACTCTCAAGATTTAGAGACGTTACCTCTATGGAATCCACTGTACCATATACACGGACCACAAGAGTCTGAGACACATCATGGATCAGCCGAACCTGACCATGAGACACCGCAGGTGGCTTGACGTGGTTAAGGATTATGACTGCGAGATCCTTTACCATCCCGGTAAAGCGAACGTGGTTGCGGACGCTCTGAGACGCAAGTCAGCTGGGTCTTCTAATCCAGCGATATGTATGCGGATATCCGTGGATTCTCGACTGGTACGTTTGATCGGGGAAGCTCGGGCTGAGGGTATGCGACAAGAGAGTTGGAAGCTTGAGAACACCCGGTTTGTGCAGGATAGTCGGGGATTGTTGACCCGTTGCGTTCGGGTCTTGGTTCTGATGTCTGCTGGGGTCAGACAGATTATTTTAGAGGAGGCTCATAAGTCTCACTTCTTTATTCACCCGGGGGCCACCAAGATGTACTGAAATTTTCGAATGAGTTACTGGTGGCCATGCATGAAGAGGGAGATGGCATGGTACTTTGAGAGGTGCTTGACCTGTCGGATGGTGAAGGACGAGCATCAGAGGCCATATGGTCAGTTGTAGCCTCTGGAGATTCCCATGTGGAAATGGTAGCAGATCACGATGGATTTCAACACCAAGCTATCGAGGACGATGAAGGGATATTGTAACGACATGATTTTTCAAAAAAAAATTCAATTTAAAAACTCGTAAACAAATGTCTCATCATTAATTATCAAAACAACCAAAAAGTTTTCAACACAATTATTCAAATCCAGGATCCACAATTATAGCTCAATATCAAGAGCGTGGGTACAATCACGTCGGTGCCTTCCTGCGATCCTCGGAAGTACCAGAAACATATAACACATAACATGGTAAGCACAAATGCTTAATGAGTTCCCAAAAACACCACATACAACAATTCGTTACTCGAGGCTATACTCTGTACGACCCTCTGGTCAATGTGTCTCAGCGGGACCCTCTAGTCCTGTAGTTTGTTGGACCCTCTGGTCCGGTCTAGCTCGTTGGACCCTCCGGTCCGGTCTGGTTGAGGACCCTCTGGCCTCATAAATCGTTGGACCCTCCGGTCCAGTCAGAATAGCACATAACATACATAATCACAAAACACATAATCTCAAGCAAACACGTATGACCTTCCAGTCCACACATAGATACCACCCTAAGTAATGTATAGTGAGAAGACTCACCTCGGGTAAACTCGAATGATCTTGAACTCGAAACACTGATCTAGCCTCCGCCTAATCACATACATAAAATATCTCTACTTAATTATGGCTCTCAAAAGCTAGACTAATCCCTTCCTATGCTCTACCAGAAGGGTAAAAGACCATTCTACCCCTCCAAAGGTCCAAAAGTCCACTTGTTGATCGAACCCTAAAAGTCAACAAAAGTCAACCCTAAGGAGTATGCAGTGCGTACCAAATCCTTACGTTGGGCGTACTTGATTGCTATGTTGATATCGGGTGCTTGAACCCTACGCCCCGAGTACTGGGATTTACGCTCAGCGTACGTCCCAGTTTCACTCTTATCTCACTAATGGTCTTAATTAGTTAAGACCATTAGTGATTAGGATTTACGCTCAGCGTACGTCCCAGTTTCACTGTTATCTCACTAATGGTTCAAAATACAGATCTGGACCCCCTACAATCTCTTATTCCATAAAGTCAAAGACTTTACTCTTTTGCATGGCTGTAAAGGTCATCATCATCCAAAACACATCACTTCCTTCGCTAAGGAGCTCATATCTCATGCATGGCTCACTCCTAACGTCTAAGATTGGATTTGTATGGATCTATATCACATTATGCACTGAATATGAGCAGATCAAGGTCTATGGAGTACCTTTACTCATAAAGTTTCCACCTTTGGGACAAAAACCCTAGAAATGGTCCACAATGCACAAATCCAAAAAGGTTGAGAAAGTTCTGATCTTTTTACCTCCAACTGATGCTCCAACCTCAGAAAGTTCAGATCCAAAGCTTGCCCTCCTACTATAGCTCCTTCAATAGAACCTCCTTCTCTTCAAAAGAACACAAGAACAGTTTCAAGCTCAACCACACTCCCACAAGCTCTAAAACGAGGGTTAGGTCCACTTAGGGTTTTTCTCTCTGGAAATGGTGGCTAACAGTGATGCCATAATGTTCCTTATATAGGGCTCACCCCCACAATTAGGGTTTCAATATGAATCTAGTACGCCCAACATACACTATGGTACGCTCGACGTAATGGGAGTCTTCCCGTCAAGAACACACTTATGAGTACGCATAGCGTGCTCTCCCTTACGCCCAACGTACTCACAAGCCAAACATTCTTTTCAAGGACTAATTTTGACAACTTGAGCAAAGAAAAGGATCAAAGAGATATACCTGAATTCCGGGATGTTACAATTCTCCCCCACTAGAATCAGACTTTGCCTTCGAGGTCTTGACCTGCAAATAACTCAGGGTATAGCTCCCGCATCTCTGACTCCGGTTCCCAAGTCAAATCGAACCCCTTCCGATGCTGCCACTGGACCTGAACCAGAGGTACTTCCTTATTCCTCAGAACCTTCACTTTCCGATCTAGGATTATGATCGGCCTCTCGATGTAATTCAAGCTTGCATCCACCTGAATGTCCTCTAATGGTACTACTATCGTCTCATCAACCACACACTTCCGCAACTGGGACATGTGGAAGGTGCTATGGATCTGGCTCAACTCCTCAAGTAGCTCTAGCTGATATGCTACCTTTGCTACCCTGACAATCACCCTGAAAGGTCCAATATATCGAGTCCCCAACTTGCCCCACTTCCTAAACTGGATTACTCCATTCCATGGGGAAACTTTCAGAAGCACAAAATCTCCGACGTGGAACTCAAGCTCGGATCATTGTCTGTCCACGTAACTCTTCTGACGACTCTGTGATGTTTGCAACCTCTGTCTGACCTGCTGAATCTGCTCAGTCATCTTCAACACTATCTCAGTGCCACCCATAACTCTCTGCCCCACCTCTCCCCACCAGATGGGAGTACGATACCTCCTCCCATAAAGAAGCTGAGAGGGAGGCGTACCGATGCTCGAGTGATGTTTATTGTTATAGGAAAACTCAGCCAAGGGTAGGTATGAGTCCAACCTCCCACCAAAATCCATAACGCATGCTCAAAGCATGTCCTTGAGCATCTGTATCATCCGCTCACTCTGTCCATCTGTCTATGGATGGAAGGCGGTACTAAAATGCAATCCCGTTCCAAACTCCTCATGGAACTTCTTCCAGAATCTGGAAGTAAAATGCACATCCCGATCTGACACTATGGACGTCGGCACTCCATGCCGAGCTACCGCCTCTCGCACATAAATATCTGTCAGCCTCTCAGCTGAAGAGCTCTCACTGATAGCAAGGAAGTGATCACTCTTCGTCAACCGATCCACAATCACCTAGATCGCGTCAACTCTGTACGTTGTTCTCGGTAATTTGGTGATAAAATCCATCGATATCTGCTCCCACTTACATTGGGGAATCTCCAAAGGCTGCAATGGACCATGTGGACATTGGTGCTCTGCCTTGACCCGGCGACAGGTCAAGCACCTCTCTACTACCCACGCTACATCCCTCTTCATACAGGGCCACCAATAGTCTCTTTTCAGATCCAAATACATCTTAGTGGCCATGGGATGGATCGAAAATCTCAACCTATGTTCCTCCTCCATCAGAGTGCTATGAGCTCCGTCCGTATAAGGCACCCAAATTTGACCTCGAAAGGTCATAAGTCCCTGGCTATCCATAAAAAACTCAAATACCTAGCCAATCACCTGCTCAGGCCTCCGCTTAGGCCTCTCGAATGCTATCCAATACTGGAGTCATCACTGTCATCCTCATGCATATATCCCGAATCGTGGCACTCTCTGCCTTGCAGCTCAGGGCATCGGCTACCACATTAGCCATGGTGATACATAATCTCATAATCGTAATCTTTTACCACATCTAACCACCTTCTCTGGCACAGATTTAGGTTAGGCTGATCCATCAGATACTTCAAGCTCTTGTGGTCCGTGTAAATGGTACACCGAACCCCGTACAAGTAATGGCGCCAGATCTTAAGGGCGAACACCACTGCCCCCAACTCTAAATCCTTGGTAGAATACCTTGACTCGTGAGGCTTCAAATGCCTCGATGCATATGCTATCACGTGCCCCCTCTGCATAAGCACTACACCTAACGCTGATATAGATGCATCACAGTAAACCACGAAGTCCTCCATTCCCTTAGGAAGAGCTAACATTGGAGCTTCGCACAATCTCTGGCGAAGAGTCTCAAATGAGGTCTGTTGTGTTGGATTAATGTCTAAGTCCATAACTATATTTGGTATGTACTTGACCCGACCCGGCATGGTCCATTTGGGTTGCACTTCACCGACACAATTTATATGGATAATCTTTTGAGAATAGTATGTTTATGATTAATATTAATATATTATAAGTTCTAATATATTAATATGGAATCATATTATTTAATTAGTATTGATCAAGAATTAATTTATAATTAATTAAGTGATCAAAAGGAACTAATTAAATATAGACTCTTATATATATGGAATGGGCCAAGTTCATTTAGGTTGGGCTAAGCTTTCATGGATAGTCCATGGAGTGTTTAACCCATGGATCCTAGGAAATGAAAGGCCATGGGTATTAGGGTTTAACCCTAATCCTCCACACTATATAAAGATGTCCTTGGTTGGTGAAATTGGCACTAGTGTGTGGATACACTATGAGGGCTAGCCGATTTCACTAAGAGAGAACCAAGTATTCATATTCTCTAAAGTCTTCCAAGGTGTCTTGGTGATTTGTGATTCCACTTGAGGCTTCCACACTATTGGGGCTAAGCTCTTAAAGCTTGAAGACATCAAGCTACATCAAAAAGGTATGTCATCTAACTAGTACTTTGTAGTATAAGAACTTCATAATATGCTAGTTAGGATTAAAGCCTTGGAAAGTTCTTATTTGCATGTATTATAGAGAAAACATAGATCCAAGGTTTATAGGGTTGCATGTACACCATAGGAGTGTTAGAATGCTTAAAACCCAACATGTTGATCGGGACCCCAAACAAAAGCAACACCCTTCCGGGTCAATTTGATGAGAGGAAGAACAATCTTGGAGAAATATCCGAGAAACCTCCGGTAGTAGCCGACCAACCCCAGAAAACTTCTGATCTCGGTGGGGGATCTCGGCACCTCCCAACACATAACTGCCTTAATCTTGGCCAGGTCGACCAAAATCCCATTATGACTAATGAGGTGTCCCAAGAACTGGACCTCTCGTAACCAGAAATCACACTTGGAGAATTTGGCATAAAGAGTCTCCGATCTTAATATTTTGAGAACCTGTCTCAAATGCTCCTCATGCTGCTCCCTAGACCTCGAATACACCAAACGAGGCATTACCATGAACTCGTAATGCCCATAACGAGTTCTAAATGCAGACTTCTGAATATCCTCCTCACGAACCCTCATCTGGTGATAACCAGACCTCAAATTGATCTTGGAAAACCAAGATGCACCCTGCAACTGATCGAATGGATCGTCGATCCTCGGGAGTGGATAACAGTTCTTGACCGTCAGCTTGTTCAACTCCCGGTAATCAATGCACATCCGGTGTGTACCATCCTTTTTCTTGACAAAAAGGATCGGTTCTCCCCACAGCAAGCTACTCGGCCGGATAAATCCCTTCCCCAAAAGCTCCTGAAGCTGCGAGAATAACTCCTGCATTTCTGGCGGCGCAAGGCGATAGGGTGCCTTGGCGATAAGTGTCGTCCCTGGATTCAAATCAATGCGAAACTCCACCTGCCTCTCGGGAGGCACACCCAGTAACTCCTCGAGGAAAACATCCGGAAACTCGCTAACCATCGGAACCTCGGCGATAGTACTCGGTCTCTCCGTAACATCCCGCGTAACCAACACATATGCTAGAAAACCCAAGCAACCCTGCTGCAAGCTCTGCCTCGCTCGAGCAGCCGAACAAAATGTTGGCCCAGATCGGGTACCCTTGTCGAATATTGTACGTACTCCCGCACTAGGGTTTCAGATGGTCACCATATGTCGCTTACAGTCTATCATGGCTCCGAATCGGATCAACCAATCCATTCCCACGATGACATAGACCTCCCCTATCGTGATAGGTACCAAATCTATCGGAAACTCGATGCCAAAAATCTCAAGCACACATCCCCGGATCACATCAGTCGCAAAAACAGCATGCTCATCAGCTATGGAGACTCTCAAAGGTCGGCTCAACGCCTCACATTGGATACTGATGTAACGACTTAATGCTAGAAATATGAAAGATCGACTCGCACCCGAGTCAAACAACACCAAAGCAGGTACAGAACTTACAAGAAAAGTACCTAAACATAGCACGAATAAGCACCATATATAAACAAAAGAATAAGAAAAAGATCACATACCAGCCACAACATCGAGTGTAGTGCGGACCTCCTCCGTTGTCAACTGGAAGGCTCTGCCGCGAGCCTTCGGTGCCTCGGCCTTCATGCTCCGACTCTCTATAGCTCGAGTGGTAAGAGGCGCAGATCCCTACGCTGATCCATGAAGCGGCTAGGGCACTCGGCCTTCCTATTTCCGGTCCAGTTGCACACACCTGCTTTGCACACCCCATCATGGCTCTTATCGCACTTCCCACAACTGCAGCTCTTTTGACCTCCCGATCTCGAATCAGTGGGCTTTGCTCGCTTAGCCGCCGGCTGAGACTCTGTCGGCCGCTTATCCCTCCTCTGAGACTTTGCCTCCTCCCTGGCCTGAGTCTCTAGCTCAATCTCCCTCTTCCGAGCATTTTCCAGAAGCTCAGAAAAAGTTAGGTATGTCGAGTTCGCCATGAACTCACGAATGTGTCTCCTCAGAATGCTAAGATATTGGCTCATACGTGCCTGCTCGGTAGACAAATGCTCGGGGCAAAATAACGCTCTCTCATGAAACATCTGTGTGATCATAGTCACAGACTCGGTCCCCTGCTTGAGGGACAAGAACTCCTAGACCAACCGTTCCCTCTACACCGGGGGAACGTACTCATCCTGAAACATAGCGGTGAACCTCTCCCAAGTCACCATGGTAAGCTCTGCAGTAGAAAAGTCTATTGTCACAAACTTCCACCAGTCCTTCGCTCTCAAGCGAAGCTGGTTCAACGTGAATCATACCCTCAGATGCTCCGGACAAGAACATGTGTAGAAGCATCCCTCAATGTCAGAGATCCATCTCATCGCTGCTATCGGATCCTGAGTCCCATCAAACTCTTGTGGCTTTGTGTTGCTGAACTCCCGATACAGCAACGAGTCACCCTCCTGTGGCCTAGCAGCGGCAACGGCTGCGCTAGCCGCAGCAACAGCAGCATCGGTAAGAGCAGCATACCGCTCGTCAAATGTCTCAAAAAGCATGGTCTTGATAGACCCAAACATCTCTGGTATCTCACCTCGAATGGTTGCAACCACCTCATCATGAATCATCCTGCGAATCTCATCATCGCTAACACCACTGCTCTCTGGAGTGTGGCGCGTACCCACCATGATGTCTATGAAACGCAACACAAAAGAAATCAGAGACTCGCTCGAGTATTCTCGCACTCGATCACTCAACCCTACTTGTTCCTTACTACCCTAAGGATTCTTACTTGGACTGCTCACTAGTCTAGTGTTTCTAGTAGTACGGGCCCTATACTACCTTCCACACCACATTAGTATTCACCCCAAGTCCTCTTCCTAGGATCCCAAAACACAAGTACTCTATATCTTGCTGAACGCAGGCTACCCTCCAGTAGAACTCTCATAAGCTCCTCTCTGCTACCTACTCACACTCGAAGTAATTCAAAGTAGCAGTAACTCCTAGGCTAAGGCATCACAAATCATGCCACTCTAGTCCTAAATATGAATACCTAGCCTACTCTAGTATGCATAACACATCTCATAATATCTCATAACACATAACGTAATCACAAAACACATAATCTCAAGAAAACACATATGACCTTCCAGTCCACACATAGATACCACACTAGGTAATGTATAGTGAGAAGACTCACCTCAGGTAAACTCGAATGATCTTAAACTCGAAACACTGATCTAGCCTCCGCCTAATCACATACAAAAAATATCTCTACGTAATTATGGCTCTCAAAGGCTAGACTAATCCCTTCCTATGCTCTACCAGAAGGGTAAAAGAGCATTCTACCCCTCCAGATGTCCAAAAGTCCACTTGTTGACCGAACCCTAAAAGTCAACAAAAGTCAACCCTAAGGAGTACGCAACGCGTACCAGATCCTTACGTTCGGCGTACTTGATTGCTATGCTGATATCGGGCTGCTTGAACACTACGCCCCGCGTACTAGGATTTATGCTCAACGTACTTCCCAGTTTCACTCTTATCTCACTAATGGTCTTAATTAGTTAACACATTGGCTCAAAATACAGATTTTGACCCCCTACAATCTCCTAATCCATAAATTCGAAGACTTTACGCCTTTGCATGGCTGTAAAGGCCATCATCATCCAAAACACATCACTTCCTTCACTAAGGAGCTCATATCTCATGCATAGCTCACTCCTAACGTCCAAGATTGGATTTTTATGGATCTATATCACATTATACATTGAATATGGGCAGATCAAGGTCTATGGAGCTCCTTTACTCATAACATCTCCACCTTTGGGACACAAACCCTTGAAATGGTCCATAATGCACAAATCCAAAAAGGTTAAGAAAGCTCTGAGCTTTTTACCTCCAATTGATGCTCCAACCTCAGAAAGTCCAGATCCAAAGCTTGCCTTGCAACTATAGCTCCTTCAATAGTACCTCTTTCTCTTCAAAAGCACACTAGAACACTTTCAAGCTCAACCACACTCACACAAGCTCTAGAACGAGGGTTAGGGCCACTTAGGGTTTTACTCTTTGGAAATGGTGGCTAAAAGTGAGGCCATAATGTTCTTTATATAGGGCTCACCCCCACAATTAGGGTTTCAATCTGAACCTAGTATGCCCAGCGTACACTATGGTACGCCCAACATAATGGGTAGTCTCCGTGTCAAGAGCACGCTCATGATTACGCGCAGCGTACTCTCCCTTACGCCCAACGTACTCATAAGTTGGACATTCTTTTCAAGGACTAATTTTGACAACTTGAGGAAAGAAAAGGATCAAAGAGATATACATGAATTCTGGGATGTTACGTATATGATGCTATATGGGTCATCGTGGATCGATTGACCAATAGCGCCCACTTCTTAGAGATACAGGAGAGTTCATTGGCCGAGAAATTGGCCGACTTGTATATCCGCATGATCGTTGCTCGCCATGGGGTATCAGTCTCTATTGTCTCAGACCACAATGTTTGGTTCACCTCTCGTTTGTGGTAGAAGTTCCACGAGGAACTAGGCACGCGGCTGCACTTCAATATGGCTTATCATTCGCATACAGATGGCCAGAGTGAGCGGACGTTACAGACTCTCGAGGATATGCTAAGAGATTATGTTATTGACTTCGGTGGGAGTTGGGACTCCTACCTACCCCTTGTAGAGTTCTCCTACAACAATAACTTTCATTCCAACATTGGTGCTCCACCATATGAGTTGTTGTATGGACGAAGATGTCGCACTCCAGTCTGATGGGGTGAGATCGGTCACAGGATGATGGGATAGACAAAGGTAATTCTGCAACTACGAAGAGGATTCAACAGATCAAATAGTGGTTGCAGGCCGCTATGAGTCAGTAGAAGTGTTACGCCGACAGACTCCGATCTGAGTTGGAGTCCCAGGTACGAGACATGGTATTACTAAAGGTCTCACCCTGGAAGGCTGTGATTCGCTTCAGGAAGAGGGGGAAACTGGATCCCTGATACATTGGGAAATTGATGATCATTTCCAGGGTTGGCAAGGTGGTGTGTAGACTGGAGGAGCTTAGTCAGATCCACAACACTTTCCATGTGTCACAGTTGCGAAAGTGCATATTAGATGAGGAGGCAGTGGTATCATTTGAAGATATATAGGTCAAGGAGCGTCTGAATTACGTGGAGAGGCTAATGGTCGTTCCTAAAAGGAAATTGAACGTTCTACAGAACTAGGAAGTATCTTTGGTAAAGGTACAGTGGCAGCACTAGAGGGGATCCGAGTAACTTAGGAGTCAGAGTTAGAGATGCGGGAGCATTACCCCAAGTTATTTACCGCAATAGAATTTGAGGACGAAGTCTAGTTCAAATGTGGGAGAATTATAACACCCCGACTCCCAGGTATAAAATTTAAATCTTATGGTCACATTCTTAGACCTACTCGACGAGTTGGATGCCCCAACTCGTCGTGTAGAAGCAGATCAAGCCGCGTGATTTAGGAGGCCTACTCAACAAGTTGGAGGACCCCAACTCGACGAGTAGGAGCTGAAAAATGAAACCCTATTTTCCAGGGTTTTACACCCTATTTAAAGGGTCATTAGCCTCCCTCTACCTCCCTTACCGTCCCCCTTGAGCTCAGAAAACCCTAATCACGTCTACTCTCCATTTTTGTTTGTTAAGAAGCTAGGAAAGTGGATTTTGTAAAGAGAGCTTGAAGTTTAAGGAGCTTGGAGCAAGGAGAAGTTTGTGGATCTGATTTCTACTTCATCTTAGCATCATCTTAAAGGTAACAAGTCATTACCTTGGCTTCTCTCTAGTTACATCTCTTCATGCAAAGGTTTAGGGCTATTTCTAGTTTGTTGTGGAGTTATTTATGGTTTTGGGCATGATCTGAAGTTGTAAATTCAGATATGGGATCCTCTAGCCCATTATAGTCATAAAGCTCTAGTCTTTAGCTAGTTATGGCCTTTTGCTTACCTAAAACTTCCTCTTTGGCTTAGTTTTGGCCTTTAAGACCTTGCATGCACGTAAAGTTTGCAACTTTATGTGGTAACTATGCTTTAGGAAGCTAGATCTATAATTTGGACCTTTGGGATAGCTTAAAAATGTCTGAATGAGAAATGGACTGGAAGGACTCAACGAGTTTCATGGACAACTCGACGAGTGGGATGAAGATTGTCTGTAATTGTTCTGCATGGACTTGACGAGTCAGTGAGATGAATCGACGAGTTAGTTAGGGTTTTTCCCGACATTTGGACACCGCATGGACTCGACGAGTTGTCTGGAAACTCAGCGAGTTAACTAGGGTTTTAATGATTTGTCGAGTTTTGGAAGAACTCAACGAGTTACTGGGCTACACTCGACGAGTTGGATCAACATGCACTATTGACCTTGACCGTTGACTTTGTCTTTGACCAATGGTTGACCAGTTTGACTTCTGGGGGTATTTTAGTAATTTGGGCATTTATGAAAGTGGATCATTGGTGGATGTAGGTGATTGAGTTGGAGCTGTATTTGGGGAGTTTCACATTTATCATCCTGAGCTACTTGTGAGGTGAGTTGTCGTTACTATACTAACAGGGTCGAAGGCACTGATGCCGACCCTTTCGGATTTGTATATGAGTTTTGAGTTTATTGCATGTTGATATGCTAGTGACCTGTTAGGTCGGTATCCTGATATATATGATGATGCTATGCTAGTGACCAATTAGCTCGGTATCCTTGTATATAGGATGATGCTATGTTAGTGACCTGTTAGGTCGTTATCCTGGTATATAGGATGATGCTATGTTAATGATATGTTAGATTGGTTTGACTGTTATATATGCTAGCGTATGACATTTATATGCACATGATTGTTTAGTTTGGGGGTTGGGTTGAGGCGGACCTGCTTTGTGCAAAAGAACAACATATCCAGGGCGGACCGGATAAACTATAGGCCCGGGAGGGCATACTAGTCAGTCTGAAGGCCCAACGAGCGGTCCGGATAGGTTGAAGGCCTTGAGAGGTGGTCCAGATGTGCCGATGACTCGGAGAGTGGTCCAGATAGACTGATGGCCCTGCGACGCTGTCCATTCATGTTGATGTATCACTATGCATGTTGTTTGTTTATATGATACTGATATGGTTTGTATGGCGTTGGTATTTTGGAGGAACTCACTAAGCTTCGGCCTTACTGTTGTTGATTATGTTTCAGGTACTTCTGATGATCACGGGAAGGTGAAGGCGTGATCGTACACCTCCTTATATTTTTATGATTTGATTCTGGGATACTATGACACGAAAATATTTTGAAAACAAATTTGTAATAATTATTGTTTTTTGAATAATTTAAAAAGTTTTAAATTTGCTTGATTTTTATGGGTGTTACACTTGATTCTCTCATGCTTCCAATTTTCCTTCTTGATTCCCCGGCCTGAGCCACATTGATCAAATACAGAAGTAACAAATCAACATAAATACTCATACATAAGCCCCCAACAACAGTGGTAGCTGAATTCTGGCTCAGATCATTAATGACCACATTTTCTAACCCCAGGTGATACAGGATCTCCTAGTCATAATCCATGACTACGTCAAGTCATCTACTCTATCTCATATTCATATTCGGATGATCCATGAGATATCTCAGACACTTATGATCCGTGTAGATGGTACGCCGGACCTCATATAGATAGTTGCACCAAATCTTGAGGGCAAACACCACTGCCCCCAACTCCAGATCATGCGTTCGGATACCGAACCTCATGCAGCTTCAACTGCCCAGAAGCATACGCAATAACTCTCTGTCGCTACATGAGTACTGCCCCCAAAACGGTGATAGAAGCATCACAAACAACAACAAAATTCTCTACACCCTCCAGGAGGGTCAACACCCCGGCCTTACATAACTTTTGTATCAGCGTCTCGAATGTATCCTGCTACTCAGGCCCCCAGTGAAAATCCATTCCCTTCATCATCAAACAAGTGAGAGGTACATCAACCTTGGAGAAATCCTAAATAAACCTCCGATAATACCCTGCTAAACCCAGAAAACACCTGCTATCTGAAGGAGACTTTGGGACCTCCCACTGCATAACTGTCTCAATCTTGGTCAGGTTGAACAGAATCCCATTATGGTTAATGAGGTGTCCCAAGAACTGGACCTCCCATAACCAGAACTCACACTTCGAGGACTTGGCATAAAGCCTAATCCTCCTCAAAACTCCCAACAGCTCCTGAAGGTGCTCCTTATGCTGCTCCCTGACCTTGGAATAGACCAAAATATCATCGATAAAAACAATGACCGAACGATCGAGCATCAGCTGCATACTCGATTCATCAAATCCATAAATACCACAGGCGTATTGGTGAGCACCAACGGCATCACCATGAACTCGTAATGACCCTAATGAGTTCAGAACATTGTCTTCTCCATACCCTCCTCCATACTCTCATCTGATGATACCCAGAGCTCAAATCGATTTTGGAGAAACAAGATGCACCCTACAATTGATCCAGGAGGTCATCAATTCGTGAAAGTGGGTAACGGTTCTTCACAGTCAACTTTTTCAACTCCCGGTAATCAATGCACATCTGTTGTCAACCATCCTTCTTCTTAACAAAAAAAAATCGATACTCCTCAAGGCGAACTATTCGGTCTGATAAACTGCTTGCCCAATAGCTCCTAAAGATGAGAGGGAAACTCTAGCATCTCTGGTGGAGCTAATCGGTACCGCGCCTAAGCAATCGATGTTGCACCATTGATCAAATTATCCTAAACTCCACTTGCCTCGTGGGAGGCATGCCAGGTAATTCTTCTGGAAATACATCTGGAAACTCTCTAACTACAAGCACATCCGAAATGGAAATCCCCTTCTCCACTCGAGTGTCAACCACATATGCGAGATAAGCCATACACCCATCTTGTACTACCAAGCCCTGAAAGCAGAACAAAAGGTTGATCCAACCTTGGTACCCTCTCCATAAATAATCAGTTCTACCCTACTTGGGTTTTGAACCAATACCCGATGCCCCTCATAATCTATCATGGAACCAAACTTTCTCAACTAGTCCATCCCTACTATCACACATACATCCACCATAGGGATAGGGATCAAATCGATCGGTTAAGACATATCGAAAATCTCCAAGGTATAATCCCGAAAAATGCTCGATGCAACAACCTCATGCTCGTGGATAATGGAAACTCGCAATGGGTACTCCAACTCTCCAAGAGACGTATCAAAACTCCTACCGAAAGACTGACACACAAAGGACCGAATCATACTCGAGTCAAAAAGAACAAGAGCAGGCTAGGATTTCACTAAGAAGGTACCTAACAGAACTACAATCATAAGAATACAATAAAAAAACTTGACAGAATCATAAACGAAAACATACCAGTAACAACATCCTACGCCCTTGGCCTCCTCTGCCGTGAGATGAAAGACACAACCCTTGGCCTTCAAGGCCTAAACTCTCCCCTGTCGTCCATATGTAATCCTCAAAGTAGTCGGGTTGGTGTCTGCGCCAACCTGGTAACAAGCAAAGGACACTCGGCCTTCACATGGCCCACCTGATCATAATAGTAACAAATCCTGGTGCTCGGTATTGGGGCCTGATAACGAAAATCCCTTGCAAAGTGCCCCTCCTTGCCAAATTTGTGGTACCCAGTCGCTGATCGACAAAGGCCTTCACGTGCCTTCCCACAATTGCCACAAATGTGGCCCCTCTGACCTCCAGATCGTGAAATAGTTGGCTTGAACCGCTTTGCCACAGGTTGTGTCTGTAACATAGTTTGCCTTTCCTCCCTCTTATGGATCTCAATCTTAATCTCTCGCCTTAACGCAACATTCTGAAGCTCGAAAAGGGTACTATAATGTTGGATAGACACAAACTGTTAAATATCCATCTTGAGCATGCTCAAGTACCATTCCATATGGGACTCCTCCGAGGAAAAATACTTAGCACAAAAAAGGGCTCTCTGAATAAATATCTTGGTGATCTCGGTTATTGACTCTGACGTCTGCCTCAACGCCAGATACTCATGGTCCGACCTCTCTCTCTCTCTATATCTCTATCTTTATCTCTATCTCTATCTCTATCTCTATCTCTACCAAGGGAACATACTGCATGTGAAATATATCAAGAAACTGCCCCCAAGTAATAGCAACCCTGTACATTAGATTATATGAACCAGTCACTTGGTTCCACCCGTCCTTCGCATCCAGACGAAGAAGGTTAAAGGCGCACCTGACGTTCCAGTCCTCTGGCCATGAACATGTCACATCCCAAAATTTAAGACCAAAAAGTTTCATTTTTAATTTAATAATTATAAAACAAATTGTCTGAAAACATCCATAGTGTCAACCCATATCAAAACCAATATATCATTAGTAAAAGCATGTCATAATAAAACTGATGGGTCATGAGCATTCTAACACCCCTAAGTGTACATACAACCCTAGAAAACCTTGGATCTATGTTTGTCTAAAATACATGAAAAATATGATTTCTAAGGTTCATAATCCTATCTAGCATACATGGGGAACATTTAATCTAAAAGATGAATAGAATTACATACCTTTTAGTTTATTTGATTCCTTGGAAACCTTGAGTGCCTAGCACCCCAAGTGTGATGCCTGAAATGCTTCACACAACACCAAATTCTTTGGAATAACTTTGAGAGAATGTATAACACTTGTAAAAATCGGCTTTTCCTCTCTTGTTCTTAGTGTGTAGTCGATTTTGGTGAGTATCATGTCCTTTATATAGTGTGTCACATCTTGGGTTACACCATGTAAACCCTAATGTGACATGACTCTTCATTTCCATGACCCATGGGTTTGTAACTCCCATGGAGCATCCATGGAGCATCCTATGTGTTTAACCCAACTTGATAATCCATGGAGCCTTTATCCCACTATAGAAGTTATGGATGATTTACTTAATCAACCCATATATTTAATTAGTCATCTTTTGATCACTTAATTAATTCCAAATTAGTTCGTGATCAATACTAATTAAATAATACTATTAATATATTAGAATTTATAATATATTTCTCTCATTTAGTCTATCCAAATGCATGATGCCATGCAACCCAAATGGACCATGCCGGGTCGGGTCAAGTACATACCAAATATAGTTATGGACTTAGACACCTTATCCAACAGTCTCCCACTTGGATAAGTCTAATAACTATATCTGTAAGTGTGACTTCAGGAACCGATCAACAATCAAAGCTCTTTCAAGGTCTCTTAGAGTTGAGAAGATGATGATACGCCATTTAGGATAAGTGATCGTATAATCCTTTGTTCTAGATATCAGTCGGACAAATACGTGGAACAATGTCTTACTTATTGTCCAGCAGTTTGTTTCCCGATTTCCGATTTGTTTGGCAAAGAACTAAATTGAACACATCAATTAAAAATCATCCAGGGGCGCAGATATTGCTTCTAATCCAAGAAGGAACAGATAAACTTTGACTCATATGCTTATTCTACTACTTGTTGGATCACACATAAGAGTACGTTTTATAACATCGAGTTACCAATGCGGTTTCGTACGATTAATGCATAACCAACTCATAGGCAACAAGTCATATCTCTAAGTTTGAAGACTTATATGATATTACCGTCTCACAATCACTCGAGATAAATTCCATGAAGTGATACCAGTGAGCGTGGGTTGAATCCAATGCTCAGAAGTTATGAGCACTCATGAGCGTTGTAGCCATGTCCATCAACATAGACCTCTACAACCAACTCATGACAGTCTTGATTCATACCTACTTCCAACATATGACTAACTATGGAGAATTCGAATAATATGATATACTAAACATAATTATTCTAGAAGTCAAAACATGCAAAAGAAATATAGTAAACAATTGACAAAAGATAGCAACACTTTACTCATAAATAAACACAACTTTTATTCATCATTAAATGTCAGTTACACTTTACAAATTTCGAAATTATCTAACTACTAAAACTAATATCATCCTTCAACCCTATGCTCCGAGCAAGCTGGGGATGTTTAACCCGACTCAGTCCCTTCGTGAGGGGATCTATTGGGTTCTCATCCGATGATACCCTCTTTGCCACGACGAGTCCTTCTTTTATTCGATGTCTGATGAAATGGTATTTTATGTCGATGTATCTGGATCTCTTGAGATCCCTTGGTTCCTTGGCTAAGACAACTGCACTTTCACTATCACTGGAAAAAAATTTCCATTGGCTCCTTTCTAGCTGGTACAACTCCAAGGTCTCCAACGAAGCTCTTCAGCCATATCGCCTTCTTTGCTGCCTCACTTGCATCTATATACTCTGAGTCACAAGTTGAAGCTGTTGGATATGGTGTCTAAGTCCATAACTTATTTGGTATATACTTGACCCGACCCGTCATGGTCCATTTGGGTTGCACTTCGCCCAAACGAGTTATGGATAATATTATGAGAATTGTATACTTATGGTTTATTAATATATTATAATATATTAATGTGAAGTCATGTTATTTAATTAGTTTTTAGTCTTAAATTAATTTAGTGATTAAAAGGAAGACTAATTAAATCATGGGCTATTATATTTATATAGTGTGGGCTAACACTCATTTGGAAATGGGCTAAGCTTATATGGAAGTCCATGGATGATCCATGGAGCTTTTAACCCATGTATCCTTGGAAAGGAAAAGACATGGGTTATTAGGGTTTTACCCTAATCATGCACATTATATAAACAAGCTTATGTTGCATGAAATTGACCCCTAGTGTGTGTAAAAGGGTGTGGTCGATTTCTTGAAGCAAAGTATACACTTTCATAAGTTTTTCCAAGTTTGTGGTGATTTGTGATTCCACTTGAGGCATTCACATTATTGGTGCAAGGCTCTCAAACTCCAAGCAATCAATCACTATCAAAAGGTATGTCATTCTTCTAGTGTTTTATGACTCTAGTTCTTCATGCCATGCTAGTTAGGATGTAAACCTTGGAAATTATTATTTGCATGTATATTAGAGAAAACATAGATCCAAGGTTTATTAGGGTTGCATGTACACTTAGGAGTGTTAGAATGCTCAAAACCCAACAGTGGTAACAGAGCCTAGGTTTGTTTTCTTAAATACTTGATGCAAATTGCTGAAAACCGAAGTTTATATGATGTCTACACAGCAGACTCACCGAGTCCATGAAGCGACTCGAAGATTCCAAGGCAAAATGCATCCAACTCGTCGAGTTTGTTCATGCACTCGACGAGTTGGACCCCCTGACAGCATATACTCGACTGTTTTGGCTGGAATTGGTCTAGAATCACTACCATAAACTGTTTTGAACTTATAAAACCTGTTATTGATGTGGTAATGATGATGGTGGACCAATTTCAAAGTTATAATCAAAGTTTCAAGTTTATATATACTTATATGATTCTTGAAAGTTGTTGATTATGAATGTTCATGAACTTATGAGTTTTGATAGATCATAGGAATTGTTTGCAAATTGTTTGATAGAATAAGTCTTGATCTTTATGACATTAAATAAACTCCATAACTTGTCCTCAAGTTATGGAATTCCAAAAGTTTTTCTTTTAAATGTTTTTGAATAAGTCATAACTTACACTTTTGAAGAGTTTTTTCTAATAAATGTTTTTTATGGAATCCATAACTTGTCCTCGAGTTATGGATTTCCAAGAGACTCTTCATTAAAAGTTTTAAACACTTAATTCAAACTCATACGTTATGAATATTCAAAAGTTTCTGAATTGTTCAAAACTTGCCCTCAAGTTTTGGAATTTGTAAAGTCTCACACAAACTTTAATTCCAAACCCTTAGAGTTTTAAAAGTTAAAATTCAACCCTTATACTATTATAAGATTAATGGTTAATATTTATATATATGTATAAGATTAAGTCATTTTACCGTTAGTAGGCCTCATTCACGAAGCCGGTCTATAAGGGGGGTATAAGGTTGTTGCCTATAAAATCGCAGCTTAGTGGGTGTCCACTCTCACCCATCGCTTCCTTGATCGGTGGAGGGTCGTTAGTCGAACGGGTAGGACAATGACTTCAAATTCTCATTAAAAGTATAATGATTATTATAAAGTAACTAAATGTTTTTTAATTCCCAAACTTAGTTACTTTATGAAAAATGTGAACATGGTGCTAACCCATGAAATTCACACTTTGTACCTTACGAAGTCGTTGGTGGACCGTGTGTGGTTAACCGGCACACTAACTTGGACTAGTAAGGATCACAAAGGGTGACTTAATGTTTATCATAGATCGGTGGAGCGCGTGTGGTTAACCGGCACATTGATTAGGTGATAATATTAAGGGTACCAAGTGAATTTGCATGGTTATTCGCACCTTGTTTTGTGATCCTCAGCATCCCAGTCACAAAACTTGAGAGGGCGCAATCGAGATTGAAACATGCCATTGAAAAGTTCAATGAATCTCAAAAGATCTAGGAGTTTCAAATCCAATAAAATCCTAATAAATTATTTCATTTTTCATGGTGGAAATTGGTGAATCGTCATTCTCCTACCTTCAAATATTTTATAGCTTGGATTACGGCATCCCTCTTCCAAGTTATAAAATATTGTGTTGGGTCCTAGCCTTAATATTTCATATTGGGTGTTATATTAAGGACTTGAATCAACTAACTTGATTTTCTCCCATTGTAGATGTCTGGTTCAGACAACTATGATCTTCCCAAATCTCTTGGAACAAACTTTCATCTTGAAGATGATGTCCCTCAACATCATGCTTCACCTCCTCCAGTTATTCTCCCTGACCCACAAGCTTGAAGACTTGAAAAGTTCAAGATCACTCAAGCCCTACTGGCAATGAAACATAAAGATGGAAACCCTGTGTGTACTCATGTCTTAGAAATGAAGTCACGCATTGACAGGTTGAGAATGTTAGGTGTCGATATCTCAAGGAAGTTGGCTGCTGACTGGGTTTTTCAGACACTTCCAGAGTCATACAGTGAGTTCATTAAGGACTACTATGTGACAGATCACGACATGACTCTTATTGATCTTTCTTATTTGCTCATTGCTGCTGAATCAGAAATTTTTTGGCATACTGGAAAAGTACATATCGGTGAAAGATCAAATTCTCAAACTTCCATGGACATGGATAATGGTAACACTGGAAGTCCAGAAAAGCTTTCTCTTCCCAATGGAAATGGATCGACCTTGGTCAACCCGGTTGACCGAAAGGTAAAGGGAAAGGCTAAGTCTGTGATTGTCTCGTGTACCGTTCCCAAAGAGTCTATATGTTTTTATTGTCATGAGAAGGGACATTCAAAACAAAGTTGCCCTAAATACTTGAAAGATTTGAAAGCAAGCGGAGACAAAATGGTTGACTCTGCTTTAGGTAAGTCCACTATCTAACTTTATTAAAGTTCCTAATTGTTGATTCCTATTACATGATGTGACTATATTGCATCTTGATGTTTAGCAGGATCGAGCAAAAGGAAGGTTAAAAGAAGAGTGTGTTGAATCTGATCACGAAGATGGATTTCTATCGCATGGTTTGAGGATCAGATTTTTGAGCTACTACTTAAAAGTTATGATAGATTGCAAGGAAATATGTAATAGCATAGTTTTCATTTGAAGATGCATTGTAAGGAAGATTTTTCCGTGTTTTATAAAGAAATAAAAGTTTTGTTTAGTTTATTTTATATTATATCCCCTTACAATGGCATTTATGGAAAATTGATGTTTGTATGTTTCTAGCAATAATGGAAATATGAGTTTGATTCTCTCATTTGTGGTAGTGTCTGAATTTACCAAATGAGGAAAGGTTCTCATCACCCAAGCTTTAATTGGACAGAAACTTGGAATCATACAAGCTGTATTGTATGATGAATGAGAATTTTCATCTTTGTAAAATTGAGACTAATTCATTGATCACATGCATATGTGAGTCAATTGAAGGACTAAGGAAATAGGTACATTGGGTGTGTGTTGGTCAAGGTCCACTACAAAGATCGATTCGTCATGATTTACTAAAGATTAGTAAATATGGTTATACTTATAAGGTTAAGTATAATTCTGTAACATTGGAAAAGTTTCAATGTATGACAGAACGGATGAGAAGAATCCATTTTGGCAAAGAGATAAAAGTTTCTCAAATCTGAAAAGATGGGAGAGTACTTTAGTATCATGTTTTATGATCATCTTAATGATTATGAAACCATATCACAAATTCATACTCTAAGGACATCTTAATGAATTGTTATGACTAAGAAGAGGGGGTCATGAATTGTTGGAATGGTTAAAATCAAGAGAATGAGTCATACTTTGTTCCAAAACAACTCTTAGAGTCATACTCCAAGATTGTAACATTAAGTGACATAAAGTAAGGTTTAAAACACTTATCAAATGTAGTGTAAAATGTTTTCTACTCTTGTACATTTGAAATTGGTAAGTTGTGATGTCATGGATGAGACAAAGACCAACTAAGACCAATTGTGTGAAGTGTTAGTCTTGATAAGAATCCGCACTATCCCTTGAATATTTGTTTTCTCAGGGAATGGTCCTTGACTAGGGAAACTTATATGTCAAGAGGACAGTAGGAGCATTAAAGATCCTGAAAGAGTTTCAAGATTTAATCAAGAGTAAAACCTGTATTTTATCACTAGCACATGACTTGAGGTTTGTAACCTATCATGTTGACACAATTCTTGTGCCAATTATGTTGACTATGCATATGAGTTCTGTTAGTTCTAAATTGTGAGCATAATAGCTTGGAAGCATTGGTGGGCCTTGTGCTACCAGGTGACAAGAAACTAAGATTTAACAAGTTCAATCCATGTGAGGCTGAATTTGTCACTAACCTTGTCTTGTGATTATGGTTTTGACAAATTCACATGGATAGGAACTCATACACCATAAAATATTAGTGTCATAAGGTTTCTCTCCGATTCATGAGAATGATGGTGAGGAAACGCTTTCACTAAGTAGATTTTAAGTAGATAGCAATTGTGTTATTTGCATTTTCAAAAGTCGCTAGTGGAACGTGTGTGGTTAACCGGCACACTAACATGGACTTGTGAGAAATGGAAAAGGTCTAAACAATTAAGACTATGATTACGGCATTCCTTCTCATAGTTCTTGAAAGTTTTTAGACACACATGTGAGCTATCTACAGAAGGGTGTATGAATCTAAATTTTAGAAGTCCAATCGATTTCTGAATACATGTCAAATCTAGTGGGAGCATAAGTGTTATGATAATAATCATCATGTTAGTGGGAGCATGATAATTATTATTATTATTATTATTGCAAGATATCAATGTTAATTATAGAAAAACAAAAGTTTCAATTCGTGAGGTTGCAGGGGTTGAAAAATTGTTTTGCTATAACTAAGGGAGAGGAAATTATACTTCAATTCAATTCTAAGAGCTTAGATTGAGATTTTAATCATCTTTAGTCAAGGATATATATATATATATATATATATATATATATATATATATATATATATATATGTGTGTGTGTGTGTGTGTGTGTCTATTTTATGTTCGAATGGTTCAACTTAAAGAAATTATATATATATATATATATATATATATATATATATATATATATATATATATATATATATATATATATATATATATATATATATTGCGTTATCAAAAATTTGATTATGATTACGACATCCCTCTTCATAGTTAAATTTTGAAAACATGGCAAATAAAAAATATTGTAGCAAAAGACTGGTATAGTATCATGTCTTTATGTGAGACGTCATGAATCGTGTCCCATATGCTTCGGATATGGGATCGATTTCATGTGCTATAATATTCATCCTTTCTAAATTTTCCAAATGTTCAGGGCATTTAGAAGGAAAAAGTCTAGAACTGGATATGACTAAAGTGATTAAGCAATTGTCGAGGACAATCTGAAGTTTGCTAAAGATTGGTTGCTTAGGGACATTTGGAAGTATAGTGTTAATTTTGGTAGGACCATATTGACATTTTCTGAAAAAAGGCAACTCTTGTTCAGAAGTGATAGTCAAAATGGGACTATGGAAATGTCTCCATAGGTGCAAGTTATTCAATCTATGTAAGATTAGAAAACCTTAATGCAAGAAGGATGTTCAAAGCAATGTACTTTGAATATGAGACTTCGTTTCCATAGAGTTGATCTTCTTTGGAATACTCTGTAATGACTAGTGACAAGGTTTTGGTGACTTTATGCATAATCATTACAAGAGGAACATTGCATATAAGTTTAAAATCTAACTGATTTCGGTAAATGGTGAGAATTAGGAATTATTATATTTACAATCAGTATTTGGGATTGTGAAATGAGCATCATTGGAATCGTGTTTAATTGATCTATTTCACAAAGTTAAGATCATAGACAAACATAGTTTGCATACATGGAGTGTGGCATAACCATTGTTTAGAAAACAAAGTGTACATGCTAGGATCATGGGACAACTGTTGTTTTTATTCAAGTATTAAGTTGATTATTTGAAACATTATACAATGAATAACGTGTAATCAATATGGTGATAAATAAAAGGTGGTTCTATTTATATTCAAAAGGGTTCTGAGACCATATTGGATTCGATTATTATTGTGTTTCACTTTGCATGTTTTGACTTCCAGAATAGCTAGGTTATTCTTTCTAAATAACTAAGTTATTTAAACACTCTACAGTCGTTCATATGTTGGAATTAGGTATGAATTAAGACTGTCATGAATCGATTTTGTAGATGGCTAAACGTGTTTAGACATAGCAATGGTTGCTACAACATTCATGAGTACTCATAAGTTATGAGTATTGGAATTAACCCACGCTCACTTGTATCACTTCATGGAATTTCTCTCGAGTGATCGTGAGACGGTAATATCATATAAGTCTTCAAACCTAGATATATGAGTTGTTGCCTATGAGTTGGTTCTGCATTGATTGCATGAAAACACATTAGTAACTTGATGTTATAAAACGTGCCTTTATGTACAATTTAACAAGTAGTAGAACAAGAATATGAGTAGAAGTTTATTTGTTCCTTCTAGAAATAGAAGCGATATCTGGGCTCCTCGATGATTTTGTTTTGACCTATGTACTGGGACCGGTCAGAACTAAATTGATGTGTTCGATTAAGTTCTTTATCAAACAAATCGGAAATCGGGAAACAAACTGCTGGACAATAAGTACGACATTGTTCCATGTATTTGTCCGGCTGATATCATGAGAACAGAGAATTATATGATCACTTATCTAAAATGGCGCTTCATAGTTCAACAGAGTTTTTGAGAGCTACGATTGCTAGTTGGTTCCTGAAGTAATATAGGCAAATACAATTATTAGACTTATCCAAGTGGGAGACTGTTGGATAAGGTGTCTAAGTCCATAACTTATTTGGTACATACTTGACCCGACCCGACATGGTCCATTTGGGTTGCACTTCGCCCAAACGATTTATGGATAATATTATGAGAATTGTATACTTATGGTTTAATAATATATTATAAGTTATAATATATTAATATGAAGTCATGTTACTTAATTAGATTTTAGTCTTAAATTAATTATGAATTAATTTAGTGATTAAAAGGAAGACTAATTAAATCATGGGCTATTATATTTATATAGTGTGGGGTAAGCTTATATGGAAGTTTATGGATGGTCCATGGAGCTTTTAACCCATGGATCTTTGGAAAGGAAAAGACATGGGTTATTAGGGTTTTACCCTAATCATGCACACTATATAAACAAGCTTATGTTGCATGAAATTGACCCCTAGTTTGTGTAAAAGGGTGTGGTCGATTTATTGAAGCAAAGTATACAATTTCATAAGTTTTTCCAAGTTTGTGGTGATTTATAATTCCACTTGAGGCATTCATATTATTGATGCTAGGCTCTCAAACTCCAAGCAATCAATCACTATCAAAAGGTATGTCATTCTTCTAGTGTTTTATGATTCTAGTTCTTCATGCCATGCTAGTTAAGATGTAAACCTTGGAAATTATTATTTGCATGTATATTAGAGAAAACATAGATCTAACGTTTATTAGGGTTGCATGTACACTTAAGAGTGTTAGAATGCTCAAAACCCAACAGAAGCAACCACTATCTCCTGCTTGGAACTCTTCCAAGTGATTGCTCCTCCATTTAAGGTAAATACCCAGCCTGACTGAGAGTAGAAATTATCCCTATCAGTCTGAAAGCTAGCATTACTATACCCAACAACTCTCAAGTCATCACTCCCACCGAGGGTAAGGACCCATTCCTTAGTCCTCCGTAGGTACTTGAGGATATTCTTTACCGCAGTCCAGTGAGCCTTGCCAAGGTTCCCCTGATATCTGCTAACCATGCTCAAAGAAAAGGCTACATCAGGACGAGTACAATTCATAGCATACATGATCGAGCCTACAACAGAAGCATAAGGTATTGGACTCATTTCCGCTATCTCAGTCTCAGTACTCGGGCTCTGAGTTTTACTCAGTCTGACGTTACTCTGGATGGGTAACTCTTCTTTTTTGGAGTCCTGCATGCTGAACCTCTTCAACACCTTGTCCAAATAGGTACTTTGACTAAGTACAATTAGTCTTTTACTCCGGTCTCTCAGAATCTTTATCCCTAGAATATAAACAGTTTCTCCTAGGTCTTTCAAAGAGAAACACTTCCCAAGCTAGGACTTCACTTCCTGCAGGGTTGGAATGTCATTTCCTATGAGTAGTATGTCAGCCACATACAGTACCAAAAAGCTAACTATACTCCTACTAGCCTTGACATAGACACAAGATTCATCTTCACTCTTCGAAAAGCCAAACTCTTTGACTTTCTCATCAAATCAAAGATTCCATGTGCGAGGTGCCTGTTTCAATCCATAAATGGATTTCTCGAGCTTACACCCTCTATTAGGGTATTCTCTACTGAAAAAACCCTCTGGCTGACTCATGTAAACATTCTTAGCCAAGCTTCCATTAAGGAAGGCAGTTTTGACATCCATTTGCCATATCTAATAATCATGAAATGCAGCAATAGCTAACAAGACCCTAATAGACTTAATCTTTTCTACTGGTAAAAAGGTCTCATCATAATCAACTCTAGGAGTTTGAGAAAAGCTCTTTGCAACGAGTCGCGCCTTATATGTGTGTACATTACCATCTATGTCGCTCTTGTTCTTGAAGATCCATTTGCACCCAACTTTCTTACGACTTGGTACATTGTTAACCAAGTTCCAAACTTGATTGTCATGCATGGACTGTATCTTGCTGTCCATTGCCTCTTTCCATTTAGTAGACTCGGGGTCTTCCTTGGCTTCCACGTAGCTGTTAGGTTAATCCAGACTTACCAATGTCTCATCACTGATAGGTGTCTCACCTTCCGAAGTAATATGGAAACCCTAGTAGTGCTCAGGTGTATTCCTAACCCTTGTGGAATGCCTTAGAGGTACAGACTTGTCAATTGGCTTGACAGGAGTTTCCTCCTCAGGTTGACTGGGTTTGAATTTCCTTCACCACTTGACTCTTAAATTTACTCAACATCAATTTGCCTCCCACTATTTCCTTGGCTTATGAACTCTCTCTCTCTCTCTCTCTCTCTCTCTCTCTCTCTCTCTCTCTCGAAAGATACCCCTCCTTGCTACAAATACCACATTTTCACTAGGTCTATAGAAGAGGTAACCAAAGGATTCATGTGGGTAGCCGATGAAAATACACCTCTCACTTTGAGGTTCGAGCTTATCATGAGTCTCACGTCTCATGAAAGCCTCGCAACCCCAAAATCTTGATGTGGTCTAGTTTATGAACTTTACCAGTACACATCACATGCGGAGTTTTGGCAACTTTCTTAGTAGGGACCAGATTAAGGATATAGGCGGCAAACTCTAATGCATACCCCCAAAATGAGATTGGTAGAGAAGCTTGACTCATCATGGAACGAACCATATCTAACAAGGTTCGATTGCACCTCTCAGCCACACCATTAAGTTGTGGTGTCCTGGGAGGTGTCAATTGTGAGATAATCCCACATTCCTTAAGATAGTCGAGGAACTCTATACTAAGATACTCACCACCATGATCAGATCGAAGCATCTTAATGTTCTTGCCCAATTGATTCTCGACTTCCTGTTTAAACTCTTTAAACCTTTCAAAAGTCTCTGACTTAAGCTTGATTAAATAGACATATCCACATCTACTATAATCATCAGTAAAAGTCAAATAAGAATTAGCATCCCTTGTGGCAGATTTGAAAGGTCCACACACATCCGTGTGTACCAGATCCAACAAACCTTCACTCCTAGCACAAGAACTAGTGAACGGTGACTTTGTCATTTTTCCAAGTAAGCATGATTCACAACTATCATCTGACTTTAGGTCAAATGACTCCAAGACTCCATCCTTTTGGAGTTGGCCTATGCGTTTTTTTCTCTCATGTCCAAGATGACAATGCCATAATGATGCTTTATCCAAGTTATTATTACTAGAAGAATCAATATACAACACATTATTTCCTAGATTATCTACAACAGATACAACTTCATACACACCATCACAAGGTAATGCTTTAAAATAAAGAACATTATCAAAGAAAGCATTTATTCCACCAATTTCGTTATCAAAAGAAAAGGTAAACCCTTGTTTGTGAAAAGCATGAAAGGAAATAATATTTCTTGCTATTTCTGGTGAATAACAACATTTATTCAAATCTAAAGTAAACCCACTACTTAGCAACAAAGAATAAACTCCAATCTTGGTGATAGATGAAGCTTTCCTGTTCCCCATGATCAAGTTTATCTTTCCATGCTCCACATTCTCACTTCTTCTTAGTCCCTACAAATCAAAATAGATATGAATACCACTACCAGTATCAAGGACCCAAGAGTTAGAATAGGGTGAGTTATTATGGTTGGGTTTGACTTTCCCATCCTTCACATCTTGCTGGTACTAGGGGCAGTTCTGCTTCCAATGCGACTTTTCATGACATTAGAATCATTCAGACTCTTTTGGGTTAGAAGAAAGAGTGGCAAAACCTTTCTTTGTTCCACTTGAAGAAGAGCCATCACGGTTCTTACCCTTGGTGCCCTTCGAAGGGCTCTTCCTCTTCATCCCTCTAACTTTCCTGATTGCCAAGACAGGGGCGGAGTTTGGAGTAGGTGTAGGAGTGTTGACAACCGACTTACCCTTAAGACCTGTTTCAATGGTCTTTAGGATTCCTTGAAGTTTGCTGAGTGTGACTTCTTCCTTATTCATGTGGTATGTCATGCGGAAATTGATCATAACACGAGGGTAAGGAGTGCAAAATGATATCTATCGCAAGCTCCTCGGGGAATTTTACATTAAGCTTTAGTAAACAATCCACATACCTTTGCATTTTCTACATGTGGCTCATGACGGAATCTCCGTCCTTCATCCTGGTCGTTATCATGGAGGAGATTATTTCATATCGCTCTTGGCGAGCACTTTGATGGTATCTTTGCATCATATCTTGGTGCACCTCAAAAGGGTAGTAGTCCTCATAGGACTTCTGGAGTTCAGCTGTCATGGTGGCCATCATGATGCATGTCACTTTGGTGGCATCTCTTTCATGAGTCTAGAAGTCAGTGATCTCCTGGGGAGTAGCAATGGACTCATCGATCTCCTTTAGCTCCTTATGGAGGACATATTCCTTGTCCTCGTAGCGAGTCACCATCTTCATCTTCTGAATCCAATCCATAAATTTGGAACCCTCAAGATGACCCTGCCACATAGGTTCATGAGGGAAAAGGAGCCAGTAGGGTTTGAGCCAGAAGCAGTGTTGTTGGAAGACATCTGAAAAAGAAGAGAACAAGTTTAGTTTAGATATAAAGATTGTCCTTAATAAAACACCCAAATGTAATATTAAGGATAGGATCCAATCACAATATATCATAACTTAGAATATGTATGTTGTAATCTAAGCTAAAACATATTTGAAAGGTAGGTGAATGACGATTCACCAATTTCCACCAAAAACCGAAATACAAATTATTAGGTTTTAATTGGTTCTTAGAAATTCCTAGATTCTTTTGAGATTCAATGAACTTTTCAAAGTCATGTTTCAATCTCGAGTGTTCCCTCCAAGTTTTGTGACTGGAATGCCGAGGATCACAAAACGAGGTGTGAAGTAACCATGCAAATCACTTGGTACCCTTAAAGTTTATCACTCAATCGATGTGCCGGTTAACCACACGTGCTCCACTGACCTAAAATAAACCTTAAGTCACCCTTTACCTACCTTGTTAAGTCCAGGTTAGTGTGTCGGTTAACCACACACGCTCCACTAACGACTTAATCAAAGTGTAAAGTGTAATTCATGGATTAGCACCTTATTCACATTTTCCTGAAGTAACTAAGATTGGGAATTTAATAAAACGTTTAGTTACTTTATAATTTTCATCATACTTTTAATGAGAATTTATAAGTCCTTGTCCTACCTGTTCTGCTAACGACCCTCCACCGATCAAGGAAGCGGTGGGTGAGAGTGGACACCCATTAAGCTGCCATTTTATAGGCACCAACCTTATACCCCCCCTATCGACCGGCTTCGTGAATGAGGCCTACTAATGGTAAGACGACTTTCTCTTTTATATATATATATATATATATATATATATATATATATATATATATATATATATATATATATATATATATATATATATATATATATATATATATATATTATTAACTTATAATATTATAAAGTATAAGGGTTGATTTTTAACTTTTAAAAATCTAGAGGTTGGAACTAAAGTTTATTAAGATAACTTTACCTATTCCAAAACTTGAGGGAAAGTTTTGTAACTTAACAAAACTCTTAAATTCATAACTTATGAGTTATTAAAATGAAGACTCTTCATTTTTGTAACTCATGTGTTCTTTTAATGGGTTTAAAACAAAGAGGCTTTTGGTTATCCATAACTTGAGGACAAGTTATGGACTTCATTAAAGCACATAAAGATCATGAATTAAGCATTAAACAAATAATTCCTATGATCTATCAAGAACTCATAAGAACATGAATATTCATATCAAAATTTCAAGAACATATGAAGACATATAATCATGTAATTTTGATATTAGCCATTGTAAATGGATTAGAACAACCATTACACTATCTAAAACAAGGTTTACACCACCAAAACAGTTTAGGGTAATGTTTCTAGTCCATTTCCAGCAGCAAAAATCGAAATTCTGCACCCTGCCTGGCCAACTCGTCGAGTGCACGAACTGACTCGCTGAGTTGAATGCATTTTCACTTGGACTCGTCAAGTCCCCCCATGGATTCATTGAGTCCCCTGTGCAGACAGCTCAAAAATTCGATTCTTATATTATTTTGCATCAAGTATTAACAAACAAGCCTAGGCTCTGATATCACTGATGGGTTATGAGCATTCTAACACCCCTAAGCATACATGCAACCCTAGAAAACCTTGGATCTAATGTTTGTCTAAAATACATGCAAAATATGATTTCCAAAGTTCATAATCCTATCTAGCATACATGGGGAACTTTTAATCTAAAAGATGGCTAGAATTACATACCTTGCAGTTGATTTGATTCCTTGGAAACCTTGAGAGCCTAGTACCCCAAGTGTGATGTCTCAAATGCTTCACACAACACCAAGTGCTTTGGAATAACCTTTAGAGAATGTATAACACTTGTAAAAATCGGCTTTCCCTCTCTTGTTCTTAGTGTGTAGCCGATTTTGGTGAGTATCATGTCCTTTATATAGTGTGTCGCATCTAGGGTTACACCATGTAAAATGTGACATGACTCTTCATTTCCATGACCCATGGGTTTGTAACTCCCATGGAGCATCCTATGGGTTTAATCTATGGAGCTTTTAGCCCACTATACAAGTTATGGATGATTTACATAATCAACCCACATATTTAATTAGTCATCTTTTGATCACTTAATTAATTCCAAATTAATTCTTGATCAATACTAATTAAATAATACTATTAATATATTAGAACTTATAATATATTAATAAACCACAAGAGTTATTTCTCTCATTTAGTCTATCCAAATGCATGATGCCATGCAACCCAAATGGACCATGCCGGGTCGGGTCAAGTACATACCAAATATAGTTATGGACTTAGACACCTTATCCAACAAAAACAACATTAGAGTATAACTCCCAAAAATCTCATGTTCAGAAATCATGGTGTGATGCGATGCAATCATGTCGGCTCCTTTCCTTTCGAAGAAGAAGTACTTGAAACCGTAAGCACAAAGCTTAGTAAGTTCCCCCATCATACCACATACATACAACAAACATACTGTCAAGCATATCTAGGTGCCCGACCTACCCAGTTGAACATACATGGGTGCACATCCTGCCCATGTTAGGCATACCGAGGTGCCCAACCTACCCTTGTCAGACATATATGGGTGCCAAACCTACCTTGTCAGGCATATCTAGGTACACGACCTACCCTCCGGTTTATCTCAACCGGTTACAGGGTCTATTTCACCCCTACCACTACCACATAATAACATATCATAACCATACTATCATGCATATCTGGGTGCCCAACCTACTCTCCGACTTATCTCAACCGGTTACGAGGTCTAATCCACCCCTCCTACCACTATCACATATTATCATAACATACTAGCACATAAAGCATAACAGATAGTGGCATGCCAGACAATTATCACAAAGACAATCATCTACCTATAAAGAAGTACTAGTGGGCCGGTATTGGTGCCTTACACCTACTTCTACCAGAAGGTAACTCACCTCGAATACCAGAAGTAGCTGAAAATCCTTGGCTCCGAAAATCAACACAGCTCAAGCTCCTATACATAAAATATTTCCTTAATTACCCTTTCATACTCATAACCACCATAAGGGTCAACTTGGTCCAAGTCATAGTCAAAGTCAAAGTCAAAGTCAATGATCCAGGTTGACTCAACTCTTTGAGTTCTCTCCTCAAATTGTCGAGTTCCCATAAATTACAGAATCATGAAATCACGATCCAACTCGTCGAGTTTTCCTTCAACTTGCCGAGTTCCTCCTTCTCAACAGAATCGGGACTTTTTAGTGCAACTCGTCGAGTCCCCTTGTGGAATCATCAAGTTCCTTCTGTCTTCAGAAAACCAAGAAAACCCTAGCCAACTCGCCAATTCATCTCTTCAAATCGTTGAGTTTGCTCAGTAATCAAAAAGGTTGGGGGACCATGATCCAACTCGCCGAGTTGGGTAAAAAACTAGTCGAGTTTCCTTAGTCTTAACTCATTCAGTCACTTCCAAGCGAGTCTAATGCCTCCAAACCATAGATTTGGTCACCTTAGGCTGAGATACCATGTAAAGTTGCTAACTTTACATCCATGCATGGTATCAAAAGGCTAAAAACACTAAAACTAAGCTTTGTAAGGGACCTATGGCATGAAGGAGGGCCAAGACTTGATAAAGTTGGCAACTTTAAGTCTCAATAAGCCATACAATGTATAGATATGAAGTCATAACTTCATAACATGTTCAAATCCATGAATAACACCAAAATAAGCTACCAAAGGCCATAATCATCTCAAAGAAGAGATCTAGCAAATAAATAGTCAATGTATCGACTTTATACCTCCAAATGGTTGAAACAACACCGAAAATCCCGAATCTAAAGCTTATCCCTTCAACTTTGCACCACCAACTTCACACTCCTTCAAGAAAAGCACCGAAGAGCACTTTTTAGGCTCACACACTCAAAATGGGGTAAGAGGCACAATTAGGGTTTTCTCTGGACTGTAGGGATGATAAGGGAGGCCACGATGAAACATTAATGCCTTTAAATAGGGTGTAAAACCCTGGAAATTAGGGTTTCATTTCTGCCACCCTACTCATTGAGTTGAGGCCTCTCAACTTGTCGAGTAGATTTCTTAACCCGCGTCCCAAATTATTCCTACTCAATGAGTCCGGGGCTCCCAACTCGTCGAGTTCCTCTACGAAAATGAATAAATTATGATTTTAAATACATACCAGAAACCAGGCATTACAAATCTCCCATACTTATCTCAGATTTCGTCCTCAAAGTCAGTATTGGGTCGAACTCTTCTTTAGTGTCAAGGTAATCGTGATGAATAGTCATCGACTTTGGGGAAAGGCTAGAAGAATAGGACCCATTATGGGACAGACAATGCATTACAAGCGTATGATCATTATGCTTCAACTGGATTATTCTATTCCACCTCTTAGAAAGAAAAGAACTTAAATCAAAATACTTAATAGCATGGCGATACATTTATATAAAACTTCTACCCCAAGCACACGTAATGGAGCCATAGATAGTAAAGTGAAATCCAATCCAAGAAATAGTTTGATCTATGTACAACATCATTGTGGTAAAGGTCGTAATGCCAGAGGAATCATTACCGCATGACATAGAGGGGGAAGTCATAAGCGTCTATACCGTAAAATAGATTTTCGACGGAATGAAAAAGACATATATGGTAGAATCGTAAGCATAGAATACGACCCAACTCGAAATGCATACATTTGTCTCATACACTATAGGGATGGTGAGAAGAGTTATATTTTACATCCCAAGGTGCTATAAATGGAGATACCATTGTTTCTGGTACAAAAGTTCCTATAAAAATGGGAAATACCCTACCTTTGAGAGCGGTTTGAACTATTGATTTACGTAATTGGAAGTAACTAATCAGGCTTACGAAGAATCCTAGAAATCGATCACTGATCCAATTTGAGTACCTCTATAGGATAGACCTCAAAAGAAAACTGAAGAGTAACGACATGCGGCTGGAAATAGCTCTAGGTAGTGCTCCCTCATCTCATCCTCTTGTTCCCACGTCCATTACGAACCCTTACGGTGTTGGCAGTACACCTTCACCAACTCTACCCTCTTGTTCCTCAAATCCTTTGTCTTCCTGTCAAGAATGGACACTGGTCTCTCGATGTATTTTAGACTATTATCCACCTGAATATCCTCTAAAGTCACAACTACGATGTCATCCACTAAGCACTTCCGTAACTGGGAGACATGAAAAGTGTTGTCGATCTATCTAAGCTCGGCTGGCAGATCCACTCGATACACAACCCGGCCCATCCAAGCCAAGACCCTGAACAGACCAATGTATCTAGGGCCCAACTTGCTCGGCTTCCTGAACGGGATGACAACTTTCCAAGGTGACACCTTTAGGAGGACCATATCCCTTACCTGCAACTCTATGTCTGATCGACGCTTGTCAGCATAGCTTTTCTGATGACTCTGAGCAGTCTGGAGCCTGCTCTGGACTTGCTAGATCTTCTCCGTGGTCTTGAGTACCACCTCAGTACTCCCCATGACTCCCTGACCAACCTCACCCCAACAGATTGGGGTCCTGCACTTCCTCCCGTAGATCATCTTGAAGGGAGGTCGGTCTATGCTAGCGTGAGAGTTGTCGTTAAACGAAAATTATGCTAATGGAAGATACGTAACCCAGCTCCCTCCGAAATCTAATATGCAGGCACGTAGCATGTCCTCTAGATTCTGAATCGTCCTCTCACTCTGCCCATCTTTATGAGGGTGAAAATTTATAATGAAGTGAAGATGAATACCCATATCGTCATGAAACCGCTTCCAAAACCTGGAAATCAAGCGAACATCATGTTCGGACACAAACGACATTGGCACTAAATGACGTACCACCACCTCGCATATATAGATCTTGGTAAACCGATCCACGATGACCCAAATCGAATGGACTCCATGTGCGGTCCTAGGAAGCTTCGTGATGAAATCCATAGTAATATCCTCATATTTCCACATAGGAATATCCTGTTGGATTAGGTGTCTAAGCCCATAACTATTATTGGTATGTATTCGACCCGAGAGTAGCATGGTCCATTTGGATTGCATATCATCAGGACAATTTGTTAGGATGGACTTTTGAGAGAAGGTTATTTATGGTTTATTAATATATTATAAGTAATAATATATTAATATGAAATCATATGTTTTAATTAGTATTGATCAAGAATTAATTTAGTGGTCGAAAGAGACTAATTAAATCTATGGAGACTAATTATGATAATTAGTTATATTTATATGTGTTGGGCTTATGGTCCATGTTGGACCAAGTTTATGTATGGATACATAAAGAGTTGGGCCACATGAACCATGGATCATAAAACCCATGGGTATGGATTTGGGTTATATCCATGACCCTAGAAATCCCACATATAAATAGATACTTCATTGCCCAAAATCGCCACTTGTATCTTTTTAGAGTTCATGGTGTCTTTTGTGTACATGGAATTCTCTCTCAAGTTCATCCTTTGTCCATGGTGTGTTGTGATTCCATTTGAGGCTTCCACGCTATTGGGGCTAAGCTCTTTAAGGCCAAATACACCAAGAATTCAAGCTCCATCAAAAGGTATATCATGCTAACTAGTATATTATATTTTTATGTTAAATGCATGCTAGTAATAAGATTAATACCTTCGAAACCATTTGCATGTATAATTAGTGAAAACATAGATCCAAGGTATTTAGGGTTGTATGTGCACCATAGGATGTTGTAGTATACCATAACCCAACATATCCAACAGCTGCATCTTGATGTGAGGTCTCTAGTGCTCGTCCTTGACCTTCCTGTAGGTTAAGCACCTCTCAACGTACCAGGCTACATCCAGATTCATGCAGAGCCACCAGTAATCAGGATGGAAATTTCTATACATTTTGTCGCCCTGGGATAGATGGAAAATCTGGATTTATGCGCCTCCTCCATCAAGATTTGGCACACACTGTCCATGTACGAAATTAACACTCTTCGATGGAGTGCCAATAGTCTGCGTCTATCATATTCGATGGAGGAAATCTGACCCATGATACGTTCACTCTTCCGGTGTCCCTCATTCATAGCCTCATGTTAAGCCTCCCGAATCTTCTCCAAAAGCAGAGTCACTACTGTCATCCTCAGTCAGATGTCTCTGATCGGGGCCATGAATGCCTTGCGGCTAAGTGCATCGGCCACAACATTGGCCTTCCCCGGGTGCTAGAGGATCTCGCAATCGTAATCCTTCACCACATCCAACCACCATCGCTATCTCATGTTCAGATTTGGCTGGTCCATCAAGTACCTCAAGATCTTGTGATATGTTTAAATGGTACAACGGAACCCATAGAGGTAGTGTCGCCAAATCTTGAGGGCAAAAACAACCGCCTTCAACTCAAGGTCGTGCATCGGGTAATTCACCTCGTGAGGCTTCAACTGCCTTGAGGCGTAAGCGATGATGTGCCCCTTCTTCATCAACACTACGCCCAAACCCGAGATAGATGCGTCACAATACACTATGAAATCATCAACGCCCTTTGGCAGGTCTAAGATCGGCACCTCGCATAACCTCTGCCTCAAAGTCTCAAACACTGCCTGATGCTCAGGCCCCCATCGAAATGTCACCGACTTCTTGGACAATTGGGTCAATGGAACAGTGATCTTGGATAAATCTCCGATAGTAGCCCGCTAGACCAAGAAAAATCTGAATCTCGGATGGAGACCTCGGAACCTCCCATCTCATCACAGCCTCTATCTTGGCCGGATGGACCAGTATACCGTTCAGGTTGACATGGTGCCCCAGAAATTGCACCTCGCGCAATCAAAACTCACACTTTGAGAACTTTGCGAAAAGTCTCCCACTCCTCAATGTCTCCAACACCTCCCTCAAGTACTCCTCGTGCTGCTCCTACGTCTTAGAGTAAACCCAGATGTTATCAATAAAGGTATCACAGACCGATCCAGCATCGGTCTGCATACGCGGTTCATGAGATCCATGTGTTGTATAAGGTGTCTAAGTCCATAACTATTTCTGGTATGTACTTGACCCGGTTGGCATGGTCCATTTAGGTTGCATGGTATCATGATAATTGGATAGACAAAATGAGAAGAAGGACACTTATGATTTGTTAATATATCATAAGTTATAATATATTAATATGAAATCGTATTATTTAATTAGTATTGATCAAGAATTAATTTGGAATTAATTTTGTGATTAAAAGGAGACTAATTAAATATATGGGGTTGATTGTATAAATCATCCATTCTTATATAGTAGGCTAATGATCCATGGTTTACTGAATTGGGCTAAAACCCATAAGGTGCTCCATAGATGGTCCATGGAGGAAATGAAAATCCATGTCAATTAGGGTTTACATGGTGTAACCCTACTTGTGACACACTATATAAAGACCCCATAGGCTACCAAAATTGGCACTAAGTGTAGAATAAGGAGGGCTAGCCGATTTTGAGTGATAGTGTACTTCTCTCGAAGTTATTCCAAGGGTTGTGGCGTTGTGTGAAACATTTGAGGCATCACATTTGGGGTGCTAGGCTCACAAAGTTCTTAAGGAATCCAAGCAACATGACAGGTATGTTCTTCTACTAGCTTTTATGTTTCAAGTTCTCCATGCCATGCTAGTTAGGTTAAGAACCTTGGAAAAATTAAATTTGCATGTATCTTAATAAAACAAAGATACAAGGTTTCTAGGGTTGCATGTACACCATAGGAGTGTTAGAATGCTCAAAACCCTTCAATGGTATTAGAGCCTAGGCTTGTTTTCTTGATACTTGGTTCAAATTGTTGAAGAAAATCAAAATTTCTTCATTTGTAAAGTGAAATCACCGAGTCCATGGGGGAACTCGATGAGTCCATGCATATATTCATCCTACTCGTCGAGTAGGTTCATGCACTTGATGAGTAGTATGCCTAGAGTGCAGTTTTTCGAGTTTTGCTGTTGGAAAAGGATTAGAATCATTACCATAAACTGTTTTGGACTTATAAAACCTGTTTTTGATGTGGTGATGAGTATGCTAATCCATTTACAATGGTTATTATCAAATTTTCAAATTTTATATGTGTTTATATGATTCTTGAAATTGTTGATTTGAATGTTCATACACTTATGAGTTTTGTAGATCATAGGAATTATTTGCAAATTGTTTGTTAGTTAAATTCTTGATCTAAATGTTTTTAATGTAATCCATAATTTGTCCTCAAGTTATGGATTACCAAAAGTCTTTCTTTTAAAGTCCTTTAAAGAACACATAGGTTACATAAAATGAAGAGTCTTCATTTTAATAAACCATCAACTCATAAGTTATGAAGTTAAAAAGCTTTGAATAGTTACAAAACTTGCCCTCAAGTTTTGGAACATATAAAGTCAATTTAGAAAACTTTAGTTCCAACCCCTGGAATTTTAAAAGTTAAAATTCAACCCTAATACTTTATAATATTATAAGTTAATATATATATATATATATATACACACACACACACACATATATATATATATATATATATATATATATATATATATATGTATGTATATGTATGTATAAGATCAAGTCGTTTTACCGTTAGTAGGCCTCATTCACGAAACCGGTTTATAAGGGGGTTATAAGGTTGTTGCCTATAAAATGACAGCTTAATGAGTGTCCACTCTCACCCATCGCTTCCTTGACTGGTGGAGGGTCGTTAGCCGAACGGGTAGGACAATCACTTTAATTCTCTTTAAAAGTATAATGATTATTATAAAGTAACTAAATGCTTTATAAATTCCCAATCTTAGTTACTTTAGGAAAACGTGAATTTGGTGCTAACCCATGAAATACACTTTTCACCTTGCTTTAACTCGTTAGTGGAGCGTGTGTGGTTAACCAGCACACTAACTTGGATTTAACAAGGTTGGCAAAGGGTGGCTTATGGTTTATCATAGATCGGTGGAGCGTGTGTGGTTAACCGGCACATCGATTAGGTGATAAACATTAAGAGTACCAAGTAAATTTTCATGGTTATTCACACCTTGTTTTGTGATCCTCGGCATCCCAGTCACAAAACTTGAAGGGCACAATCGAGATTGAAACAAGCCATTGAAAAATTCAATGAATCTCAAAAGAATCTAGGAGTTTCAAAACAAATTAAAACCTAATAATACATTTCATTTTCATGGTGGAAATTGATGAATCGTCATTCACTTACCTTCAAATATTTTATAGCTTGGATTACGGCAACTCTCTTCTAAGTTATAAAATATTGTGTTGGGTCTCAACCTTAATATTACATTTGGGTGTCTTATTAAGGACTATCTTTATATCTAATCTAAAATTGTCTTTCTTCTTTTTCAAATGTCTTCCAACAATGCTGCTTTTGGCTCAAACCCTACCTGCTCCTTCTTCTCATGAACCTTTGTGGGAGAGTCATCTTTGATGGGACTAATTTCAATGATTGGATTAGAAACATAAGGATGGTCACTCACTATGAGGTCAAGGAATATGTCCTAGACAAGGAGCTGAAGGATCTTAGTGAGTCTACTGCTACTCATGAGGAGATCGCTGACTTTAGGGCACATCAGAGAGATGCTACCAAAGTGGCATGTATCATGTTGGCCATAATGACATCCTAGCTCCAAAAGTCCTATGAGGACTTTTATCCTTATGAGATGCACCAGGATTTGATGGAAAGATACCATCATAGTGCTTGTCAAGAGCGATATGAAATAATCTCCTCCATGATAACAACCCGGATGAAGGATGGTGAACCCATCACGGGCCACATGTAGAAAATGCAAAGGTTTGTGGACTGTTTGTTGAAGTTGAATGTGAACTTCCCTGAGAAGTTGGCTATTAATATCATATTGCACTCCTTACCTTCTTGTTATGATCAATTTCGAATGACCTATCATATGAACAAGGAGGAGGTGACACTCATCAAACTTCAAGGACCTTTGAAGACTGCCGAAAGTGGTCTTAAAAGTAAATCGGTTGTTACTACTTCTACTCCTACCGTCGCCCCTGTTCTGGCTATCAGGCAAGGTAGAGGGAAGAAGAGGAAGAGCCCTTCGAAGGGTACTATGGGAAAGTCTCTTGATGGCTCCTCTTCAAGTAAAACCAAAATTGGTTCTGTTACTCCTTCTGCCAACCCTAAAGAGGCTGAATGCTTATATTGCCATGACAAGGCACACTGGAAGCGAAACTGCCCAAAGTACTTGCAAGATGTTAAGGATGGGAAAGCAAAACCCAACCATGCAGGCATTTACACTATATAGTCTAATAACTCACCCCATTCTAATTCTTGGGTCCTTGATACAGGTTGTGGTATTCACATATGTTCTGATTTGTAGGGACTAAGAAGAAGTGAGAATGTGGAGCATAGGAAGATAAACTTGATCATGGGGAATAGGAAAGCTTCACCTGTCACCAAGATTGGAGTTTATTCTTTGTTTCTAAGTAGTGGGTTAACATTAGATTTGAATAAATGTTGTTACTCGTCTGAAATGGCGAGAAATATTATTTCCTTTCACGGTTTGTACAAACAAGGATTTACCTTTTCATTTGATAATGAATGTGGTGGTATTAATGCTTTCTATAATAATGTTCTTTATTTTAAAGCATTACCATGTGATGGTGTATATGAAATTGTGTTGGTTGTAGATAACCTAGGAAATAATGTGTTGTGTATCGATTCTTCCACTAGTTTGGATAAAGCATCATTATGGAATTGTCGTCTTGGACATGTGAGCAAGAAACGCATAGGCCAACTCTAAAAGAATGGAGTCTTGGAGTCATCTGACCTAAATTCGGATGATAGTTGTGAATCTTGTTTACTTGGAAAAATGACAAAGTCACCCTTCACCGGTACCTGTGCTAGGGGTGAAGGTTTGTTGGATCTTGTACACACAGATGTGTGTGGACCCTTCAGAACCGCCACAAGGGATGCTAACCGCTTTTATGTGACATTTACTGATGATGACAGTAGATATGATTATGTCTACTTAATCAATCATAAGCCATAAACCTTTGAAAAGTTCAAAGAGTTAAAACATGAAGTGGAGAATCAACTGGGCAGGAACATTATGATGCTTTGATCCGATCGATGTGGTGAGTATCTTAGTACAGAGTTCCTTGAATATCTTAAGGAATGTAGGATTGTCTCACAGTTGACATCTCCCAGAACACCACAACTTAATGGTGTGGCTGAGAGGCGTAATCGAACCTTGTTGGACATGGTTCGTTCCATGATGAGTCGAGCTTCGCTACCAATCTCATTTAGAGGGTATGCCTTAGAGACTACCACCTATATCCTTATTCTAGTCCCTACCAAAAAGGTTGCCAAAACACCTCACGAGATGTGGACTGGGAAAGTTCCCAATTTGGACCACATCAAGATTTGGGGTTGCGAGGCTTTCGTGAGGCGCGAGACTCATGATAAGCTCGAACCTCAGAGTGTGCGCTATATTTTCATCAGCTACCCACATAAATCCTTTGGTTACCTCTTCTATAGACCAGTCATAATGTGGTTTTTGTATCAAGGAGAGGAGTCTTTCATGAGAGAGAGTTCATATGCCAAGGAAACATTAGGAGGCAAATTGACCTTGAAGAAATTAAAGAGTCAAGTGGTGAAGGAACCTCTAACCCTAGTGGTCAACCTGAGGTGGAAACTCATGTTGATCCAACTGACGAGTCTGTACCTCTGAGGCGTTCCACGAGAGTAAGGAATGCACCTAAGAATTACTATGGTTTCCATATTACAACGGAAGGTGATACACTTATCAGTGATAATACACTGGTAAGTTTGAATGAACCTAACAGCTACACGGAAGCCATGACAGGCCCCGAGTCTGCTAAATGGAAAGAGGCTATGGACAGCGAGATACAGTCCATGTATGACAATCAAGTTTGGAACTTGGTTGACAATGTACCAAGTCGTAAGACAGTCGGGTGCAAATGGATCTTCAAGAAGAAGACCGACAGGATGGGAATGTACACACTTATAAGGCGCGGCTAGTTGCAAAGGGTTTTTCTCAAACTCCGAGAGTTGACTATGATGAGACCTTTTCACCAGTAGCGAAGATTAAGTCTATTAGGGTTATGCTAGCCATTGTTGCATTTCATGATTATGAAATATGGAAAATGGATGTCAAAACCGCTTTCCTTAATGGAAAGTTGGTTGAGGATATTTACATGATTCAGCCAGAGGGTTTTGTCAGTACAGAGTACCCTAATAGAGTGGGTAAGCTTGAGAAATCCATCTACGGAATGAAACAAGTACCTCGCAGATGGAATCTTTGTTTCGACGAGAAAGTCAAAGAGTTTGGTTTTTCGAGGAGCGAAGATGAGTCCAGTGTATATGTTAAGGATAGTGGGAGTATAGTTAGCTTTTTGGTATTGTATGTGGATGACATACTACTCATAGGAAATGACATACCAAATCTGCAGGAAGTGAAGTCCTGGCTTGGGAATTGTTTCGCTGTGAAGGACCTTGGAGAAGCTGCCTACATCCTAGGGATAAGGATTTTGAGAGACAGGAGTAAGAGACTAATTGGACTTAGTCAAAGTACCTACTTGGATAAGGTGCTGAATAGGTTGAGCATGCAGGATTCCAAGAAAGGAGAGTTACGGATCGAGAGTAACGCCAGATTAAGTAAGATTTAGAGCCCAAGTACAGAGGCTGAGATAGCTGAGATGAGTCAAGTACCATATGCTTCCACTCTAGGCTCGATCAAGTATGCTATGACTTGTACTCGTCCTGATGTGGCCTTTGTTTTGAGCATGGTCAGCAGATATCAGGGGAACCCCAGCAAGGCTCACTGGACTGCGGTAAAGAACATTCTCAAGTACCTGCGGAGGACCAAGGACTAGGTCCTTACCCTCTGTGGGAGTGATGACTTGAGAGTAGTAGGGTATAGTGATGTTAGCTTGCAGACTGATAGGGATAATTTCCGCTCTCAGTCAGGCTGGGTCTTTACCTTAAACGAATGAGCAATTACTTGGAAAAGTTTCAAGAAGGAGACAATGGTTGATTCAACTTGCGAATCAAAGTACATAGCAACAAGCGAGGCAGCAAAGGAGGTGATATGGCTGAAGAACTTCATTAGAGACCTTGGAGTAGTACCAGCTATAAAAGAGCCTATGGAGATTTTCTGTGATAGTGAAAGTGCAGTTGCCTTAGCCAAGGAACCAAGGGATCATGGAAGATCCAGACACATCGACAGAAAATACCATTTCATTAGACATCGAATAGAAGGACTCCTCGTGGCAAAGAGGGTATCATCGGATGAGAACCTAGTAGATCCCCTCACGAGGGGACAGGGTAGGGTTAAACATCTTCAGCATGCGAGGCACATTTGGCTAAAGGATGATATTAGTTTTAGAAATTAGATAGATTTTGAAATTTGTAAAGTGTAATTGAAATTTGATGATAAATAAAAGTTGTTATTTATTTATAAGTAAAGTGTTGTTATCTTCTGTCAATCGTTTACTATCATTTCATTTTTGCATGTTTTGACTTCCAAAATAATTATGTTATGGTATATCATATTATTCAAACCATCCATAGTCAATCATACTTTAGAAGTAGGTAATGAGGCAAGAGTGTCATGAAGGGTCTGCAGTTTGTCTGGGGCAAAGGGGCTGCAGTGTTCATGAGTAATCCAGGATACTGATTCGAGTATTGGATTCAACCCACTCCTACTTGTATCACTTCATGGAATTTATCTCGAGTGATCATGAGATGGTAATATCATATAAGTCTTCAAACCTATAGATATCAGTTGTTGACTATGAGTTGGTTATTCATTAATTGTATGAAAACGCATTGGTAACTTGATGTTATAAAACGTGACTTTGTATATGTTTCAACAAGTAGTAGAACAAGCATATGAGTCGAAGTTTATCTGTTCCTTTTAGTCCTTAGAGGAATAAAAGCGATATATGGGCCCCTCGATGATTTTTTTGACCTATGGATCGAGCCCAATCAGAACTAAATTAATGTGTTCGGTTAACTTATATGTCAAACAAATCGGAAATCGGGAAACAAATTGCTGGACAATAAGTACGACATTGCTCCATGTATTTGTACGACCGATATCTTGAGAGCAGAGGATCATATATGACCACTTATCTTGAATGGCACATCATCTTAATTCCGCGAGACTTTAAAAGAGCTAAGATTGTTGATCGGTTCCTGAAGTCATACTTGCAATTATAGTTATTAGACTTATACAAGTGGGAGACTATTGGATAAGGTGACTAAGTCCATAACTAGTTATGGTATGTACTTGACCCAGTTGGCATGGTCCATTTGGGTTGCATGGCATCATGATAATTGGATAGACAAAATGAAAAGAAGGACACTTATGATTTATTAATTTATTATAATTTTTAATATATTAATATGATAACATATTATTTAATTAGTATTGATCAAGAATTAATTTGGAATTAATTTTGAGATCAAAAGGAGACTAATTAAATATATGGGGTTGATTGTGTAAATCATCCATTCTTACATAGTGGGCTAATGATCCGTCGTTTATTGAATTGGGCTAAAACCCATAGGGTGCTCCATGGAGGTTAAAACCCATGGCTCTCGGAGGAAATGAAAACCCACGTCAATTAGGGTTTACATGGTGTAACCCTACTTGTGACACACTATATAAACACCCCATAGGCTACCAAAATTGGCACTAAGTGTAGAACAAGGAGGGCTAGCCGATTTTGAGTGATAGTGTACTTCTCTCAAAGTTATTCCAAGGGTTGTGGTGTTGAGTGAAACACTTGAGGCATCACATTTGGGGTTCTAGGATCACAAAGTTCTGAAGGAATCCAAACAACATGAAAGGTATGTTCTTCTACTAGCATTTATGTTTCAAATTCCACATGCCATGCTAGTTAGGTTAAGAATCTTGGAAAAATCAAATTTGCAAGTATCTTAGTAAATCATAGATCCAAGGTTTCTAGTGTTGCATGTACACCATAGGAGTGTTAGAATGCTCAAAACCCTTCACCATGAACACGAAAGGAGCATTGGTGAACCCAAATGACATCACCACGAACTCGTAGTTACCATATCGAGTCCAAAACGATGTCTTCTGTACGTCCTTGTCTCTGACTCTCATATGATGGTAGCCTGATCGTAAATCAATCTTGGAAAACCAAGATGCTCCCTGAAGTTGGTCGAAGAGATCGTAAATCCTCGAGAGTGGGTAGCGGTTCTTCACCTTTATTTTTTTCAATTCCCTATAATCTATACACATCCGATGTGACCCGTACCTCTTGTTCACAAACAAGATTGGGGCTCCCCATGGAGAATTGCTTGGCCTGATAAATCCTTTGTCTAACAGCTTCTGCAGCTGCGTAGAAAACTCCTACATCTCGGGAGGAGCCAACAGATATGGTGCATTGGCTATCGGAGCCGTGGCAGGAACTAGGTCAATCCTGAACTCCACCTGTCTCTTCGGAGGTATCCCATGCAAATCCTCTGGGAACACATCCGGATACTCCCGCACAACTGGCACATCGCTCATGATCTCCTTACCCTCCTCTCGGGTATCCATAATGTAGGAGACATAACTTGTACATCCCTGATGAAGGTAGAGTTTGGTTCTCGCTGTTGAACACATGACCGGTCCATGTTGTGGTTTCTCACCCTAAATTACTAGCTCTCCCTAGTTGGGGTTCTAACCCGGACCAACTGTTGTTCACATTCGATCACCACCCCATTGGGGCTCAACCAATCCACACCTATAATGACCTTGTTCCCATGCAAAGGAATGGGAATGAAATCCACGAGATAACGCTTGCCATACATCCTCAGAACACAATCCCTATAAACCTTTGAAACTTGTACGGATCAATCATCTGCTATCTCGACCTCTAAAGGAGAATCAAACATACTCGTAGGCTCGAAAAATCCCTTGCTGAGTACAAGGGAAACAAAAGATTGGTTAGCTCCCGAGTCAAATAACACCAACACTGGGAAACCGTTCACATGGAACGATCCTAAAACAGAGTACATGGAACATAAATATCAAAAGTGAAATCTAATGAAAGGTAAGGAGAATAAACATACCATTCACCACATCTGTAGAGACATGTGCCTACTTGGCTGTTAACTGGAAGGCTCGGCTCCTCACCACTGGAGCATCTGTCTTGCCCTGTCGGCCATCTGTGATCCGCAGGGTCGCTAGAGCTGGCGCCGCCACTGGCGCTCCTGATAACAATCTCGGTCAGTTGGCATTTTTATGGCCCCTCTGATTGCAATGAAAGCAAACTAGGTCTGATGTCTAAACAGTAGGGGTAGGGTTAGTACAATCCTTGCTGAAGTGCCCTGTCATGTTGCACTTGTAGCAGCCCGATCCCCCAGCTATGCACACTCCCTCGTGTGGTCTTCCGCATTTCCCACAGTGCCTCCGGCCCTACTGGCCCTTTGACCTCGAGTCGAATTCCTTAAGTTTCTTCACCAAATCCCCTATCGCCTGCCCAGTCTCTGCCTTCCTCTTCATTATGTGCTCTACATCAATCTCCCTTTCTCACGCCCTGGCTATCATATCATCTTAAGTCGGGCATACCGAATAGCTAACATATTTCTGGATGTCAGCTCTCAACATATCATGGTACCGTGTTTTCTTCATCTCCTCATCATCCGCATACTGGGGCACCAACAAGGCCTTTTCCCTGAACTTGGTGGTAATCACCGCCACTGTCTCAGTAGTCTGCCTCATATAAAAAAAACTCCCTGGCTAGTTGTTGAACCTCCATAGCTAGCGCAAACTCTGCTCGGAATCTGGTCACAACATCCAACCAAGTCATAGATTCAATGATTGGGGCTCCCAAAGTATCACTGACTGCTACCCACTAATCTCTAGCTCGCTCCCTCAAACAACCAGTAGCAAACCTGACCTTCGACCCCTCAGGGCAGAAGCTCGTCAATTGTGCAGACTCAATGCCTGCGATCCATCGCCTAGTCACAATGGGGCCTTTCACCCTACAGAAATCTAGTGCTCCACATCCCCTGAAATCCTTGAAGGAGATCGTGCAAGTCCCTAACTGGCTAGGTGCCATGTCACTCCTGAATGCCCTAAGGCGATCCTCCATCAGCTCAATGATACCCTCCTTGATCGACCTAAAAATCATTGGGGTCACCTCAAGGATGCCTCTCGTAATCTCGGATGCAATGAACTCGTGTAATCCATCATCAACTAGCTTGGAACCCGTACCTGAACCTGACCCAGACCCTAAACCTCCTGATCTGTGACGTGTCATCACCATTCTGAAACAAAGCACACAATCATCAGAGTCATACATCATATCGATAGACCTCATGCTTACTACAAGTTCCTTGGTTTAATCTCAATTCTCATCGAATCGAGTACGGATCCTCTGCTTTTAGTAGTACAGGCCCATACTACCTTCCACATCTATCTATACTTTCCTCAAGGATTGCTTCGACCTCACTAAGTCCCTTTCACCACTACTGCTCACTGCACTAACCTCATCCTAGGCTTAACCTAGGGTATCTCTAACCTACTCTCTGCCATCAGCTGCATAAGAAGTACCTGCTATCTCTCTCTAACTAGCTCGCAAATACCATTACATATCACTAAAACTAGATAATTCTTTGAATAAGAGGTCCTACCCTACAATGGTAGGACTCAGACAAGATCTGCGAAATAGGTCTAGATCTAACCTTCTGAAATTATTCAGTCCTCGTAATATGTAACTTAACATATTCATTCACTTGTTAATTAAATATAACTAGAACTCCTAAAAGCACAAAGCAAGCAACATTCAAGCATTTAGTAACCAAAACCAAGCATATTCTAAACAAACCATCATATCACTGACTAATCAGTACTATCATGTAGTTCAATAAGCAGATTTCGTAGGCATATAAGACATCCTTCCTAAATCCTTAGCCCTAATCTAGCATGCAGTTCAATAAGCGCATACAGTAGGCACACAATGCATCCTTCCTAGATCTTTATCCCTAATCTAACATGTTGTTCCCATATTCATACTTCTTATCATAACATAACATATATAGGTATCTCGGGGAAAACATACTTAAGCTTGGCCGATTGCACGCATCACACACCTTGTTCTTCATTTAAAACCCCTAATTAAATTTTAGAAAAATTATTTTTCTTGTAAAAGAATCTCTCAAACTCTCGATTTCAGTCCAGACACCCCCAAAGGTGTGCCCGAATCCCTCAAACCAAGGCTCAAATACCAATTTGTAACATCCCAAAATTTACGACCAAAAAATTTCATTTTTAATTTAATAATTATAAAACCAGTTGTTTGAAAACATCCATAGTGTCAACCTATATCAAAACCAATATATCAATAATCAAAACATGTCATAATAAAACACCATCAGAGTATATCTCCCAAAGATCTCAAGTACGGAAATCATGTTGTGATGCGCTGCAATCATGTTGGCTCCTTTCCTTTCGAAGAACAAGTACCTGAAACCAAAACTGAAAACCGTAAGCACAAAGCTTAGTGAGATCCCCCGTCATACCACATACCAAACAACAAACATACGGTCAGGCATATCTGGGTGCCCGACCTACCTTGTTGAGCGTACCTGGGTGCTCAACCTACCCGTGTCAGGCATACCAGGATGTCCGACCTACCTAGGCTTGTTCATTATTCGGATAAAACCAAATTATCCAAATGGACAATTTGGATTTGAATACTTGGTTCGGATATTCGGATTTTTGGATTGGTTTTCAATAAAACCGAATTATTATTTTAGATTTCGGATTGGTTTTGGTTTATAAAATAAGAACCGAATAGTCCAAAAAAACCGAACAAATATTTATTATTTATCTATTTATAATATATATCTATAGTTATTTATTAATTTTGTAATTTATTTTTTCAAATAAGTTCAAAACATTTCACCCTATAAAAAAAACATTAATATGCATTTTCTCTCAAAAGTTTTCTACCTATAAAATATTTAACTATAATATATCTTCTAATTAGTTGTTTATAAATTTCAAAAGACAACTAAATAATTTGTTTTTGTTGCTTGTGAAATATTATAATTATATGTCGTTTTAATATGTTTCGGTTTTTGAAAACCAAATTATAAAAACCGATCTAACCGAATTGTAATTCGATCGGATCGGATCGGATTTGAATTTTGTTTTGGACTATTCGGATCCATATTTGGGAAACCGAAATCAATTTGGATTCACTTGATTGGATCGGATCAAACCGTACCATCCAAACGAACACCCCTAGACCTACCCCTGTCAGGTATATCTGGGTGCCCAACCTACCCTGCCAAGCATACTAGGTACCTGACCTACCCTCCAATTTATCTCAACCGGTTATGGGGTCTATTTCACCCCTACTGCTACCATATAATAACATATCATAACCATACTGTCAGGCATATATGGGTGCCCGACCTACCCTCCAACTTATCTCAACCGGTTACGGGGTCTAATCCACCCCTCCTACCACCATCACATATTATCATAGCATACTAGCACATAAAGCATAACAAATAGTGACATACCAGACAATTATCATAAAGACAATCATCTATCTATAAACAAGTACTAGTGGGCCGACATTGGTGCCTTAGACCCACTTCTATCGGAAGGTAACTCACCTCGAATATCGGAAAGTAGCTGAAAATCCTCGGCTCCGAAAATCAACCCAACTCAAGCTCCTATACATAAAATATTTCCTTAATTACCCATTCATACTCATAACCCCCTTAAGGGTCAACTTGATCCATGTCATAGTCAAAGTCAACGCTCCGGGTTGAGTCAACTCGTCGAGTTCACTCCTCAATTCTCCGAGGTCCCATAAATCACATAATCATGAAATTGCGATCCAACTCATCGAGTTTTCCTTCAACTCGCCGATTTCCTCTTTCTCAACAGAATCGGGACTTTTCAGTACAACTCGTTGAGTTCCTTCTGTATTTAGAAAACCCTAGCCAACTTGCCAAGTCATCTCATCAACTCACCGAGTTTTCTTAGTAATCAAAAAGGTCGAGGGACCACGATCCAACTCGCTGAGTTGGGTAAACAACTAGTTGAGTTTCCTTAGTCTTAACTCATTCAGTCACTTCCAAGCGAGTGTAATGCCTCCAAACCATAGATTTGGTCCCATTGGGCTGAGATACCATGTAAAGTTGCTAACTTTACATCCATGCATGGTATCAAGAGGCTAAAAACACTAAAACTAAGCTTTTTAAGGGACCTATGGCACGGAGGAGGGCCAAGACTTGATAAAGCTGGCAACTTTAAGTCTCAATAAGCCATGAAATGTCTAGATATGGAGTCATAACTTCATAACATGTTCAAATCCATGAATAACACCAAAATAAGCTACTAAAAGCCATAATCATCTCAAAGAAGAGATCTAGCAAATAAATAGTCAAGGTATCGACTTTATACCTCCAAATGGTTGCAACAACACTGAAAATCCTGGATCTAAAGCTTCTCCCTTCAACTTTGCACCACCAACTTCACACTCTTTCAAGAAAAGCACCAAAGAACACTCTTTAGGCTCACATGCTCAAAATGGGGTAAGAGGCACGATTATGGTTTTCTCTAGACTGAGGGGACGATGAGGGAGGCCACAATGAAACATTAAAGCCTTTAAATACGGTGCAAAACCCTAAAAAATAGGGTTTCATTTCTGCCAGCCTACTCGTCGAGTTGAGGCCTCTCAACTCGTCGAGTAGGTTTCTTAACCCACGTCCCAAATTATTCCTACTCGACGAGTCTGTGGCTCCTAACTCGTTGAGTGCCTCTATGAATATGAATAAATTATGATTTTAAATAGATACTAGAAACCATGCGTTACAGAACAAGTGAAAAATCAGCCCTCCATATCGGAAATCCCTCTTATGGCCACGACCGGGTCCTTGACCTCTTTGAACTTTGGGAGATTCGTGTTTCTGAAGTCTCGATACTAGAATGATCCTCTCCCCTAAACCCCCGCAACAACAACAATTGTGGTAGTTGCAGCTGCAATACCAACCTCATCCATATCGGCATACCGCTCATCAAATAGCTCAATCATCACAGTCTTGATAGACCCAAAAACCTCCGGGATGGCACCTTGAACAGCCACAAGTACCTCAGTGGCGATCAACTCGCGAATGTCATCATCTGTCAAACCTGGCCTCTTCGGGCCACTAGATCCTGACCCAGAACATCTTATGAATACCATACTATAAATGAACCAAAATATATTAGAAGCGCCATAGTTCATGATGTTACAACCATTAAAGAAAACAAAACCCTCGGGGTTTGTGACTTATTTGCTATGCGTACGGGTCCTGTTCTTCCAGTAATACGGGTCCATACTATCTTCTACACCTACCCGTATTTGTCTCAATGGATTGTCACATACCACCCGAATACAAAACCCAATGACTAGGATATGCATACATCGTATCCTCACTCTCTCAAGATTGGTTAATCACCACTCACGTTGACATGCTACCATCACACACACTCATGGAACTTCCACCAACCTTGCAGCCACCCGTGCATGCTAAGCATACATAACACTGGATTCTATAGATTCCGATACTTGATTCTACCCTAAGCCCACAACCAAAAGCGGAACAGATAAGGCTAAATCAAACATTCTTAGGCTATAAAATCTTAGTTATGCACAACTATGATGCACACACTAAGAAATTGCAGTAATGATGTCAATTCCATATAACATACAAGAAATTCTCCTAGGCTATCAGACATCATACATCATGCAATTCCTGAAGATCCATAGCCTACTACTAGCATGATGTGCTATCATAATCATCATAAACAAATAACAATGCGGGTAACTTGGGGTATACTTTCCTGCTCCGGCTGATCGTACACATCAAGAATCTCCAAAACATATCATAAAGCCAAGTATTATAAAATCATTGTTTCAATAAAAAACTAAGTCATAAAGCCAAGTATCAGATACAATTATCCCAAAATCAGAGTATCATAAAATCTCCAAAACATATCACTAAAGGATATGTACCATTACGCCTTCACCTCGACCCTGTCCTCTAAAGTACCTAAAACTTGAAAATCAAATTGTAAGCCAAATTTTAGTGAGTTCCCCCAAAGTACCATGCACAACCAAATAGATAACAACATACATATATGAGCCTTCAGCATGACTGGATTGCCTCATAGGGCCTACAACCTATCCGGACCGCTCTCCGAGCCTTCAGCCTGACTGGACTACCTTGTAGGACCAACAACCTATTCGGACCGCTCTTCGGGCCTTCTGCCTGACTGGACTGTCTCGCAAGGCCTACAGTCTCTCCAGGATACCCCTTGTATCTTGTCCTTCAATACAAAGTGGGACCGCCTCAACCTAACAATAACAATAACATGTCGACATATAAAGTAACATTCAATTACCAGAAAATATAGGTAATCATGGATATTTACCATTTTATCACATATCCAGTAAACACATTTGATCATATAGATCTACCAGTCTATCATATAACCAGAATAACATCATCCAATATACTAGGGTACATAATCCAATGTGCCGACATTGGTGCCTTCGACCAACAAGTACAGTGAGGAAAACTCACCTCACAGTTCAAATATAGCTGAATAGATCATTGCCCTAAATGATGTCTCTACTAGTCACCTATACAATAAACAGTGACCTAAACTCAAATTACCCAAAATGCCCCTAAATCAAACTTGATTAGACCCCCGAACAAAGGTCAAAATCAAAAAGTAAAAAATTTGAAGGGGTCAACACAGACTGATTACGTCCTGCGTACTCAGCCACTATGCTTAGCGTAGTAGATCCATTTATGGTTACGAGGCTCCAGCCTCGTACGCGCTGCGTACCACCAACATACTCGACCAGTTTAATTTTCCTCCATTAAGTGCTTATTCTATTAAGATATCACGTCCAAGCTTAGATCAAGTCCCAAATATCATTCTAAGTCATAAAGTTTCCAACTTTATGAATTTCCATGGCTAGAAGGAGTCCAAAACCCTAACTTAATACACAAACCAAAGCATCGTAACTCTTTCATGGAGGGAAGAAAGGGATCAAGATCACATTTTTATGGTTCCTAGCATTCACAAAAATCTGAAAGGATAGCTTTTTTGGTTTAAAGTAGGCCATACTCATGAATACCAAGACTACGGGGCCAAAATGCATAAAAACTTAAGATCTAGCAAGATCTAAGGATACATTCATCAAGTTCATAACATTATACCTTTTAGAGGTCACTTGCAAGGAGAACAACTCAGATCTACAAGGCTTGAGGCTTTCCAAAAGCACTCCAAAGATCTTCTTCCTTCAAGGATAGACACCAAACACACAAATGGCTCAAAACTCACTAATGAACACTAGGGTTTGCAATGGATCGATTCGAGAGGATGGAGGTTGAAGGTGGAAAGGGTTTTAAGGGTTAATGTTGCTTAAATAGTACTCAAACCTTAAAAATTAGGGTTTGCTCACCTGCCAAGTACGCCCAACGTACTCATCAGTACGCCTAGCGTACTCACATACACCCGCGAGCCTTTTTAATGAGATACGTTATGCGTACGCCCCAAGTATGCATGACATAAGTACCAATTTTGCAACATATTTATATTTTGTCAAAAAGGAAAATACCGTATGTCTGGGTGTTACACTTTACAAAAAAAAAAAAAAAAAAAAAAAAAAACCACCTTCTTTATTTTAATTTTTTTAAGCCACATTTTTTATCGAACCCCCCCCCCCCCCCCCCCCCCCAGAATATATACGGTTGTTCACGATTTTTCATCCTTTTTCGATAGAGATCCATGTTGATATATAAAAAAACATGTTTTTTTTCGGGAAAAACCCACTTCATTTTGTTGTTTTTTTTATTTCAATACTTAAGTTATTTTTATCCAAAAAAAAAATAATTATACCAAAATCTTTTTTTTTTGTCTTCTTTTAATAAACATCAACATCGATTAAAAAACACTTGATTAGTTCAAATTCACACTGTGAATCTAAACTGTAAATATTTCAATTTTAACATTCACAATGTGAATATGACTTACTATTTCAAATCTCCGATCATTAATAAATTAAGTGAAATCATCACAGAATAATAACATATATATATATATATATATATATATATATATATATATATATATATATATATATATATATATATATATATATATATATATATATGGTGATTCAAATGAGAATCCAAAATTATTAAAATTCATTAGAACCATTTTTTTAAATATTTTCATTAAGAGCATTTTGGATAAATCCAATATTTATATTATAATAGCAAAATTTTCAATTGCCTAGTTTACAACTAGTTGCCACCTTTCATCGGACTACCGTTGGACCGTCACTGTACCATTGTCGGACCACCATCTGACTAACACCAAATTTAGTAGTATTTTTCTAGTTGTATTCACAGCTTAATATGTCGAACATTGTAGCTTTCATTTCTTTGGTAAATACTTTTTAACACAAACTTTTCATTTTTTCAACCAAGTATACACAAACTAATAAAAAAATATAATTGTCTTAACAAATTCATTTTTCTCTTTATACATGGAAGATTTCTTTAAAAAAAATACACCGTTTATAAGATCTATTCACAATTCAAAATAGCATATTCATAGTTTAATAAACATATTAACTCACTAATACAAAGTTTAATATTTTCATGCATACATTCATTAATATTTTAACACAAAATTTATATAACATATTCAATTAAATACAATTCATTTTTAGTTTGATATATAAAAATCACAACATTATACAATCCATTATAAACTAATTCACATATTTAAAGAAGTCAAACTCAAACTTTATTACCACCACCCCAACTACTACCAAACACCACAACCAACCACATGTGTCATTGTCTCCATCATTATTCATTCCAAATCCGATCTATATATAAATTTATTGATTGACATCTTAAATACTATATTCACAATTTAATAAAAGAATTAATTCACTTATTTGGAGTTTAATTCAAAATAATTATAAAAACTAATACATTCTTACATATTTTACAACACAAAAAATAAATACATTCGGAAGAAAATTAATACAAAAATCATTCATATGTTTACACAAAATTCAATAAAAATTCACAGCTAAATAAAGTCAATTCACATTTCAATACATAAAATTCACTGCTTAATATAAAAAATTCACAAATCAATCCATAAAAATTATACATTTACCATGATATTTGTATACGAAAACTTACATTTATACTTCTAATCTATATGCTAGTGCTTATTTCAAAGTTTATTTGCATAAATATTCATAATTTAAATTTTATTTACTTTAGGCTATTGATTCTTTCAAAGTTTATTTTTATAAATATTTACAATTTAATTTTCACTTACTTTATTCAAAATTATATAAAATAAGATCAATGTATAATGCTTCTTTAATCTTATATTGTAGAAGCAAACAAAAATATATAATAAAAATCATAGTTTTATACCAGTCAACTCACAACTTAATACAATCAATTCATAAATTAACACACAAACTTCACAGCTTAACGTAGTCAATTCAGAGTTTAAACAAAAAATTCACAACTTAATACAGTTAGTTCACAGTTTCAAACACAAAAATCCTAGCTTAATACAGTAAAATCACACTTTAATACACAAAAATTATGCATTCATAGTCATATTATCAACTTAAAACTCTTAATATGGTTAATTCACAACATAATACAATAAGTTCATAGTTTAATATACAAAATTCACAACTTAATATAGTCAATTCAAAGTTTAAACAAAAAATTCACAGCTTAATGAAGTCAACTCACAATTTAAAAACACATATATAAAAGCATAATACACAAATCATTCATATATATATATATATATATATATATATATATATATATATATATATATATATATATATAGTTCAAATAGAAACAGTAAATAGTGTGAGAACGTAAAAACACTATTTTTATGTTATTATTCTGCAATGAATGTTGTATCCACAACTTTTTGTCATTATTCAACAACGAATAAATGAATAGTCGTAGGTTAAAACTAAAATTATAATTTATTACAAAAATACACATACATAAATTTATAATAGAATAATAACATTATAATGAATATATGAATAATCAAACATTAATATTCATATTATAATTACTTCAACAATACACATATACAACATTTATTATAAAATAACAACATAAACATAGTGTTTTTACGTTCTCAGACTATTTATTGTTTTTATTTGAACCTACTTATATATATATATATATATATATATATATATATATATATATATATATATAATATTTGTAATATAATTACTTCAACAATACACATATACACCATTTATTATGAAATAACAACATAAACATAGTGTTTTTACGTTCTCAGACTATTTATTGTTTATATATATATATATATATATATATATATATATATATATATATATATATATATATATATATATATATATACACCCAAGTAGGTTATTGTGAGAACGTAAGTATTTTGCGAAAATGCAAAAACTAATTTTATCTTATAAAAATTAAACACATGTACTTTAGAAATTAAATGTATTAGCAATAAATTAAATATAATAAGTTTGCATTGGATGTTGTTATGGTAATATATATTTAGAGGTGGTTTTAACAACCATTTATCTCTTTTTTTTCACGTCCTTAACCATTTTTAAATTCAAGTTTTCATAATAAAAATGTCAAAACACATGCTTTGCTAATATGAAACAATTTCTCATGTATCATCGATTATCATCATGTAGTTTAAAGTTTGGATGAATTCCCCAAAATATAAGGTTGAGGTGAGACAGAATCTCATAGGGTTTGCTTGTTTTCGTGTTATCGCAAATTATTTGCTTTTTCACATGACCCCTATATATATATATATATATATATATATATATATATATATATATATATATATATATATATGTTCAAATGTTTCTACTATCTATTGTATGCATAATGCATGTAAGATTGATTATGGATCAATCATTTTAGTTATTTTAAGAAAGTAATTAATACATATTAAATGTTGAAGATTTAATTAATACTCATTATATCTTCAACATGTAATATGCATTAATTTTTTTTTTAACTAAAATGATTGGTTCACAATCAATCTTACATGCACATAATAGATAGTTAGAACACAACAACCTCTATATATATGTATGCTTTTTATGATATATATTCAAATTTAATGATTATACTTAATTAGCATTATACGATAATAAATTTTCTAAAATGGATAAAAACAATTTTAAGAATTATAAACTTAATTAAAAGACAAGATTTTCAAACATGTGTTAATATTAAAGTACGTATAAGAAATATTAATTATTAAAAATATTATCATAATTAAATATTAAATAAATTTATTATAAAAAATATTTCTCGTCGAAAAATATGAAATACATTAATTATATATAATATTTTATATACTTATATTTCGTATTTAGTTTTGTTAATACTTTTATAATTAATGTTCCTTATATAGATTCTTTAAAAAAAAACAAGAAAATCACTTAAAATATTTTGGGATAATATATTTTCCTAAAAAGTCCCTAAGAAAACAAGGTTGGTTCTTTATCGTGTGTTGTCAAAAGAGAAAATAAAATAAAAATAAATACCCATATAACCCAAAAACCAGACTCCAAAAACTCTGAATTAACCATGGACTACTTCTTTCTCTCTCTGCTGTTCACAGTCTCTCTCTCAACCATAACATTCCTCCTGTTTCGACCCACCTCCACCGCCAGCCGACGGAAATTACGTCCACCGCCGGGAAACGTCGGTCTACCATTTATCGGAGAGACACTTCAGTTAATATCAGCTTACAAAACCGAAAACCCAGAACCCTTTATCGATTCACGGGTAGCAAGATATGGAACACTATTCACGACACACGTGTTCGGCGAGCGAACCGTGTTTTCCACCGACCCGGACACAAACCGGTTCATTTTACAGAATGAAGGACGGTTGTTCGAGTCAAGTTACCCCGGTTCGATATCCAACTTGGTTGGGAGACATTCTTTGTTGCTGATGAGAGGCTGCCTTCATAGAAAAATGCATTCTTTGACCATGAGTTTTGCTAACTCCACCATTATTAAAGACCATTTGTTGGTTGATATAGACCGGTTGGTCCGGTTGAACTTGGATTCTTGGACCGGTCGGATTCTACTCATGGAGGAAGCCAAGAAGGTACAACACGACTACTTACTAAGTTACTATCTCTTTATGTTGTTGCATAAATTTACTTTGATTTGAGTTTGACCTAGTGAGTTTAATTTTGTTCTCTTTAGTTTATTAAATTCATTGAAAATGAAAATAATATGGCAGCCTTTTGAGTTGTACTTCATGCATTAATGGTTGCATGGTGGACTATTGGTCAATCGGGATGAAGGACTCACATGGTTTTATTTTTTAACTTTGCTTAAAAATTGTATTTTAAGATAATGTATGGGTAAATAACTAAATATATATATAATTTTCGATGAGAATGAATAATAACATCATGTGCATGTGTAGTGAGTGAATTATGCTTGGAAGCTTCTCTATTTATTCTGTTCCATGTGTTATGATGGGCATCATTATTCCTAGATTTGATTTGGATGAATTATTCGATACAAGAATAATAATGTTATAATGATTTATAAAATGTGATCAAATTAATTTCTATACTTTTACTTAATGTTTGTTGAGTTACTAACTTATAAATTGTTCAGATAACATTCGAGTTAACAATGAAGCAATTATTGAGTATCGATCCATGTGAGTGGACGGAGAAGTTAAGGAAGATATACATGCGAGTTATTGAAGGCTTCTTTTGTATTCCCAGTCCAATTTTCTCCATCACTTATCGACGTGCTATAAAGGTACAAATGGAGAGAACAATCTTCTCTAATAAATAAAGGTTTTTTTTTGTCATTTGTCACATGCTTATTCGTTTTGCCAGATGTCATTTTGTGGTTATTTTAAATTAATTTTTATTCCATATGTAATTTTGTGGTTTTCCTATTTTATTAAATTCCATATGGTATTTAAATTTAATAATAAATGCTTATCAATTTCATTAATTGACTTTCATTATAATTTCAAAATTTTAAATTAAAATCTCATTAATTTGCTTTGATTATTTTATCTAAATGATTTGTTTAAATTTAAAAGAGAAAAAAAAACACTTTAATTTTAGTAATTCAATATTTTTTTCATTTTTCTTATAAATTCAAATTTCTCATATATATATATATATATATATATATATATATATATATATATATATATATATATATATATATATATATATATATATATATATATAATTGTTTTAAATACACCCATGTAATACATAGGGCTCACACCTAGTTGTATTATAAACTTCTTTTAAATACTGAGAAAAAAAAATTCTATTTAACTATTTTCATCAAATTTCATTTCAGTATTTAACCAATGATTTATAATAGCATCTACAACCAATACTAAAACTCGATATTTACATCCAATGTGGTCTCTTGTATCCCTCTTTGGCAAAAATAAGTTATTTTATTATAATTTATTGTTTGTCAAATAAAAAAAATGTTTATCGTAACTTATAAACTAGCTACTAAATTAATTTTTAATAAGCTATTTTAAAATAGTGTTTGAGAAGCTTATAAAGCTTTTTAAAAAATATTCCAAATAGTTTTTTAACTATAACTAATTTTATTTTCTAGTTTTATATCTAAATGCATATTTATATATTTTATATCTGTAATCTTGTTTATGCTTTTTACTATAAACTATCAACTAATTTTTTAACTAAGAACTAACTACATAACTAAACTAAAAACTAGTTTACAGCTAATTTGCAAACAAGATGCCAGTCTCACATCATTGTTAATATTGGATGATTTTAAATATATCATTATAACACTCATATAATGAACCCCACACACACATAGGGGGTCCGTACAGTGAAATATTATTTAATCTCTGTTTATGTTATTTAGGGTGTTGGTGAATAGTGAAATATTATAGTCTGTATTTTACTATTTATTTGCATCATATTTGGCTAGATTTTTTTTTTAATTCGGTAATTTAACAGTCATGACGTTATTTATAATTATATATTTAAGATTGTAACCATTGTCGTCTAAAAATGATAGAAAGATAAATAGGAAGAATAAATAGGAAAATATTTAATTTCTTTATATTTAAAACTTATTTTAAAATTTTAAAATTTTGATAATTTAAAAATAAATGGCATATTTAAACTTATAAGTTATAACTATAAGTTTCATATTTTTAAAGATGTACAAGTAAGAATTATTTTAATATATGAATATATTTTTTTATTTAATAAAATGTTTTGTTAAGATAATTATTAATTCTAAAATAACTCTACAAATAATTTAGTTTGGTTATAGTTTTCAATCAATACAGTTTATAAAACAATTGTAAAATTCTATAAAAAAAAAAAGTTACAAAGTTATATTTTAGAAAAGAAAGAAAATTTTAGAATTTTATTTATAAAAAAATTATAATATATCGGAATTAACAGGGACGGACGCAGGATTCGGGATATTCTCTTATTTGATAAACTATAAATAATGGAGTAGAGACGCACGCTAACGTTTGAAATAGTTGACACTTTCTTTGTCATATTATTGTTTTGACTAATGTTTTCTCAAAGGTTAATAGTTTGTTTGGTAATACGATTAAAGGATATTAAAAAAACAGTATGACTGAACTAATGTGATGTGTACTTGATAAAACTATAAATTTTCAAATACATGATTCAATAAATAACTTTCTCCAAATATATATTATATATTATAATATATATTTGGAGAAACAAATTTACCTTTTGGATTAAATGAAACAAATGTTTATGTATGGGTCATCAATTTTAAAACACTTGTTTTATAACATCATTTAAATATTTCTTTATTATAAAACTGGATACTGTATCATTCTGATATTCAAGATGTGGATATTAATTTTCATGTTACCAAAGGCAAGGAAAAGGGTGGCGGAGGCACTAAGTTTGGTGGTGAGGGAGAGGCGAAAGGAAAGCGAAAAGGGGTTAAAGAAGAACGACATGTTGGCGGCATTGTTCGATAGTAATGGCGGTGGTAGTGGTGGTGGTGGTGGTGATGGTGGTGGTGGTGGTTTCACCGATGATGAAATTGTAGATTTCTTGGTGTCTCTGTTGGTGGCAGGCTACGACACCACATCGACCACTATGACTCTTGCAGTTAAGTTTATAACCGACACACCGTTGGCTCTTGCTCAACTCACGGTTCGTTTTTTTTTTTTTTTATTTATTTATTTATTTATTTATTTATTTTTATAATAAGAAAATGATCCAATTAAACAACAACTTTTAACGACATTGATTTTAAGAACAAACAATCGTATCGTATGTTTAATATTCCGGTAAATATTTAACTTTCTCAAAAGTAAAGAAAGAAAGTGGACCTCATTATTCACTCAATAAATTCCCTTTCCATGGTAGATATCTTATCTTAATTCTCAACCATGTATTTCATGACAAATAATAATAATAATAATAATAATATGAAGAAGAAGATTTATAAGGGGGGGGGGGGGGGGGGGGGGGGGGGGGGTCTTGTAAATTAAATCAAGTGCATCATAAATTACATAAAGAGAAGTAGTAACATTCGGACATAAATTTATGAGGCACATATGAAACTTATTTTGATACAAATAAGTGGAAAAAAATGGTGCAAAGGAATGCAATGTAGCTAATTTCTTTATCCTCCATAATAAATAAAGATCTTTTTTTCACATGTCATATTTTTCCTTTATTTTGTCACATGTAATTTTGTTGTTATTTTAAATTAATTTTTATTTCACATGTCATTTTATGGTTCTTTTTCATTTTATTAAATTAAGATACTATTTAAATGCAATAATAAATGCATATCAAATTCATTAATGGATTTTTCTTCTAATTTCAAAATTACTAAATTAAAGATTCATTAATTTTTTTATATATTTATCTAAACTATTTGTTTAAATTTAAAAAAGATTAAAAAAAACATTTTAACTTTTATAATTCAATATTTTCTTATTTTTTTTATAAATTCAAACCTTTTAAATGTTTAAAATTTTATATTTATTTTTTCTTTTAGATAAATTTATATAATATATAGGTCTCATACCTAGTAATTGAACAAACCAAAAGATATACTAGTAATGAATGAGCTACTTCCCAAATCAAAAGAAATTAATTAATTGGTATGTACATATATTTTTTAATTATTTTACAAAATTAAGATAATCAAAAGTTAATAAAATTTCTCAAATAAGTTCACTACAATGGGCACTACAAAGTGATGGTTTTGCATGTAAATGATATCGTTTCGACATTTCAACTTACATTTCTCTATTTGTATCCCCCAAAATGGAGAACATATCGGAAAATGATCTATTTGTCATTTACGTTTTGAAAAATCTATAGAAAAGTCTTAAATTTTTTGAAAAAGTTTCAATAAAGTCTTAAAAGAATTTTGAATAGAAAAGTTTTATTATTTTAAGAAAATCATATAATCTATCATTTGTTTTGTTTGTCAAATATAAAAAAGAGTAAATTACTAAAATCGTCCCTGTAGTTTGGTCAAAATTGCACGTTTGGTCCTTAACTTTTTTTTGCACTCGGATTGTCCCTGTGGTTTGATTTTGTTGCGTTTTTCGTCCCTATGGTTTGGTAAAAATTGCATGTTTGGTCCCTAACTTTATGTATGTAAGGGACGAAAAATGAAACAAAATCAAACCATAGAGATGAAAAACGCAACAAAATCAAACAATAGGGACAATCCAAGTGCAAAAAATAATTAAGGACCAAACGTGCAATTTTGACCAAACTATAGGGACGATTTCAGTAATTTACTCTAAAAAAAATCTTTATTTTGAACAAAATGTTAAATAATTATGACTTTTTTGTTAAAAAAAAACTTTTTGAACTTTATTGAATTTTTTCTCAAAAATTTAAGACTTTTCTATAGATGTTTCTTACATTTTAAGTAATTTCCAAAGGATCGAGATATGGTTTTGATGGATTGGTTCTTCTACATCCTTCATCTTCTCGTCCAACTAACAACAATTTTTAGCTACAATCAATCAATATAATCAAATTTCATTAAAATTTTTCCATTTTGATTAGCTTGCTAGAACTTATAAGTCAAAAAGCATATGTAAGACAAAGGAAACATGAATTCAAAGTCAATCCGTATGTAGTTTCATAGGGGTAGCTTTTTGATCCATTGATTCTGTGATCTGATGCACCTACGCCTTGGACAAAAAGTATGATATTGGACATCGTGTGGCTCGGAACTCTATGTGACATTTATCATTCTTTGCATCGGACGACGTTCCACTTTAGCTCTACATTTGACCTATTTCAACATTAACTCTTTATTGAATAAAATATTAATAATACCACAAAAGGAATATATTATTTTCAACATTGTTGTTAGCATTTTATCAAATTCACTGTTTTCTTTATTTTTTTATGTGCTGTATTAATTTTAATTCTCATGGTATACTATAGAGAACTGTTCCGTATATAAATTGTACAACATATGTTTTGGATTGGTGTAAAAGAACATTTGTATCTAATTAATTATATAATTAACAGTGATATTAGCATTCTAATAGATATAGATATAAATTATGAAAGAAGATTATTTTATTCACTGTTTGGCAATTTAAAAAAAAATGTATCGACTAATTTAATAAACTAGTACATTTTTTGAGTAAAAAAACATAGCGAAATTGTGGTATTTGCCTAGTGTTAAAACGACTAAAAGGTTCTTTTGACTCTGGTCAAATGCCATAAAATTTTGATAATGCGTTCATTGTTGGAGTAAAGATTTTGCAATGACTATGGAGACTAGAAGTGGCAGATAAAAAGGTTGGTAAAGTGAACGAATAATTTTGGGAATGATCTGTCGAAAATCTAAAATACTATCTATTTAATTTTTTGATAGGTGATTAGTATGTTAAAAATTCTTATTATAATTGTTTACTATATAGTGATAATTTAATATTTTTATAAAAATCAATTTATGATATTGTATCATTGATAAAAATACATTTTTAGGCTTTAGCTACTTTCGAAATATTTGATTCGTTTTATGTTTACATCAAAATTTTACTTTATTTATTTGACCTAAAGTATTAGACGCATTAATATTAGAGCTAAAATATTAGACGCATTAATAGTATAATTATGATTTAATGACTTGTATATTATAGTGTAAAACAGTAAAAGCACTTGAAGATATGAGAAAATTATTACTTATAAGTTACAACAAGTTATAACATTTATTGTAGTTTTGCAATAAAATTGTACATGTGATAATGTTTCTTAGGAACAATTATATATTTTCTTATTTTTTATTTTTATAAGTATCAAATAAACAAACAATTAAAATAATTGGATTCAATTTATAAAATTTATAAATTACAAGAAAAGTTATATTAATGAATTGTGCATACATTTATTATTATATTTATTATATTTAAATATTATATGAAATTTAATAAAATGAAAAAAAAAACTATAAAATGAAACATGAATATAATTTAATCTAAGTTTATCATAAATTAACCGATGGCATAATGCATACAAAGAAGTGGCAAAAGATAGGTAGAAAAAACCACAAAGTGACACATAGATATAATTTAATCTAAGTTTACCAGAATTATAAATTTTTTTATTTTTTACCTTTATAAGTATCAAATATAGTTAAAAAACATATAATCCTCTTTTAATTAATGTATTCTTTAATCTTTTATAGGATGAACACGACGAAATTAGGGCAAGAAAAGCTGCATCAGCGCCTCTCGAATGGGAAGACTACAAATCCATGCCATTCACACAATGCGTAAGAACAAACTTGCAAAACATTTTAAAATAATGTTACCAATAAATTACAATTTTGTCCCTATGCTTTATTCAATATTGCAAATCTTCCAAATTTTAAAATTTATCTCAATGCCATCCTTACATGTACATTTCATTGCGGATATTGTCCCTTTGTTCTAAACAATCTAAAGTTTAGTCCAAATTTGAAGTCATTTTATACAAGTAAGGGATCATATTCGCAACGAAATACAAACATAAGGACAATATTTTGACAATTATAAAACTTAGACTGAACTTACGAATTTTTGTAAAGAAAAAGGATCAAATTTATAATTTACTTACATGTTATATGCCTATTTTGATAACATACCTTTTTTTTTTCAGGTCATAAATGAAACGTTAAGAGTCTCTAACATAATTAGTGGCGTATTCAGGAGAGCAATGAAAGACGTTGATATTAAAGGTATAGGGGTATATATAGTACATGCATATTTGTTGATATATGATCTATTCATATATAAGTTAAGCTATTTTTAATAAAATTAAATTCAAACGTATGACTACGTATTAAATCTGTGAATCTCCATGTTACGTAGGTTATACAATTCCAAGAGGATCAAAAGTATTCACTTCCCTTCGGGCTGTTCATCTTGGTCAAGACAATTTCAAAGATGCTCGTGTTTTTGATCCTTGGAGATGGGAGGTCTGTATAATCATCTCCTCTCCCCTTTTGATTTTTCAAAAAATATTTATTATAACAGTTATATCACAAACTACTAATTCAGTGACATTAAGTAATTCATTTGTCAAATTTCACTATTTAGAATCGACAATATTACATTGCATCATATTGGTAGTTACTTATATTATGTAATGACTGAATACGTATAGAAAACGTCAGACCCAACAAATTTCATGCCATTTGGGGGAGGGCCGAGGAGATGTCCGGGTTATGAGCTAGCGAGAGTGTCACTCTCAGTTTTTCTTCATCATCTTGTTACTCGTTTTAGGTAACAAATTTATACTTTTCATATTCATGTTCTTTTTCATTACAAAACTTTTCTTATGGTCTAACTTAAGATTGATTATACTGTTTTAAAGTTGGAAACCCGCAGAAGAAGATAAATTGGTGTTTTTTCCTACAACAAGGACTCAAAAGCGATATCCTATCATCGTGCAAAATCGTAGTAGTATAGCAAAGCAATGTATAGAATAAAGAAAGGAAAGGAGTGTGGTATAGTTTTGATATGTAACAAAAACTTTAGCATGTAAGTTTAGAATATTATAAGTTCAAAGTTTGTTAGGGCAAATGTCGGAAAAAATACAACCTAGTGTAGGTCAATTGTGAGAAAACCAAGTATATTAATTTTGTGCCTATTAAACCCACCTTTTTTTTAAAACCGTCTCATATGTGTTATTTGAAATACCAAAATATTAATATAAAGTACATTTGTATCGAAAAAAGACTTCAAATGAAACCTAGAAGCCGAATAAGCACGCCAAAATTTAAAGGAACCATTAGCCACACTATCTATCCTAACCACACCAACACTTGGAGAAACATTAATAATATACCTATTCGCAATCAATGAAGAAAATTTGTGAGTCCTAGTAGCGAATAGCGATTCCCACAGAATCCCAATATACTTTGTCGGTGGAACATTACAAGGAGTTGAAGTCAGATACACTAACATTGAAAAGTTAGCACTAGCTATCACTAGTTCATGAAGGCTAAGGAGATATTTTGAAGCATACCCAATACAAGTGCTTGCCAACGAACCAATAAGGCAAATACTTCTAAAACCTAAGAAGTTTGTATGAATAGGAAATCGAGATAGGAGCACACGAAATAGAATACCACCCAAGGACCAACATTAAAGGGCGAGACTTAGCCGATTTTATTGTAGAAACAACTTGGCTAAACGAACTTTCACAAAAGACAACTCAACCAAAAATTGCAGCAAAATCCGGACAACATCCATAAGAAAATGGTATATCAAGGAAAGAAGGAAAACATACGTTATTTATAGCTAGATCGTCCAAAATGGAAGGCTCGAGGAGCGGCCCATTACTCACTAGCCCAATAAAGAAGAAGTAACATATAAATTATGATTTGACTTCAAAACATTATACAACAAATCTGAAACGAAGCATTAATCGTCGGAATGTGATTGGCAATCAAATTAGCTTCTTTATTAACACCATTTGTTGATTACATTATATGATTCCCCATGTGACATATCAATAACCAGTGTTGCATTCTTCGACAAAGAAAACCGATGAATGTTAGTCACAACTACAATAATACGATAATCAATTTCTCTGTATCTGGATTCCTAGATGGGATACAGAAGGATGAGATACGAAAACCATTTACCAGTTTCAGGCATGTGTTAGATGTTTATGTAACACCCGAATTCCCAGGTATATTATTTTATTCCTTTATTTTTGGAGGTTGGGAGGGGACTCAGCGAGTTGGTGTTAGACTCGCCGAGTATGATCGTAGATTCTTATCCGGGTTCACAGCTGGACTCGGTGAGTTCATGAGTGGACTCGGCGAGTCCACTCTGTTTAATGAAACCCTAATTCCCTGGGTTTAGGACCTATTTAAAGGCCCTTAGGGCCGTCATTTGCGGCTACCAAACCCCAGAGAGAAACCCTAAGAGATCTAGAGCGTTTGTGAGGAAGGAGAGACCATTCTTGATCATTTTGTTGGTGTAATTGCAAAAGGAGGTGACCAAGGCAAGAGGAGGCTGAAGGAGGTGCGATTCTGGTGACTTCAGAGTTCATGGACTTCATCTTGAGGTATTTATTTGGACCTTCTTCAGATTTGGTGTTGATTCTTAGAGTTAGGGTTTTCTAACCCCTTTAGAGGATGGATATGTGGAGCAATTGGTCCCTTCTCGAGTTTATGCTTTGGATATGGACTCAAAGAGGTCCAGAGACCATAACCCTTGGAGCTTTATGAGTTATTTTGGGAGCCATGAGCTTAGGATGTTATTTTTGGGGCTAAATCACCAAGTGAGACCATCTAGATATTATATGAGTGTCAAGGTCTGAACTTTACGTGATTATCATGCTTGGGAAGGTCAGATCTATGGATTTAAGTAACAAATCTGACCTCAGGAGGTCAAAGGAGTTTGTGCATGGCATGAACTCGCCGAGTCTGAAGAACAACTCGGCGAGTAGGGTTAGGGTTTCCCGTAAATCACTCAGTGAGTAGACTTTCCGAGTTGGGGAAATAACTCAGTGAGTCAGAGGGGGATTAGGGGACTGGAGTTCAAGGCAGAACTCGCCGAGTTGTTCTTGAGACTCGGCGAGTTGAGTCGGGGTGGCCCCACGATTCATGCCAGGCTTCGAGCAAGGGAAATACTCGACGTGCCAAGAGAGTCTAGAGAGATAGTGGACACGTGTAGACTCGCCGAGTCGCCCAAGTGCACTCGACGAGTCGGGTCAAAGTTTGACCGTTGACTTTTGTTGACTTTTAGGGTTTGGTCAACAATAGAGCCGTTGAGCCAAGAAAGGGGTAAAATGGTCTTTTGCCCTTTTGAGGATGCCAATAGAGAGTTGAGTCTAGTCTCGAGAGTTATATTTATGAGAGTATTTACCTTATGTGATCAGGCGGAGGCTAGACCATATTTCTACCGAGTCAGAGATTTACCGAGATATCTGAGGTGAGTCTTCTCACTATACTTTACCTTCAGTAGGTAATTAGAGTTATGTGACATAGTTATTGTATGCTATCTATGTGATGTGTTGCACTGCATTATTTCTATATGATTTATACCGTGTGTATATCAGAGTATATCAGAGTTAGAACCGGAAGGTTCACAGAGATAGGACCAGAGGGTCCATAGAGTTAGGGCCCAAGGGCCCGCAGAGTTATAGCCTCGAGTGGCTAGTATTTGATATGTGTGGTATTTTGGGGAACTCACTAAGCTTCATGCTTATAGTGTTTTGTGCTATCTGTTTCAGGTTTTCTTAGGATCACGGGACGGCACCGGCTCGATTGTACACACCAGAGGAAGAGTTTGTTTTGAGAATCCTGGTTTATTAATTGATTGAACAAAAGAGTCATGTATTGTAATTAAAACAAAAAGGAGATTTTTATGAAAAGTGTTAAAGAGATAAACTATTTTAAATGAAAAATTCTTTTTGAAAATTCGGGTGTTAGAGTTTACATAGTTGGAAAAAAAAAAGATTACTACGGAAAAACTATGAGTTCATAAGGTTCAAAGGAGTAATGGATGAGAAAGATTTAGAAAAGTCAAAAATTGACATCATGTCTTGTGACCAGGTTCGTGAACCTTGCAAAGCATGCGAGGAAGACGATACATCAACCCAAACCCATCCTCCATCGGCAAAACGTGGCTCCTCAATTTGCCTCCCCTTAATGGGCTCAAGGATCGAAGATCCTTTTCCCATGTTGTTGCGGGTTCAGGCGATCCAATTCCCAAGTCTCGCATCGCTTAAACTGCTCTCAACCGAAAAACACATATGAAGGAATGGTTACGAAAGAGCGTCCTTATCGGTGAGGCCCACAACTTAGACCACCTCGGAAACTTACCAACATTTTTTCTCCTGAGAGAAGGTATGAAATATCTTAGTGGTCTCAACATTTCCCTGCACTTCAGTCATTCATGGATGCAAAGGAATTCCTGGAAGATAAAGAAAGACGAAGATATTGGTTTAAATGGTTAATACATGGGGAGCAGGTGTAACTTCAATATGAGCGAACGGTGTGGCTTAAAATCTTAGGCTTGCCTTTGAAACTCTAGGATGAATATAATTTTTCCTTGATAGTGAGTAGATTTGGGAAAGTTATCAATCCATTTGATAGCATCCAGAATAAGCGAGATCTCTCAATGGGTAAAGTTGGTATACTAACTTGAAATAGATCCATGAGGAAGTTATGATTACTGTCGAGGGCGAGACCTATATTGTGGGCATAGTTGAATAAATGGATGTCTCATCATCGTTTAAGTCCTGCCCTTTTTATAAGGGGGGGGGGGGGGGAGACTCAGTGAAAGACCAGGATCTGGCCCCTTGCACTTGTATGTAAGACCGAGATCTAGCCTTAGCAATTTTATAAAAGACCATGATTTGGCCCATGGCAGGATGTAAGACTATGATGTGGCCCATAACATTCACTTGGAGTTGAAATAGACCCATGATAGTATGTATGGTATGTGGTATTTTAGAGAAATCACTAAGCTTTGTAATTACAATTTTATGACTTTACTATGATGTTTTAAGAATACATTATACTCTGATTATCTTTTGGAATAATTGAACTAATGCTTTTGGTTGATTCAAAAATAAATGTTTTACCTTGGATTTTTGGGATGTTACACGTAAGCATCGGAACTTTAAGCACTTAATCATTCTATATCTAATATTTTATTAAAAATACTTACATGAACCATAACAACATACATTACAAAAAAAGACCCTTTTACGACGCGCAAACCACGACACTCATTAATTTATGTTACGCAAAAGAGAGTGACATTAAAAATATGTCATCTCTTCAAAATATTTAAGGATTTAGGTCACGCATTATTGTTTGCCCTTAAATTAGTATCATAAGAAAAAAAAATTAAAAACACGGAGGACGTTGTATCTTAAATGCGCGTCCTCTATAAGTGTCACTTTATAATTTTAATGAACGCGCGTTTAGTAGATACGAGGGGAAATGAAATCCCCAAAAAATTAAAACCCCGCCTGTTGTGTCTCCTCCTTCTCCTTCTCTTTCATGTGTTCTCATCCTTCTTCTTCGTGTGCTTTCCATTTTGTTTATGTCAAACCCTGCTTGAATTTCACCATATAATTTATCCTCTCCACCAGCCGACAACCTTCACACTCTCCTTCTCCTTTTCTCTACAAGCCCTAATCTGCCTCCACCACTACTGAATCCCTTTTGTTTATCCTTAAGGAATAACGCAACCAAGCTCATATCTCAGATCAAGTACTCCAGCGTGGAGTTAACCCCAACACGTCAGATGCAGCTCGATACTCTCTCCAGAGCTCTCCGTGACGACCTCGAACTCACTGGAAAATTCCTCGTCTCCATCCGTTGGAACGTCTACAAGAACCTATAGTTGTCGCAGAAGATGGAGAAGGTCGAGAAGAAGATATCGAGGTTCTTACAGAGCCCTCTTTGGGATCAAGTCCTCGCTGACGTGCATCACTTGAGATTCGAGACCACCAAGTGGTTTGATCGACTTGAGGGCTCCACTTAGAAGCTGGAGTAGCGGATCGGGTCCATGAAAATCGGAGGAGGCGGTGAAGGATGGTGGTTGGAGGAGGCGATGAATAAGATGAATGAGGAGGAGCAATATGAGTTTGGTTTGGAAAAGGTTGGAATGGAGCTGGGGAAGAGGAAAGTTAAAGGTATGCTTCGCTCCTAACTTCCTTTTCCTTTTTTTGCTGCCTCTAAAATGTTCGACGAAATGCTTATGCGGTGTTTCTGTTTCAGGCTACTTTAATAATAATAACTTGTTCCTGACTGTATCCCAGTCTTCGAATGTACAACAACTAAAGCAAGATATTTGGGGGTTTCTTTCAAGAAGAAAAATCAATGAGAGTTATGAGACTGGGATTGCCCTATTAGGTATACACATCACATAACTTTGTATATTTATCAACATGAAAAATAATTCAAGAAGCCTACTTGTATTTTATTCCATATTTCTTCTGCCTTATTTGTAAAACCTCAGCTCCTTTGGAGATCATTGTTGAACTGGGAGTCGTTTGGATTTCACTTGTGGACCATAGACCAAAAGAGCTTGCGTACTTTTACCTGGAGAGGTTTTTTGTATCTTATTCAACTGGTTATGATAGTGGGACCACAAGTAGGTTCAAGCTGATACTCGACCATTTGCAGCTTGACAACCAACTTCCTTTGACATATATGCATGTGCTTTTGGCACCTGAAGAAGCCTCTGATATGAATCACCTTGTTTTCAAAATGACAACTACAACATGCAATGAGACCCCTGATGGTATCCAGGTCTACCCATACGTCTAAATACAGGTAATCAGCAAGTCCTTTGTTGTCTTTAAACTTCCCTATATATATGGAAGGTAGTTCTGATACATAATGAAGTTTTGTTGTTAATATTAGTGTAGGTATCTGGCAAAATTTGGAGGATAAACATTCATGAGCCAATCATCTGGGCTTCGGTAGAGTTTTTCAAAAATGTTCAACTTAATCGTCTCCCCCAAACATCAAGTATGGAACAAGTTGATCCAGAGATCCGTGTCAAGTAATAAATCTTCTATAATGACTTATTGTTAACAATACATGTAATATTAGGTTAGTTGTGGCTATGCAAACAAAATGGTAACACCATCTTTTTTTTACAATCTAATAGATGTTTCAGAAGTCTGGCTAAAATTATCCTTGGAAATTGCACCGGCTCAAAGACCTCATGGTGTTTTAGGTGTATGGAGTCCCATACTCTCAACAATTGGGAATGCATTCAAACGTTAGGTCAAATTATTGAACTCCATGGATCCAGCCTCTTTATTTTGTAGTGGCATTATTTTACCAGTTATAGTTGAATAGCACTAGAACTCATGAAAAGGTATTTTATCTGTAGCTCCACCTGAGGAAAGTAATGCACAAAGACAGATATATGAGAAAAAGTTTAGTTATTCCTTCCATTGGTAACCGCATTTGGAGAGATCTTATCCATAATCCTCTACATTTAATTTTCTCTCGATGGATGTGTTGGGTATGATAAGCTCCACTTTGGCTTCTCTAAGGAAAGGATTCGCTATGCTCTCCATAGATGGACAGTTTCTACAACTACGCTCAAAGCAGGTTTGACTTTTTTCCCTTGTCAATCACTATTACTATAAAGATTCCTCCTATTTTTTTGTTCAATTCTTTCTTTTTTATATTGACAAATTTTTAAAGATTACACACTAATTAATATGTATATGACTATATGTAACACCCCGAAATCAGAAAACCTAGAAAGGAAAGAGAAACCTCAAAATCAGGAAGCGACTCGTCGAGTTGATGGGATGATGCGACGAGTAGGAGCGTGTGTTGGGCCGCGGGTTAAGTGACCTACTTGACGAGTTGGGGGACTGACTTGGCGAATTGGTCTGGGTTTGGAAAACTCTAAATTCGGGACTTGGTACCCTATTTAAGGATCTTATTCCCCTCCTCTTGGTCTCCCCTCCAGCCTCCAAGACCAGAACCCTAGATCTCGAAACTCTAATGATTATGAGCCTATTTTTAGAGTGTTGTATGTTCTTGAATTCAAGAAGAAGAAGAAGAAGAAGAAGAAGAAGAAGAAGAAGAAGAAGAAGAAGAAGAAGAGGAAACTTGAAGGTTCAAGGAAAGGCTTGTGGATCCGGAAGTAGCTTCTCAATCTCATCATTTTCTAGTAATCAAGTCTCTAACTTGATCATTAGTTGATTAGATCTACTCTTTTCCCCTTTTTGAAGACTTTGGTCCAAGAATGGTTGCTTTTGGGATTTGGACGTCCCCAAGCAAGATCCTTTCAGATCTGGATGTATTTAGGGTGGTTAAGGCACAAAGGTGTAAGCTTTATGCCATTCAAGCTCTCCATGCAAGGTTAAAGAGGTTGTTATGGCCTTTTGAGCAAAAAGGGCCATGCATGGACGTAAAGGCAGAGGCTTTGCGTGTTATTTCGAACCTAGAAGGTTAGATCTAGGTCATGGATGCTTTGTGTTCGACTGAAATTGTCTGAACATAATTGGACTTAGGAGGACTCGACGAGTTGCTCTTAGGACTCGGCGAGTCAGGCCGTTTTTTTGCCCAAAACCCTTCTGATAGCGGGTGTGTGTTGAGTTGGTAGATGACTCATCCAGTTGGGTTCATTATGGACTTAAAGATCATCGTACTCGACGAGTTCAAGGAATGAACTCGGCGAGTCCAAAGCAAAATCCGTAACTTATGAAGATGGACTCGACGAGTTCAAAGGTGAACTCGACGAGTCAGTTGAACAAGGGTCCTAACGTGTTTGAAGGTGAACTCGACGAGCTCAAGGAAGACTCGGCGAGTAGGACCGAAGTCTAGAGTTACGTGTGGATTGTGGGACTCGACGAGTTGGTGGGTCAACTCGGCGATTTGAGTCAACTCAGAGTGTTGACTTTGACCGTTGAGTTTAACCAAGTTTGACCTAGTTTGACTTTTGAGGGTATTGTGGTCTAAGTTTTATTTTGGGTATTGATAATTCGAAGAGTCGAAGGAGCAGCAGTTCAACAGTTGCCAGTTAACAGTCAGAAGTGTTTAGCTAGTCTTCAACAGTGCGAGGTGAATCTCCTCATTGTGTGCATGGGTCTACGGCCACAATGTCAGCCCATTATGTTTATGTATTGTAGGAAGACGCGGGGGTTAGCCCTAGGAACTAATTGTATATGTTCCGGGTTAAGATCCGATGTCGGGTGAGGCCCGATGAATGTTGTATGCTAGAACCCTTTGTGATTCTTATATGTGTCGGTACGATAGGATCCGGACCAAGGTCCGATGTCGGGGTAAGCCCAAAGTACGTTTATATGGTAGTATATTCCAGACTAGAGTCCGATGTCGGGTGAGGCCCAAGGAAGATTCATAAGTGCATGTTAGATTATACTTGTTGTCTTTGTGATACTTGTATGTGCTTGGTAGGGAGGTGAGTGTGGGCGAGGTCCCGTATCTCACCCTTAGCTGAGTATGGATGGGGTTCCATATCTCAATATTAGCAAAGTAGGGGTGAGGCCCGTGATAGGAGAGAAGTGAGTGTAAGCAGGGGCCCGTATCTCACTAACAACAGGAGTATGGATGGGGTTCCATAACTCATCAGTAGCAGACCAGGGGCGGGGCCCAAGATAGGCGAGGCCTTAGTACAGAAGTACAAGAGAGTATGTTTCCATTATGTGCTAGTGTGTCATTTGATCACCTGTATGTGTATAGCGGGTGAGACCCAGAGATAGGCGGGGCCTAAGAAAGACAAATTTGTATACCGAGCAGGGCCTGATGCCAGACAGGGCCTGATGTCGAGCACGACCCGATGCAGCGGGCGGGGGCACAGTATGTGGTTATGTGTATGTGGTTATGCGTGTGTGGTATGTGTTAGGTTGGGGAAACTCACTAAGCTTCGTGCTTATGGTTTTCAGTTTTGGTTTCAGGTACTTCCGGTAGCGGAGGGAAGAGCTCAGGATGATCACATGACACACACCAAGAAGTTTTTGCCTAGGATGTTTGCTCTAATAAAAAGAATATGTTTTGAGATGGTACTCTAATTTGATATAAACCTTTGCTTAAGAATGAAATGATTTGCTACTTATGGCTTATTTAATGTCTTTAAAAAGAAAATTTTTTATCATGATTTTTGGGATGCTACACTATAGAATTGTGATCCTTTTGGAATTTCAAAAATAGTACCAGTGATGAAGTTCAATTGTCTATCTTAAACTCATGAAACTTAATTCCAACCCTTTTTAATTTGTATAAATGACTGAAATACCCTTTCAAAACCTATTATTAAAATTGCAATATGCTGCTTTCTTTGTTTTCTGTTATTAAGTTTTGTAATTATCTGATAATTTGTTGACGTGTGTGGATAAATTTATGTATGACAATATGCATAAATTCATTTTTTTACCTAAAGATAGTCTTAAAGAGGCACTTAATCTCAAAGAATGAACTTTTACTCTTCCAAGAAACTGTGTTGACCCGAATTCCCAATTTTCCAACTCTTAAAGAGGCACTTAATCTCATACATTGATCACTAGGATTGGTTGTAAATAACTAGATCTTAGGAGACTTGAAGTTTTTTTGAAAGCATTTTGTTATATTAATTTCAATTTGCATATATAATATTTTCATGGACCTTCTAGCCAATGGGTAGATGTAATGAAGATGAAAAGAGCTATTCATGAGAAGATCATTAATAAAGTAAATCAGCAGCACCCAAACACTTAAGCAGCAAAGATGAATCCCATATTTATTTCTTTTCATTCAAACATTTCCAACAATCAAGTTAGTTCAAATCATTGATTTAGTTAACGTATTGTCTTATGATAAGTTCGATTTGGGCAGCAATGGGTGGAAATTATAGGATATGCACATGGAAATATGGATTTATTGAAAGATCAAGATGTCATTAGGACTGTGCTTAACATATGGAAGGTTCTTCTTATACTACTGAATATTGCTCTTATTTATTTTTGTTAATGCAATCTTTGTTTTCTGCACACAAATACAAGTGTTTCCACTGCACTTGGAACATATTTCTTACCACAAATAACTCTAATCTTTTTGGATATGCGTAATGTTACAAGTATGTTGTTACTCACCTTAAATAAATGTTCTAACAAATAATTAAGTAATTAATACTTGCTTATTGTCTGATTAAAATTTGAACAGAATGTACAGACCTTTGTTGATAAGGCTAGCTGAAGATCAACCACAAATTGGAAAGTAATTTGTGCCCCTGATGATGGATCATGTGCTTAGTGAATGTGCAAGAAACTAACCTGATGCTAGAGAATAAAAAGTTTTTTCACTCATTTTGTTCAAGCTTTAATCTTTTTGTCACCTGAGGTCTATCATCATTTCCTTTTATATGATGATATTGTGGTACTATTTCACGGTATAATAAATTTACACAATTTTCCTCCAGCAGCAATTAAAGCTGGTTATGAATTCTATGGTGTGGGATTTTCGATACACTGAGAGAAACATTGTAGAAACCGGGCTTAATCTTTTGTTGGTGATCTAAACATAACAAACAGATCAATAAATAAAATATAAAAAGACCAAACTACCATTTTGGGTCACAAGGCAGTTAGTTATCTGGAAATTGCATCTAGCTAGAACCTAGTTTGTTTCCGAATTTTTTTAATGGACTTTTATTTCAACTCATAGATCTAGGCTTCTTTGTGTGCTTGGATTCATTCCTATCACTGTTAACGACAACATGTTGAATCCCCATCCATGTGGGTAATTTTCCCACTAAAAGAAGCATACACAACACGCCCTGTCATGGCCGGCCTGAAGGGGATGTTGTTGCTGCTTGTGAAATTGTTAATTCCAATAGTGTTGAGGTCCAATGCCAAATATGGCATACATCATTTCTGTTGTATTGTAAGATTAAATTGTAGTATTAATATTATTGATTATTGAATAGTTATACAATTATGGGTAGGTGGCTATTGACTATTGGTATCTTTGGATTTTGTTGATGATGACAATTATATGGTACAACCCCTACTATTTCAGTGGACAACTCAGCATGTTGCCAACTATACTTGAGCAAGGATTCTTTAGAGGCTTCTATAACAGCAAGAAGGTGTTCTTTAATAGAAATGTAGTCTTATGTGATGTAGTTAGAGAAAACCTCTTAATAGTAATGTACAATCAGATCCCCTTAATACCAATGTATTACAATTTTTTGACATGATGTTATTGGATGAAATTGATTGTTTTGGTATATATTTGTTTCCATATTTTTTTATTATGCGTAAATGAGTATTGTAAAGACGTGTCGTAAATGTATATCGTAAATGGTTGTTGAAGTTTATGACACGCAAATGCGTGTCATCTTCTTTTATGACAGTGGATTTAATGATACGCAGTGTGTGTCCTAAACGCGTATCGTAAGGTTACGACATGCAAATGCGTGTCATCTTCATTTATGATAGGGCCTTCCTTAACATGCAATGCGTGTTGTAAACGCACATCATAAATGTGTGTCATAATTGTGTGTCATAAATGCGCTTCGTAAATAGACGATGCGCAAAAGCGTATCGTCTCTTGTTATGACAGGTCCTTCCTTGACACGCATTTGTGCGTCGTCTGAGCGTTTTAAGACACACATTGCGCATCGTAAAAGGTTGTTTTTCTAGTAGTGATAATAATATGCATGAAAATTTCAACGTTAGACATATTAAAAATCTCAATCTATCAAATTTATAGGTGTTATAATCCATGAATCCTAAGAACGAGATTGTGTGCCTAAAATCCTTAACAAGAATAGTTAGGGGTATTCAGATTTGAAATCTTCTTTTGAATCCCATCTCACAACAACATTCGGTAATTAACCATTGAATGTCAACTAGTCTAAGTACTTTGTTTTGTAGTTTGATCACCTTACATTTATGTATTGTTTTAGGTTCTTCAATATACCATCTTTTCTCATATTTATACACTTCTAATAAATACACTATAAAAGAATCATTGACAAGATTTTTATAAAAATTGGATAAATGAAATAAATTTTGAATCTATTTTGTCTATTACAAAAACTCTAATTTATACGCTAGTCGTGTAATTATTTCCAACACTTTAAAGGGTATTTAACACTAATTTTACCTCTTTTACCAAAACATATTATACATTTTGATGCAAACAAGTTCTAGAGGGAGAGATTTGAGATGGTACATATATAAGGCTGGAGTCTTCTTTCTTTAATCATATTGTCTAATACTTATTGATTACAAACAAAGTGATGAGATAATCACAATCTAGAGGGTGTGTCCTAATATTACGCTCTGACGTCCAATTTTGGTATGTCTTACACAGGAGAGTGTTTAGAAATGTTATAATAAATATAAGAGTGAATTGTTACTTTATGATGATAGGTTTTCTAACAGTCTATACACACTAGTTTGGAAGCGAAGACTTTATAAAAACCTTATGTACACATGCACCATAATACATCTATGTTTATTATATTATAGTAATATACTTTGAAAAAAAATATTAACCTCTTGATCTTCTTGTCGATTCCATGATTGGGATCTGTAACAACCACAATTGCTTGGATGAGCGGACCCAACAGTAGGAATACCTCTTTCTTTCTTAACACCTAAGACACCAAGAGTGAGAGGGGAAACCCTAGGAGAGAGGGCATTTCAAAAATTCTATAATCCTTGGATAGGGGTTATAATTTTCGTAAAAGCCAATATGGGAAAGGGCCTGGATGATTTTTATAGGAGCAAGGAACATATGGGTTTGAACCTCATAATCCTATTTATAGTCTTCTACAAAACTTAAGGATAGTCTTTATCCTTATCTTGAAATTTGTCTTATCATTCATTTAAGGGATTCTAGAATATTACAATTAATTAATATTTAATCCCTTTAAGTAATTAAGACTATTTAATTAATTTCAAATTAATTTATTATATAAGAATAAATTAATAAACTTATTTTCTCCTAATTCCTAATTACTCAAATGGGTCATGTGGACAACCCAAAATGACCCTGCTATTATTAGAAATATTATTAACAGGTAATGACATTGGACATTTCTTCCAATAGTTTCCCACTTGGACAATTCAATTACTATATAACGTCCAATACTTCTCCAATAATTAGGAGTTTTCATTTGGAGGGATTGGTTCGATCCGATCCAATCAACTGAATCATATATGATTTTGGTTACAAAACATGGATCAGAATAGTCCAAAGTAAATTTAAATCCGATATGAACCAACTAAATTACAATTTGGTTGGATCAGTTTTTACAATTTGGTTATAAATAGACAAATATTTAGAAATATATAACTTTAATATTAGTCAACTTTAAACAAAAATAAATAGTTTCATTGTGAATTAAAATTCATGAAAAACCATCAAGAAAAATATATATTATAATTTAATATTTTATAGAGAAAAAACATTCGAAAAGTGCACATTAAGGTTTTTATTGCGGAGTAGTTTATAATCTATTTAACAATACAATTTAATAAATTAATAAATACTCAAAAGATTGGTATTAAAAAATACAAATAATAAAATAATAAATTTTTATTTGGTATTTTTACAAATCAAAACCAATCCAAATTCTTAATTCGGTTTTGCTGAAAACTCATTCAAAAATCTGAATATTCGCACCAAATAGTCCAATTGGATAATTCGGTTTTATCAAAATAGTAAACAACCTTACCAATAATCAACAAAGAGTATGTCATCCAATATAACTGTTGAACTTTGATCTAATTAAGATTCAACCCTTAGATAAGTGATCAATTATTCCTATGTTCTAGATATCTTTATGAACCTGAGACGTGGATAATGGTCAATCTCATTTTCAAGATTATGTTTTCCGATAGAGATTTATGATGATTACATTAGACTAATAAATCTGAACACATCTTTGTTAGTCAGGGATTGGCCAAGCACTTTAGCCGTCAACATGCAATCATCAAGGGGCTCGTAGATATTGCTTCTCTTGTTAACACGGAATGAACAAATAACTTGTACTACATATTTTTTCCATACTCACAATATTATACATGGACACACCCTTTATAACTACCAATTACGAATAATGTTGGAGTAGACCAATGCACAACAGACTTGTAAAACAAAGCCCCACATGCATCTCAGTTTGAACAATAGGAGATAGTATTGTCCTATAATTACTCGTGACTTGATCCATGAAGTAATTTATAAGTGTGGGTTATCCTATACTTAAATATTTATTAACTACACATAAGTATTAGTGCAATCTGTATGTCATGTCCAATATCTATGGACAATCCACTAATGCTCATTACACTCTTAAATTACTACTTACTTCCAAGAGTATAAACGAATGTGGAGGTTTGAAAAAATTAATACTTGAGAAGTGGGTTCCAAACATGAAAAAGTTAATAGAAAGATAAATGAACAAAAATGGCAGTATCTCCAGCTTTTTATTAAGTCGCCATAAAATAAACACCAAATTGGTTATAATTTATATTGTTATATGTTTCAATCAAACTATTAACTAAACATTTAAACCATTACTCTAGTAAATCTCATGCCTATCAGCTTAGTATGACTGTCATGCTTGGTCCTCGATAATGGCTTCTTGAAGGGATCAACTAGACTCACCTCCGATGATACTCTATTCATGATAGTGTCTCCATCCTTAACCCGCTTCCAAAATTAGTGGTATTTAAGTATATAACTTGACTTCCCATGGTCCTTAAGCTCTTCAGTCAATGAGACTGCACCCTCATTATCACAAAAGATTTCCACAGGATCCTTGATGTTAGGCACAAAACCAAGATCAATGTTGAAGTTCACTGGCTCCAATATACTCTGACTCCTACGTTACTACTCCTTTATTGATCAGGAACACCCATCCTAACTGTGAGCAAGAGTTATCCCTATCAATTTCAAACTTGCATCATAGTAACAAGTTACTTGCAAATCTTTTTTCATGCATATAATAAGAACATATCCTTCGTTATTCTAAAATACGTAAGGATACTCTTTACTATTTTCTATTGACTATCACCAGGGTTTTCTTGATATTTCACCATGCTCAAGACATATGAGACGTTAGGTCTAGTACATGTCATGACATACATGATTGATCATATAGCAAACGCATGTGTGATTTTACTCATTTTTCCAGTTTATCACTAGGACTAGGAGATTGATCTTTACTTAATCTTATGCCAAGTTGCATGGGTAGAAACCTTTTCTTGGAATCTTGCATATTGAACCTCTTCAATATCATATCTAAGTAAAAACTTTGGCTAATTCTTATTATATGTTTTGATCTATCTCTATAGATCCTTATACCCAGTTTATGTGTTGCATCTCCTAGGTCCTTCATAACAAACCATTCCCAAGGCAAGTCTTCATACTTTTCAACATTGGGATATTGTTTCCTATAAGGAGTATATCATCGACATACAACACTACTACAATACTCCTACTAACATTGACATACACATATGACTCATCTTCACTTCTAGAAAGTCCAAACTCTTTTACCTTTTCAAGAAAGAAAAGATTCCAACTATGAGATATTTTTTGAGGCCATAGATGTACCTTTCAAAATTACACACTCTATTTGGATATTTAGGACCTATAAAACTAATAGGTTTTGATATATACACATCCTCTATGAGTTTTTCATTAAGGAAAGCAGTTTTCACATCTATTTGCCACACGTCATTATCAAATAAGGCAGCTATGGCAAGTAATATCCTAATAGATTTGATCTTGACTGCTGGTGAAAAGGTTTCTTCATAACTAATTCCTTGAGTTTGAGTGTAACCCTTTACAACCAGCCTAGCCTCTAATGTATGCACATTCCCATCCATGTCGGTCTTTTTCTTCAAGATCCACTTACACCCAACGATTTTAAGTTTTGGTGTAGGATCAACCAAATTCTAAAATTGGGTTATCATACATGAACTGGATCTCGCTCTCCATGCTCTCCTTTGGGTCTGCCATCACTTCTTTATAGTTGGATGTATCATCTATATTAACTATCATACTATCATTAATCAGTGCATATCCTTCTGTAGAAATATGGAAACTATAGAAGTCAGGAGGAAGACGAACTCTATTGAATATCCAAAGAGGAGGAGTTGGAGATATGTCAGTTTTCTCAACAAGTTATTCTACCTGAGGTTGAGTATTAGTGTTAACTATTGGTTCTTCTTTGTTTGAATCTTGAATTTCTTCAAACTCTATTAGGCTCCCACTATGTTCTTAAATATTAGCTCCCTCTCAAAGAAGAATACCCTTCGAGCTACAAACATCTTGTTCGAGGAAGGCTTGTAGAACAAGTACTTAAAAAACTAATGTGGATTACCTACGAAGTAACATTTCCTTGATTTAGTTTCAAGATTATCGTTGGTTTCGCAACGAATGAAAACCTCACAACCCCATACTTTTAAATATACAAGTATCACTCCATATTTTAGTGGGTGTCTTAGAAACCTTCATGGTTGATATGAGTTTTAATATGTATGTTGTTGTCTCTATGGTATAACCCCAAAAACATATTGCAAGGATAACTCAAATAATCATAGACCGAACCATATCTAATTGAATTCTATTTCTTTTCTCAGTAACACCATTAAGTCGTGGTGTTCTGGGAGGAGAAAATTGTGAGCTGTAACATAATCCTTTAAATGATTTATGAATTCAATACTTCAATATTGTCCACCCCTATCGTATCAGAGCATCTTGATCTTCTGCCCGGTTCATTCTCTACTTTGTTTTGAAAATCTTTGAACACTTCAAACGTTTCAGACTTATGTTTGATTAAATCAAATAGCCTTATCTAATAAAATCATCAGTAAAAGTGTAACTTCCCAATGATGAGATACTCCTAATTTTGACCCTATATTTGAATAATATTGTATTTTGACCCCCTGAAGTTGAAAAGATTGCAAGATTGGCCCATTGTTGCATTGTGGTAATTTTTGGACTTGAGGTTAGTATGATGTGTACGCTGAGCGTACTAGGGCGGACCCTAGTACGCTGGGTGTACATATCGTCTATAGGGCGTACACGCAGGATGTACAAACCCTAAATTTTAGGGTTTTGGCCCCACATAAACACCATACAACTTCATGCCTCATATCCTCAATAGCCTCCCTCTGTTAGAAATGTCTTCAAGCATGTCCATTTTTGAGCCCATAGGAGTGTTTTGGAGGCGTGTTTAAAGAAGAAGAAAGTAGTGAGAAGAGCTTGGAGCTTGGAAGCATTTTGGATCTGAGATTCCATCCTCGTTTGCAACCTCCAGGAGGTATATAGATTTCAACTTTATCACTCCATCTTGTAGATCTAGAAGTTTCATTCCATTAAGGTACATTTTATTCCAAAATTGTGATTCTTAAGTATGGCATGTTCTTGACCGATTAAGTCGTCCTTTTGGACCTTAGGAAGGGTCTTAGGTCATAAAAATGTGCTATTGATGGTTAGTTTTGCTTCATGCATGCTTTAGAAGGTCTTAATGCATTACAATGTTGTACTTTAGGGTATTGGGCACTTAATGGACATGTAAAGTCATAAAGTTGGAAATTTTAAGACTCTTGAGGGTAATGTAGCCTTGGATATGAAGTTTGAACGTGAATGCTTAATGTATTAAGCACTTAATCGAAAAAATGAGATTTTTAGCATAGGCCATGTGTACCTCAGTGTACGTCGTGCATATGCGGTCCACTCCCCCGTTTTCCAGTCAACTCGAGTACGCCCCGCGTACCTCCGGAGTACGCCCTGCATACTCGCCCTAAGTCGACTCGGCTGGGTTGAATCAGTTGACTTGTTAGTTCTGACCAAGTTTGACCAAGGGGATGAAATTTTGATTATTTTAATAATGAGAAATTGTTGGACATTTAGGACTTGGGTGGAGCCAGTATTCAGGATTAGAGTATTGATTAGTTTTTCATCTAGATGTGAGGCGAGTTTGCCTCACTGTACTTACGGGCCAAAGGCACAATGGCCGGCCCATTGGATTAGTATCCTGGTATACATTGATATGCTGAGTATAGGATAGATATGTATGATTATATGCTAGTTGTTGATATGCGTAGACCGGTAAATCTATAGGATTACCTGTGATTTTTTTGGTCTAAATGATTATTTGTCTATTGATTATGTTTGTTATCTGTTATATGTCGACATATTGTGTTGGGTTGAGGTTGTACAACTCAGTATTGTAGCCAAAAAACCTTTGAGCATTCCAGATACGAGTTGAGGGCCGATTGGCATGTCAGACTCATACTGAGGGCTCGGGAGCATTCCAGATACAAGATGAGGGCCAGTTGGTAATCCAGAATCATACTAAGGGACTAAGGGTGTTCTAGTTCGATGACTAAGTGGACCCGATATATATTGGCATTCCAGTCCGACGACTGATTAGGCCAGGGATATTCCAGTATGACTATTGATTGGATCCAACATGCTTGTTCGTTTATGATATGTGTTCTATGTGGTGGTACTTTGGGGGAACTCACTGTGGTTTGTCTTACGATCTTAATTTATTATTTCAGGTACTTCTAAAGATCATGGGAATGCGAAGGCATGATCGTACACATCCTGATTTATGTTATTGATCTTGGGGAACTTTGTTTTGAAAACAACGATTTTGTAAACACTTTTATTAGTAAATAGGTTGATTTGAAAATTTTAAATTGGTAGTGATTATTGAGTCGTTATAAAAAGCAACAAAGTATCATTCACCATGCCTCATAGAGGATCTGAATGGTACACATACATCTTTCTGGATGAGGTCCAACATATCATTGCCTCTTTCACAGATTCCTATAAATGACACCATTGTCATCTTCCCATGAAAGCAAGAATGGAATATATCAACTGACTCTAAGTCAAATGTTTCCAAGATCCCATCCTTTTGGAGATTAGTGATGTTTTTCTTGTTTATATAACCAAGACGACAGTGCCACAAACATGATTTATCCAATATTCCTTTGGAAGAATCAACATTTAATATCAGATTATTAGATTTACTAATACAAACAACATTCTCATATATTTCATTACAAGGGATAAATTTGAAAATAAAAAAAAACCTTTTTATAAAATAAAATATTAACATTGTTATGTTAAACGAAACAAAGAAATACATCCTTGAGTAGTGCATAAAGAGAAATAATGTTTCGAGCCATATAATACAAGTAGCAAAAATTTAACAAACCAATAAGGACACCACTATTAAGCATGGGCTCGTAATGCTCAATCATTCTAATAGGTGTAGTGCGTCTATTTTCCATGATCAGGTTGAGTTATCCATGCTTCAGCTTCCCACTTTCCCTTAGTCCCTATAACTCCAAGAAAATGTGAGTACCACATCCAATATCAAGAACCCAAGAATTAGAAGTTGACATACTATGGAGTTCAATCATAAATATACCTTAGGCACCACACCCTTTGGCCTTTTTCTTCTTTAGATCCTCCAGGCACTCAGGTAACTACATTTCCAATGCCCCTTCTCTTGGCAGTAGAAACAAATGGCCTATTTGTGGACAGTGGTAGGAGCTATTTCAGAATTGACTTTTCTCTTAAGAACTTAGTTGGACACTCTTTCCTTGGTCTTTCCCTTTCCATTGGGATGATAAACCTTTTTCTTCATAGCATCATTACCATGGCCAACGGCTAAGACAAAAGCAGAGGAGGTGCAGCTTCGAGTGTTAAGCATAATTACTTTGGTAGTTTTTAACATAACATAAGGCTCCATCAAGGTCTTGTCCAGATTATTCATATGAAAGGTTTGTATCGATCGGATACACTTCAAGTATGAACAAGAAACGTAAAACGAATCTAGTCAAAATAATCAACAGAAAGTAAATAACACAGAAGTTCTCCAAATTGTTCCTTTCACCAAGAAAAGAGGTTTTGTCTTCACCAAGAAGACGGGTTTGTCACAAATACGAATGACATAAAGCCACAAACACAGCTACCATGACCACAACATTAAGGTTTACCCTAATGTTGTATATATACTAATCTATACATGTATATCCCTTGATTGAAGGCATTTCGTCTAATCTATACTAAGAATCGATCTTATCACAAAGATACCAGATCTGTGATCTATTCCATATTAATCTATAACATTACATAATATACAAAGCATTACAATTGGATAAGTAAACTGTAATTTGATGTTGGTTAACTTGATACGCTGGTGTTGTCAATGTGTAGATGCTGACGTTGATAGATCAACATGTCATGTATTTAACTCATTAGATCATAAGGTGTGACCTTACAATCTCCCCCTATCTGATGATGTCAAAACTAAACATCTTTTGATATATAACCAAAATGCTTATGGCTTGTGCTCCCCCTAAGAATAATAATGAAATCTTGATTCTTGCAGTTTTAACAAATGTTCCCCTGAGAAGATAGAGCACACGAGAGACGACTTGATTCCCTCTTAGAATGTGCTTTTCTGTAGTTTGAGATTTTCAGCTTTACCAAGATTTTCTCCCTGTTTTTGACATTAGCAGGTAACGTTAAGTAGAGCAGAGTTTCAACTTGTAATGTAGTAAGATTGTGATGTCTCCTGATAGCATGGGCTTAAACTATCATTCATTGACATAATATTGCAAGATCTCATCAGCATATGGTTTCATATGTTGAATCATAAATCTCTTTTATTAGAAGGAAAATGGCAAGAGTGTATTGGTGCATGTAATATATCATGGACAATGATATACCCATCAGCACAGGTTTGCGATCTTTTATCAGTGTGTGGTTTTACACAGTGAATCATCAAGCTCTGTTAATAGATAAAGGAGAGAACGAATTATTTCAGTCACATTGAGGTGAAATCAACGTGAATCATTAACAGTTTAACTCATTAACAAGAAGTGGTTTAAACTTCTGTATCATAGAGTAAGTTGCAATCTTGAATCAAAGATTCATCATTAATTCATAATGATACCATGTCATACCTCAAACTAGGAGGTCAGGGATATGAACAACCCTTTGTCATTTAAGGACATGAAAACTATCTCTTACGTTGATGATTATGCAATCAGGGTAAGCCATTGGGTCATGCTCAATGTTTCATCAGAACATGAGACTTGATGCATACGAAAAGCATGCTTCCAGGGACAGGATCAGGTCAAGATGATTAAAAATAAACATCCTAGCCTTTTTATCAATATTTTTATTTAGACCAGGAGATCTCACTTTGAGAGTTTAGAAAGTGCTAAAAAATCAATGTGAGAAGGTGAGTCAATGTTCTTAGCAGATGGTCTCGCTAATGAGAAACATAGAGAGATTTTGTCACATACAACAACATGTTTCTAGGGACGATGATGTGTCAAAAGTTGCGTACTAGGCTCAAATTTGCCACCATCGGATTCCTTTACAAAATGGTACAATATAAGAATACAAACAAAAGAATTAGTAAAACAGGTAAATAGTTTAGAGATAGACAAATGTGCGGCTTTTTCATAAAGGTGATAAAGACTCGATCCATCAAATATTTAGAATTGAATGGTCACTAATAAACTTCTATTTTCCGAGATATCTGCCACTTGAAATTTCATCTATAAAAGAGAACAAACAAGATCAACCATATCACACAATAACAAAATTCATAGTAAACAAGGATAGATAATGCCTTTAATTTTTGAGGTTCTGCAAATTGATTCCAAGCTTCATGTTCACCAAGAACAAAAGAAGAACATGAACTAGTCTTTGTAACCAACGAGTTAGAGGGATCCAATATTTGTAACCTTCGATCTACAAGAGTCACCAAGAAAAAAAATCAAAGGTTCCATACATTGAGATCCATGAAGGAGGAGAAGGTCAGATCACTGTCTTGTTGAAGACACCTTTGGATATTTGAGGTGATGAAGTTGTAGTGACAGAGTCTATGGAAATTAGTCATGCCAGATCACCTAACTTCATCTCATCCCATTGAAACAGAAATAGATTGTTCAAAACAAGAGATATATGTGCCAAAAGAACATCCTTTGGCACAGTTATCCCCCATATGTGTCATCTGCATAAAGCAACATGTTAATCATCATGTGCATCAGCGTCAGTGAGAGAGCAGTTGTTTCTAAAGAAAAGATGTAGATTCAGCATCAACTGGCTCTACAAGAAGAGTGATGCATTCAAGGAATGACATGTTGATTCCTTCAAAATAGATCGGTCAGATAAGGTCAATATTGATAGAGAAGATCATGTAGGAAATGTTAGCAAAAAAATGTATTCACAATGTATACTTCTTTGGAAAGAAATAAAAAATAATAATGCAAACAAACCAAAAATAAATTAAAAGTGTAGCAACTTAAGTTCAAAATTTTAAAAGTAGCACAGAACAAAACAAAAATAAAGTATCAATGTCAAAATCAACAATTCAAACCGTATAACAACAAATCTAACCATATAAATATTGTTCTCTCTAAGAGCAGAAAGCAAGATTTTGTTTCTAGAATCAAACACTTTTCCCGCATGATGGTTGAAAAGAACTTTGTAACCAGTATCACAAAGTTGACTGATAGAGATGAAGTTGCCTTTCAGTCCTTCTACATAGAACATGTCCTTCAGCTTAATTATCCTGCATTCAAAACTTCCAACACCTGTTACAGCTCTTCTACTATTGTTACCGAAAGTCACCATTGGACCATCCTTCTCTACAAAATTTGTTAGGAGTGACTTGTAACCAGTCAAGTTTCTAGAACTTCCACTGTCTAGGTACCAAGTTTGACCAAGATTTGGACTTGATCCTTTAACAATGTGAGAATCATCAGTGTCACAAATGCTACCAGGAGAATCATTTACAAGTTCCATGAGACCCTTAACGTTCAGCCCCTCATCTCCTCTTTATCCACCCATTCTTCATGATCCTCTTGCTTTGCAATGAAGGGTTTCAATAGATAGATGTTCTCTTTCTTTATAAGGGTCACCGACTTCTTATACAACACTTAATAGTTCTCAGGACTTTGGGCTTTTTTCTTCTCCTTGTAGTCCCTAAAAAATGGTCAGGACTCCCACAATTAAATAAATCACCTGAGCTTTTCTTCTCTGAAGTGGATCTTCTCGTTGAGCTGCTTCCCTTGAATTGTGCTCTTCTAACCCTATTTGCTCTGCTTTCCTCCTAATGCTTGACGTTAAGTGCAGTGTTGGCGATAAACTCATCGGTGAGATCTTCATCAATTTCTTCAACCTGATTTGAATTATCTGAGCCGTTGATGGTTTTACTTACTTCCTTTCGAGACACTAGGGCAACAAAATTTTCTTTTATTCAGTTCTTCATGATTTCCTTACGATGATCTTTGGTCTCTTCATAATTTCGTAGATTACTGAACAAAGAGTTTAGTGATGGGTTTTGGTCATAAGACATCCTATGTGCTCATACAAACCCTAATGCTTGGGTCTAGGTTTCTCTATTATACATACTTTGAATCCAAGACTATAAACCCTAATTCTAGCATATGGAAATCAGAATTCACATGTAAATAGGTTTAAGAACATACCTTGATTGTTATATAGCAATAACAATCTAATTCCTCCTTGAATTGACCTTGGAAAGCTGAGAGTCACAAGTGTCACTCCTCTAATGGCTTACAAACACCATAAGCAAGTGGAGAAGGTATAAAGAGAGAGGAGGGAGGTTAGAATTCGTCTCTAAGACTTCTTGGGAAGGGATACACGAATTCATGACCCTAGGGGTGTTTATATAGGTGTAGAGATAGGGTTTCAGTCATTATCCTTATCTAGTTGCTTATCCACCAAGCAACCAATAAGATAATCCTTGAATCCTTATCATACTCGAATTCTAAGGGATTTACACCTCAAATTCGTTCACCATATATATAAGATAATCCTTACCTTATTTTGTAACTATCACATAATTACAATTCAGCCCCTCTAGTTTAATTAATTACACTTGATCACAAAATTAATTCTTAATTAATTATTGACCAATATTAATTAAACAAATATGATTTCTCCTTTAATATATTATTCTTATAACATATTAATAAATCATAATAACCTCTCTCTCTTTATTTATTTCTCCAATCAAGTTGCTTTGGTGAAGGCAACCCAAAAGGACCATGCACCATCGGGTCAAGTACATACCAAAATAGTTATGGACTTAGACACTAATCCAACAGTCTCCCACTTGGATAAGTCTAATAACTATTCTGCGTATGACTTCGGATCCCGATCTGCAATCGTAGCTTTCCAAAGCCGCTGTCAACTCTGATCATATCAAATACGCGTGTCCTTAGATAAGGGATCATATATTCCTCCATTCTAGATATCATATGAGATATGATTTCAAATCATTCTCTTTGTACTATATCTCGATTCCCGATTTATGACGACTGACTAATTGAACAAATCAAATTAGCCCTAGCCCGGCCAAGCATTTACGTTTGTCATCACTAAACCATCGAGGGGCCCAAAAGATATCGCTTTTATCCTACTTTGAATAAAAGGAATGGATAAACTTTGATACAATGCTTGCTTGCACTCACTAACCAAATCACACACAACAATATGTTTTATAACACCAAGTTACTAGTGCGTTTACATATTATCAATGTGCAACCGATTCGCAAGATACAACTCACACATCTCGGTTTCAAGAATATAAGATGTTATCGTCTCACCAATCACTCGTGATACAATTCATGGAGTGATCCAAGTGAGCGTGGGTTTAATCCAATGCTCAAATCAAATTCGTAAGCACTCATGAACGTTGCAACAAACATTTGCTTATGTCTAATACTTTTCTAGACAATCCACACACCAATTCACGACAGTCTTCATTCATATCTACTTCCAACATATGAACGACTGTGGCCCGTTTGAATAATTCGATTATTCTTAATAAACTCAATTATTCTGGAAGTCAAAACATGCAAATGTGAAACACAAGAATAATACTAATCCCATATGGCCTCAACCCTTTGAGCATAAATAAAACACCTTTTATTTATCACCATATTGATTACTCATTATTTGTAGTTCCGGGTAATCAACTTCTTACTTGAATTACAACACTTGTCCCATGCTCCTAGCATGCACACAATGTTTACCTATGGTTCTTACTTTGTGAAATAGATCATATTGAACACATTTCCAATCATTCTCATTTCTCAACTCCAAATCCTTTTTCCATAAGTTAAAGAATATCAAATTCTTGCTACTTATAGAATATGCTAGATTCTAATATTCTCTGCAACTTATCCTTTCGTAATGTCACTGCACCAAGGTCACAAAGACTATTGCCAATGATATTACAAAGTCCTCTATCGGAGATTATTACAAGACAATTCCATAGACGTGATGTCTCTCACTCAAAGTACATTCTTTGAACATCCTTTTGCATCATAGATTTCTCAATATTCAATTCCCAATATGGACACACTTCCATATGTTCCATATGACAACTCATTCTTAATAGAATCTTATCTATTCGTAATAGAATCCATATTTTCCAATACTATACTTCCAACTACTCACAAGCGACTAATCCTCGTCGAACTTTGGGTTGTCCTTTGATAGTTGTTTAATTGTTTTAGTCAAAACCAATTCTAGTCCCTTTTCCCTCTAAATGCGCTCGACATTCGGAAAATTCTAGAATGGTCAAACATTAAAGCATTTGCAATCAATCCTATACCCGAAGCATATGGGACATGACGCATAATGTTTTATTTGCTATGTTCTCAAAATTCGAATTGTGAAGAGGGATGCCGTAATCATAATCGAAATTTTAAGAACACACTATGTACCTTTGACTAAATTTATTAACATTTCTCAACCTAATCCTTTAGATTTGAAATGAAGCATAATATTCTCTCCCTTAATTATAGCAAAACAACCTTTCAACTCTTACAACTTTGCAAAGTATGACTCTTGTTTTCTATAATTAATATTGCTAACCTTGCAATACTTTTCTTAATAATCATACAATCATAACTTTTATGCTCCCACTATCATGATGATTATTATAAAACATAACACTTATGCTCCCACTAGCTTCGACATGTATTCATAAACATCTCAACTTCCAGAAAGACAATAGTTATTGAATTTCTTAAGTTCATGTTTCTAATACTTAGTGCTTTGATAATCCTTTATCAATGCTTCTTGAACTTATACACCTTTGCCTTCGATAGTTCATATGTGTGTCTAAACAATTAAGACTAATTGCCAAACCTCACAATTCAAATTATGGAAAGGGATGCCGTAACCATGATTGAATTTGAGAATGCAATTTTACAATCACTATCTTCTTAAAAATCTCTCTTAGTGAAAGTATTTCTTCACAATCATTTTCATGAAGGAGGAAATCTTATGACACTTAGATTTGAGTGGTGTATGTGTTCCTATCCATGTGAATTTGTTAAAACTAAAGTTTACGACAAATTCAAACTCATATGGACCGAGCTTTCTTAATCTTGATTTCTTGCCTTATGGTAGCACTAGCTGCCCACCATGTCTTCCAAGTAGTTAAGCAGCTCACCCTTTCCTATCAATGTACCTTTCATTGATTAAGGTGCTTTGCCTTTTATGCGTTCAAAATGAGAACTCATAGAACTCACATGCATAATTAACTCGATTGGATTGGCACAGAATCAAAATAATGTCAACACGATAGGTTGTAAACCTCAACTCGTGTGCTAGTGATGATTGATAAGGTTTATTTGATTTGTTCTTGAAACCTTTCAAGTCCATTAAGACTCCCACTGACTCCTTGACATATAAGATTCTCTTGTCAAAAAACCATTTCTTGACAAACAAATATTCAAGAGTTAGTGTAGATTTTATCAAAACACTTCATAAATTGGTCCTAGTTGGTCTTTGTCTTATCTAAGACATCACAACTTTCCATATTTAATGAAAGTTACAGACCTTCTTAATACCTTTCACTCAATGTCACAATCTTAACTTTAAGACTTGTTATTGGAACAAAGTATGATTGACTTATTGATTTAACCATTTCTTCAATTCTTGATGCCTCTTCTTAGACATACAATTGTACTAAGACTCACTTAGAGGATCAATTGAGATATGGTTCTTAATCATTAAGACCTATCATAAAGCATAAAAGGTACTCTCCCCTCTTCTTAGAATGGAGAAACTTTTATCTTTCTGCCTACTTGATTCTTCTTATTCGTTCTGCTATTGATCTAAACCCTTTAATCAATTCAGAATTACACTTAATCTTGTAAGTATAATCATATTTACTAAACCTTTAGTAAATCATGATGAATACCTCGTTACTCTTATGGTGGACTTTGATCAACACACAACTTTGTGTACTCGATATCCTAGTCCTTCACTTGACACTTTGTCAATGAATTAGTCTAATTTCCAAATACAAAATTTCTCATTCATCGTGCATCCACATTGCATGATTCCAAGTTTCTGTCCAATTGAAACTTGGGCGATGAGAAACTCTCCCTATTAGGTAAATTCTCGACTTTTTCATAAACACCATAAATAAGAATCATATCCATTTGTTGTAGAAATATGCAAACATCAATTTTCATAACGATTTCATTACAAGGAAATAAATAAGTCAAACAAAAATTTATTTTATTTATAAAAGCAGCGGAAAACATTAGTCCTTACAATGCAAAATCCATTGAAAACTATGTATTTCAAAAGAAAATTTTCTAACAACTCTATCATAACTATCTAAGATCAAAATCTAATCTTCAAGTCCAAGCGATCAAGATCCATTCCTTGTGATTAGATTCATCTTGCTCTTTCACCAAGCTTCCTTTCTTTTCACCGATCCTATAAAACATTCAAATGCAATCTTATTACATTATGTATTAAGAATTAATGAATAGGAACTTAATGGAGTTAGATAGTGGATTTTACCTGAAGCGCAGCCATACTCTTTGACTCTCCCATCTTCTGGACTCTTCAGGCTCTTTGGGCAGACTTGTATCCAACGCCCTTTCTTTTGGCAGCAAACACAGGTCGGTTCTCCTAGAACGTCCTCGGAAATATGGTCGGTTGACTCTCCCAACAAATACGCTCTATTGCTTCGCCAAATCATTTCTGATTCAGCAGCAATGAGCATGTAAGTTAGGTCAATGAGGTTGTCGTCATGATCCATCATATAATACTTTCTTTTGAACTCATTATATGATTCTGGAAGTGACTGCAAAACCCAATTCACAGCCAACTCATTCGGGAATGACACACCCAACATTATCAACCTATCAATGTGTGATTTCATTCCTAGAACGTGGGCACACACGGGCTTACCATCTTCATGTTTCATTTCCAATAGGGCTTTAGTGATGTTGAACCTTTCAATTCTTCGATCTTGTGGGTTAGGGAGAACAATTGGAGGAGGTGGAGGAAGTGAAGCATGATTTCTTGTTCCTCGATCGAATCGTGGAATACCATCTTCATGTGGAATGCTTGTTCCACGAGATTTGAGAAGACCATAGTTGTCGAACTTTGACATCTACAAAACGGGAGAAAACGAATTCAAGTTAGTTGATCGATTGAGTCCTTGGTAAATCACCCAAATGAAATTCCAAGGCTAGGACCCAACACAATACGCTACAACTTAGAAAAGGGATGTCGTAATCTATTTGCAGAATATTTGAAGGTAAGTGAATGACGATTCACTAATTTCCACCATGAAAAACGAAAAATAAATTTAAGTTTTAAATCTATGAAAACTCCTAGATCCTTTGAGATTCATTGAACATTTCAATGGCATGTTTAAATCTCGATATGCCCCTCTAGTTTGTGACTGGGATGCCGAGGATCACAAAGCGGGTGTGAATAACCATGCAAACTACATGGTGCCCTCACATGTTACAATCACCTATTCGATGTGCCGGTAAACCACACACACTCCACCGAACTATGACAAACATTGAGTCACCCTTTGCTACCTTCGCTTAGAACCATTTAGTGTGCCGGTTAACCACACGCGCTCCACTAACGTCTTAGCAATGGCACAAAGTGTAATTTCATGGAATTGCATCAATTCACTTTCGCCTAAGTAACTAAGATTGGGAATTTTATGAAAACATTTAGTTACTTTTATATTTCATTATACTTATAATGGAAGGTTTCGTCCTATCCTACCCGTTCGGCTAACGACCATCCACTAGTCAAGAGTGTGGTGGGTAAGAGTGGATACCCATTCAATCGCCATTTTATAGGCAATTTCCTTAAACACCCCTTATAGACTAGCTTCGTGAATGAGGCCTACTAACGGTAAGACTGACTTTTACTCATACATATATATAATGTTAGACTTTTAATGTTATATATAGTATAGGGTGTATTTTAACACTTTTAAAATACTAGGTGGTCTAATTTAACAATTATACTTTTAATTCAATTAAATTGTAAACCTAAGCTTTTATGGATTTATTAAACCTCTTTTAATTATACACCTTAATTAATTAATAAAACCATAAGGGTGTGATTTGAACTTTTTCAAAACTATACTAGAGTTTTAGAATTTAACATTCCTAATTAAACTTTTAATCAACTTTTAAATTCCAAAACTTGAGGGCAAGTTTTGAAACCTTTTCCAAAACATTAGGGTTTTAACTATTTAAACAACAAAACTTTTGGGTTCAAATTTAAACTATAAATCCTAAGGGGAAAATATGAAACTTTTCATAACAACAAGGATCAAATAACAAATAATCTAAATTAACAATTAATCACATAATTATCCATATTTGATTTATTTAATGATTTCTTGCAAAGCAATTTATCAATTTAGTCAAAATAATTAATCAATTATCACATAAGGAAACAATTATCTTATTAATTGATAAATATCTTCAATTAGATCAATAATATAGTCAAATATATCATAAAATCGGATTTATATTGATCTAACATGATAAGGTAACTATCCATAAGCAAAAACAGCAAGAAATCGCGAAGATATCCCCATCTGACGAGTTGACTCGTCGAGTCAAGCTTGGACTCGTCGAGTCTGCATGGACTCGGCAAGTTCAGCTATGGACTCGGCGAGTCCAGCCTCCAGAATCCAAAAAATCGAATTTTTCAAACATATTAAGCATCAATACAATAGAAACTAGTCTAGGCTCTGATACCACTGATGGGTTTTGGTCATAAGACATCCTATGTGCTCATACAAACCCTAATGCTTGGATCTAGGTTTCTCTATTGTACATACTTTGAATCCAAGACTATAAACCCTAATTCTAGCATATGGAAATCAGAATTCACATGTAAATAGGTTTAAGAACATACCTTGATTGTTATATAGCAATAACAATCTAATTCCTCCTTGAATTGACCTTGGAAAGCTGAGAGTCACAAGTGTCACTCCTCTAATGGCTTACAAACACCATAAGCAAGTGGAGAAGGTATAAAGAGAGAGGAGGGAGGTTAGAATTCGTCTCTAAGACTTCTTGGGAAGGGATACACGAATTCATGACCCTAGGGGTGTTTATATAGGTGTAGAGATAGGGTTTCAGTCATTATCCTTATCTAGTTGCTTATCCACCAAGCAACCAATAAGATAATCCTTGAATCCTTATCATACTCGAATTCTAAGAGATTTACACCTCAAATTCGTTCACCATATATATAAGATAATCCTTACCTTATTTTGTAACTATCACATAATTACAATTCAGCCCCTCTAGTTTAATTAATTACACTTGATCACAAAATTAATTCTTAATTAATTATTGACCAATATTAATTAAACAAATATGATTTCTCATTTAATATATTATTCTTATAACATATTAATAAATCATAATAACCTCTCTCTCTTTATTTATTTCTCCAATCAAGTTGCTTTGGTGAAGGCAACCCAAAAGGACCATGCACCATCGGGTCAAGTACATACCAAAATAGTTATGGACTTAGACACTAATCCAACATTTAGATCCATGGTATCGATCTTCTTACCGTTCTTAAGAACATATGCATGATGTTCCCAGCTTTTCCCAAGAGAATCGAGAAACTTCATAACCAACTATGATGAGTGCTTGACGATTCCCAACCTGCGTATACCATTAACCAAACAGCTAAACCTATTAAAGGTTTGGGGAAGAGACTCACCTTGTTGAGCAAAGAGATGTTTGTATCTTCAATTAAGATTATTAATGGTCATAGCCTGGACTTCAACGGTGCCTTCATAAGCCACTACCAATGCGACCATTATCTCTTGGGTTGATTTACAATTTTGTACGAGATGATACACATGGTATGGAAGAGAGTTTTTAATAGTAGCCTTGGCTTTCACATCAAGACTGAGCAGCCTCTTGTCATCGTCATCATAACTCGTTGCTGGCTTTTACATCAGAGGGCCAACAGGAGCGTTGTTTACCATGGGTTGGTACATAGGAACATGGGGACCATTTTCAACAAGATTTCTCATCTCATAATCAATGGTTTCAAGAACCATCATGGCCTTGTTTTTCCACAAGGAAAAGTTGTGTTCATTGAAGGGAGGAATTTTGTTGAGGCCAAAGGATTTGGAATTTCTTGAAATCGACATGATAGCTTGAGAGTATCACAAGCCCGCTCTGATACCAATTGAAGGTTTGTGATGATCGGATACACTTCAACTATGAATAAGAAACATAAAACTAATCTAAGAAAAATAATCAACAGAAAGTAAATAACACAGAAGTTCTCCAAATTATTCCTTTCAGTAGCTCATACGAAGTTTTACCATGACGTTTAACAATAATAGACCATTTTTGGGTATAACACGATGTATTGATGGCTTCATCCCAAAAAGGAAATGAAAGACCAGCTTCAACAACCATAGTTCTTCCATCTTCAATGAGAGTTCTGTTTCTTCTTTCTGCAATACCATTTTGTTGGGGAGTTCTAACTACCGAAAAGTTCTAAGAGATTCCTAAGACTGAGCAAAAATCTTCCAGAGAGGATTTTCTAAATTCAGTTCCATGATCAATACATAATTGCTTTACTTTGTGATCATAGAGGACTTCCCACTGCTTAATGAGAGTAATGATTTCATCAGCGACATGACTCTTCTTTCTTAAAACGACTACCCACGTAAACCTTGAAAATTCATTCTCAATGACAAGAGTATATTTCTTCCCAACTCTTGACTTGATCGGGACTGGTCCAAAAAGGTCCATATGAAGAAGAGGAAGAGGTTTGATGATTGATGAACATGAATTTGGCTTCAATGAAGACTTGGTTTTCTTCTTCTTTTTTCACACAATGAGCACAGTTTGTCCTTGACAAATTGCGTCTTAGGAATTCCTCTCACAAGTTGATTCCCTGCAATCCTTGAAGTGAGTTGTCAGCAAAAAGTATATCCAGAACATAAATGTCATTTTGTCGATTTACACTAAGAACAGTGATATTCTTTTGATCAACAACTTTTCCTTCTTTCTTGTTAAAGAGAACATCATAGCCAGCATCACACAGTTGATTGATAGAAATGAGATTATACTGAAGGCGTTTCCCATAAGAGACATTTTTGAAAACGATAGAATTGCATTTGATGGATCCATATCTCTTTGTAACTCCATTGCCATTATCTCCATATGTAACTGACGGACCATCCTTCTTTTTGAAATCTACTAGCAGAGACTTGAATCCTGTCATATGTCTTGAGAAACCATTGTATAAATACCAAATATACTCTTTACCCTGAAACTAAGATGTACAATAAGTCCAAAAAAATATACACTAAATATACACTGACCCACTTGCAAATGATCACTAAGAAAATATGTTATAACAATCATCAGGGAGACGGTTCAATGAGTTTCCCTTTTTGATCCACTTATCATTTCGAATCATGATATTATCAGCATGAATGGTGTTCATTTCAAAAGTGCATTCGCTGACTTTGTGAGAGGCATCACCACATCGATAACAAACTTTAATTTTAGGATTTTGTTTCCTTTAACATTAGATTTTGATTTCTTTTCAACTGTTGAATCTGAAGAACATTGATTATTTGATTTAAGAGTTCTTGATTTAGCTATGGAACAAGGAATGTTATCAATGGTATGCTCATGTACTACTTTTTCATGAGACTCATGATCCTTTGAAGAATTTTCAGGAGTAGAAAGCTTTGATTGATCTTCAAGTTCAGAATTCCTAACTGAGCATAGATAAAGGATGCTAAGAATTTTGTTTACAAAATGAACTTCACCATTACATATAAGAAACTTTAGCAAAGTCTTAGTGGAAGGAAGAACATACTCACGATGAGAAGGTTGGAGAGAAGGATCAAGAGCAGATAATTTAGAAACAAATTTAGTAATGCCATTAGAATCAGTAGAGCAGTGAGTATTGATTAAGGTCCGATTTATAAAGTGAGAACTCACAAATCTACTTTTAAAGTCTTCTTTTAAGCAATCAACTTTATAAAATGTTTGTTTAGTTTCAACATTGGTTTAAGAAACGGAACCTTCTATATCACCTCCAAGAATTTTATTACACTGATTTGGAATCTGAGCATTAATAATTCTTGTGACATTAAAGTGAGAGCATTGCCCATATATTCAAAATAAGTTGAGTGCGATTAGCATGATCAACAACTTTTTCATTTTTAGTGTGAACAAAATTATTGGTAAGCGAGCTACAAGTGTTTTCCTTTTTTAAAACAGAAAGAGATTTTTCTAGATAAAGGAGTTTTTCTTTGACAAACTTTAGCTCAAGACTGACAGAAGATTTTTCTTTGCTTGAGATCAATAAATTGAAATTTAAGAGATCAATCATGCATATTTTTCAATATTATCAATAGAGGAAAGATTAACATGAAGTTTTACCTGATATGCTGATGCATCATCCCATTCTAACTTGAGGTCATCAGCAGTGCGAGGAGAATCAGTGTTAAGGATCCCAACAACCTGAGCCATGAGACACTTATCTTCATCGTCTGAAGATTTTTCCTTTTCAAAGCAGATGATAGAGTGGTCATCATCTCTTGATCAATTGAGCAGACCAAACGATAGAATGAAAAAGGAAGTGAGTTTCTAATGGAAATTCTACCCTTTACATCGAGATCCAGTATCTTTTTTCTCTTTATTGTCATAATAGGGAACAAATTTCGCTTTCAGCTTACTGCCATATGCACCATTATTAGATGATTGATGCATAGCAACTATAGGACCTTTGCTGACGACGTTGAGCATATCGAAATCCATGAACTCTAGAACTTTCATGGCCTTTGATTTCCAATCAGAGAAGTTGTATTTGACAAATATATGGATCTTGTTACAGACAGATGACTTAGGAATGCAAGAGGTCGACATGATTAATTGATGTATCACAAACCTTTTCTAATACCAATTGAAGGTTTGTATCAATTGGATACACTTCAAGTAGGAATAAGAAACGTAAACTAATCTAAGAAAAATAATCAACAAAAAGTAAATAATGCAGACGTTCTCCAAATTGTTCCTTTCACCAAGAAAGAAGGTTATGTCTTCACCAAGAAGACAGGTTTTTCACAAAGACGAATGACAAAAAGCCATAAACACAACTACCACGACCATAATATTAGCGTTTTCCCTAATGTTGTGTGTATGTGTGTGTGTGTGTGTATATATATATATATATATACACACACACAAATCTATACATGTATATCCCTTGATTGAAGGGATTTCATCTTATCTATACTAAGAACCAATCTTATCACATATATACCAGATATGTGATCTATTTATATATATATATATATATATATATATATATATATATATATATATATATATATATATCATTACCTAATATACAAATAATTACAATAGAATAACTAAATTGTAAGCTGAAGTTGGTAAACGTGATACGCTGGTGTTGTCAATGTGTAGCTGTTGACACCGATAGATCAACGTGTCATGTTTGACTCATCAGATTATAAGGTGTGACCTTACACATATTTTAGTTCATATTGAATTGATTATATGAAGAAAGAAGTGAGTTTTAGACAATGTAAACGCCCAAATCCTTATGAAACTGGACACCAAGGTTCTCTAGTATGTATGTATATGACTTCATTGTCTGAATGTGCATATATAAAGAAGCTCCATCTTGAAGTTTACACACCATTAGGGACTTAAAGATCTCAAATTGTTCTTGCTTAGATTTCTCTTGGAACATTTCCTGATCAGTAGAGTCTTCAACCTTAGTCGCCTCATCATAGTATTTGTTGTAGGCAATTGTTTCTTCATCAGTAAAGTCTTCAATAATTTTAGTGAGTTCATCATTGAGAACATACTCCTTGTTCTCATACCTCAAGGTGATCCTTAAGGTGCATATCTAATCTCAAATTGATGTGTCAGCTAACTGCACACGCTTCATCAACATATTATAAAAGAAATGTGCATTTTTCATGGGTAGTATACAACTCACGTTTTTAATTATATAAAACGGGATTTTGTTTTAATACTTTAGTTAATACTTCTAACTTTAAACACTTAACCAATCAAACCCTTTCGGTAATGCCACTCTTAGAATGCAAAGATGTGATGAGGGTGGTAAGTAATGAGCATTTAAAAACCGACCTCAATAGAAATCAAAGAGACCTCCATAAATCTCTCGTACAGTATTAGAGATGATGATCATAGTCTTTGTTTGACTAATAATGTTTTGATTAAACATGTGAGAGCACATGTTGTAAATGTGCTACACATATAGTAATCATACTATTATATATATATATATATATATATATATATATATATATATATATATATATATATATATATATATATATATATATAAATAAATTAAAACCTTTTAAATTTATAGCTTATCCATTAAATATTCAAATTTAATTAACCATTAAATTATTTAAAAATTTTAAATTATCGAAATTTAAATCTATTTTAAATAATATTTAAATTCAAGACCTTTATCCAAAAATGTGAAAACCATCAAATTTGCATTACTTACTATTCAAGTTAGAAAACTTGTCCGACAAGCAAGGGATTAACCTTATTTTCGAAAATTATGTCTTAGATATGAACTTTTATTTAGTCATTAAATTTTTGAAATTTATTAAACCTTTTAATTAACGAAAAAACCCTAATTTTCAAAAATTAGCAAATATAATTTAACAAAATTACTTGGATTTAAGTAGTGTTATAACAATAACCTAATGGCTCTGTTACCACTAATGGGTTTTCTATCATTTTATGCACACTAGTTTGGCAACGAAAACATTATAAAAACCTTATGTGTATATACACCATATTTGATCTAGGTTTATTCTATTATAACAATCTATTACTTGATTAGGATCTTGTAACAACCACCTTTACATGGATGGGAGGACCTAATAGTTGATTACTTGATTAGGATCTTGTAACAACTACCTTTACATGGATGGGAGGACCCAATAATAGGAATTTGGAATCCCTATTTTGTTTGTAACATCCCAAAAATCATGATAAAAATTTTCATTTTTCAGTCAAGGTGAAATCATTGTTTCCACTCAAAGCACAAGTCGAACCAGAAATCAAAATAAGAAAAATCCAAAATCAAAATCAGAATATCACAAAATCTCCAAAAACATGTTATTGAAGGATATGTACGATCACGCCTTAGCTTTTCCCCGATCATCAGAAGTACCTGAAACATAACACTTAAAAGTTAATCCAAATCTTAGTAAGTTTCCCAAAATACCACCACACAAACATATAACAACATGTATACTGGGTCAATAGCCATCGGGTTGGATTAACCCTGAGCCCACACCCAAATCTCATGTCTGGATTGCTCACATGTCCACATCATAAGTCTGGCTTGACTTTCTGGCCCACAATTTATGTCTGGCTTGCTCTCAGGTTTTTGGCTTCTGCACAAAACAGTATTGCCTCAACCCAAACGCATTATGTCAACATATGCGACAGATAATCTTATAACCAACAAATAGATACTCATGTCGATCTAACATATCACTACATCACAACAACATCCTATATATCTGGATACATAATCGAATGGGTTGGAATTGGTGCCTTCGACCCACAAGTACAACGAGGAAACTCACCTCACATTCTGAAAAGATAACAAAAAAGAACATTGCTCCAAATGCCAACTCTACAGGTTACCCATACAAAAAATAGTGACCTAAACTCAAAATATTGCTCAAAATACCCAAAATGCCCATAGGTCAAACTTGGTCAAACCCCAGGTCAAAGGTCAAAGTCAATAAGTCAAAAAGTCAAGGAAAGTCAAGATGACTGAGTATGCCCGATGCACTCAGTCTCTGTGTTAGGTGTAGTCAAGACTCATGCAAACCATGGGTTTCAAACCCTGTACGTGAAACATACCTCTTGGTATGCCCAACGTACTCATCATGGGTATAATCCTTCTCATTAAGTGCTTATTCCTTAAAGATCTTTCATCCAAATTCAGATGTATATCCAAACATCATTCTAAGTCATAAAGTTTCCACCTTTATGACTTTCCATTGCTAGAAAAGGTCCAAAAGCTAAAACCATAACTTAATACTCCATTAAGACATCATAACTCTTGCATGGAGGGGACAGAAAGACTAAGATCACATTTTTATGGTTCCTAACACCTAAAAAAAGTCTGAAATCATAACTCTTCTGGTTAGAGTAACATATACTCACGAACACCAAGTTTATGGGACCAAAGTGAACACAAACACAAGGCTAACAAGATCTAAGCATATAACTCATCAAATTTCAAACTTTGTATCTCCAATGGATGCTTGAGGGTGAAACACTTCTGGATCCAAAATGCCTTGAGCTTACAAGATGATTTCCCTTCCTTCCTCTTCCTTCAAGTACACCAAAAATGCACTCTTTAGCTCAAAAAGGCTCACACAAAGGATTAGGGTTTTCTAGGGTCGAATTAGGAGATGGAGGCTGATGAGGGAAAAGGTCTTGAGAAGTTATTGATGCTTAAATAGTGCTCAAACCCTAAAAATTAGGTTTTTAACTTTTTCCATGTACGCCCTGCGTACCAAAGACTACGTCCAACATATACACAAAGTGTTGTGTTTTCATTTAAGTGATACATGGGACCAGTTTTGCAACAATTTTCATACTAAGGGTAGAAATGGAAAATGTCTGGATTAAGGGGTTACATTTCTCCCTCACTTGAATCAGACTCCACCCTCAAAGTATGATGCTACAAATAACTCAGGGTAGTGCTCTCGCATCTCTACTTTGGGTTCCCAAGTCCATTTGGAACCCTTCTGATGTTGCCACTAACCTTGACCAATGAAACCACCTTGTTGCGAAAGGCCTTCGTATTCCTATCCAGAACTGCCAATGGTCTCTCAACATCATTCAGGTGATCATTAACCTGAATATCATCCAGAGGAACAACTGTTGAATCATCAGCCACATACTGAAGGGTTTTGAGCACTATAACATTACTATGGTGCACATACAACCCTAATGCTTTGGATCTGAATTTTCCCTAATTATACATATAATATTCTTTTTCCAAAGCATAAAGCCTAACTAGCATACAAATTTGATATTTGAATCATAAAAACTAGTTAGATTATTACCTCTTGTTGTAGCTTGTAGAAGTTGGCCTTTCAAGAGCTTAGCACCTCAAGTGTGATACCTCAATTGTGTCACAAAACACCACCAACAATTAGATGACAATGAGAGAGAGAGATAGAGAGATATTGGAGCACCAAAATTGGCTATATCCTCTTAGTATACTCTTGGTTCCGATTTTAGGGGCTTAGAGGTTACATATATAGTGTAGAATTCCAAGAGTCACTTATAAACCCTAATTTTTACACTTAGGCTTATGATCCAACAATTGATTTAGACTAACACTTCATAGACTATCTCATAAGCTTAGTCCATCACAAATCAATCATGGATCATTAGCCCAAACCATATGTATCAGTGATTTAAAAAATCATTCCCCGTTAATTTAATCGGTCTCTTTTGATAACTAAATTATTTCCAAATTACTTATTGATTAATACTAATTAAATAATATGATTTTCAATTAATATATTAAAATTATAATATATTAATAAATCACAAATAACCTCTTCCTCAAATATCCATCCTATCAAATTGTTCTGGTGAATGCAACCCAAAATGGACCATGCTACTATCGGGTCAAGTACATACCAATTATAGTTATGGGCTTAGACACCTAATCCAACCGTCTCTCACTTAGATAAGTCTAATAACTATAACTACCAATGCAACTTCAAAATCCGATTAGCAATCGTAGCTCTCAAAAGCCGTTGTTGAATTCTGACACGTCCTTTAGATAAGGGATCATATAATCCTCTGTTCTTCAAAATATCATGCGGAAAAATACATGGAACATAGTCATACTTATTATCCAACAGTTTGCTTCCCAATTTCTAATTTGTTTGAAATAGAAATTAATTGAACACATCAATTGAGTCCCGACCGGGCCCACCACATAAGTCAAAATAAAATCATTGAGGGGCCCAAGATATCGCTTTTAATCCTCCTAGGATAAAAGGAACATATAAACTTTGACTTATATGCTTATACTGATTACTTGTTAAATTATACACAACAGCACGTTTTATAACATTAAGTTACTGATGCGTTTTCGTACTATCAACGCACAATCAACTCATAATCAACAACTCATATATCTTGGTTTGAAGACTATATGATATTATCGTCTCACAATCACTCGTGATAAATTCCACGAAGTGATTCATGTAAGAGTGGGTTTAATCCAATACTCAAATCTTATTTCAGGAGCACTCATGAATGTTGTAGCAAACTTTTGCTATGTCTAAACACTTTAGACAATCTACAAGCCAGTTCATGACAGTCTTGTCTCAATACCTTCTTCCAAAGTATGATCTACTATGGATGGTTTGAATAATCTTATTATTCTGGAAGTTAAAAACATGCAAAATGAAACAATAGTAAACAATTGACACAATATAGTAACATTACTCATAAATAAAACTCCTTTTATTTCATCATCAAATGTTAATTACATTTTATCTATTACAAGTTTCTAAACAAGTATCTATTCATTAAAACTAATATCGTCCTTCAACCCAATACTTCTAGCATGTTGCAAGTGTTTAACCCCACTCAGTCCCTTTGTAAGGGCATCTGTTGGGTTCTCTTCTGATGATATCCTCTTTACTATGAGGAGTCCTTCTTCTATCTGATGTATTATGAAGTGATATTTTCTGTTGATGTGTTTGGATATGCCATGATCCATTGGTTCCTTGGTTAAGGAGACCGCACTCTCGCTAACATAGAAAATCTCCATAGACTCCTTTACAGTTGGTACAACTCCAAGGTCTCCGATGAAGTTCTTTAGCCATATCACCTCCTTCGACGCTTCGCTTGCTGCTATGTACTCTGATTCACACGTTGAATCAGCCACAGTCTCATGTTTGCAACTTTTCCATGTTACTGCTCCTCCATTTAGGGTAAATACCTAGCCCAACTGAGAACGGAAATTATCTCTGTCGGTCCAAAAAGTTGGCTTTACTATACCTTATAACTCTTAAGTCATCACTCCCACCGAGGGTAAGTACCCAGTCCTTAGTCCTTCGCAGGTACTTAAGAATGTTCTTTACCGCAGTCGAGTGAGCTCTACCAGGATTCCCCTGATATCTACTGACCATGCTCAAAGAAAAAGCCACATCAGGGCGAGTACATGTCATAGGATATGTGATCGAGCCAACTGCGGAAGCATATGGTACTCGGCTCATCTATGCTATCTCGGCATCAGTACTCGGACTCTGAGTCTTACTCAGTTTGGTGTTGCTCAGAATGGGCAATTCACGTTTCTTGGAATTCTCCATGCTGAAACGTTTCAACACCTTGTCTAAGTAGGTACTTTGACTAAGTCCTATTAGTCTTTTACTCCTATTTCTCAATATCCTTATCCCTAGAATGTAAGCAACTTCCCCGTGGTCCTTCATAGAGAAACACTTTCCAAGCCAGGACTTAACCTTCTGCAAGGTTGGAATGTCATTTACTATGAGAAGTATGTCATCTACATACAACACCAGAAAGCTAACTACACTCCCATTAGCCTTGACATACACACAAAACTCATCCTCACTTCTTGAAAATCCAAACTCTTTGACTTTCTCATCGAAACAAAGATTCCATCTGCTAGATGCTTGTTTCAATCCATAAATGGATTTCTCAAGCTTACACACTCTATTAGGGTACATTACATCGACAAAACCCTCTGGCTAACTCATGTAAACATCTTCAGCCAACTTTCCATTTAGGAAAATGGTTTTGACATCCATTTTTCATATTTCATAATCATGAAATGCATCTATGGCTAGCATAACCCTTATAGATTTAATCTTCACTATTGGTGAGAAGGTCTCGTCATAGTCAACTCCATGAGTTTGAGTAAAGCCCTTCACAACCAACCGCGCCTTATATGTGTGTACTTTCCCATCCATGTCGGTCTTGTTATTAAAGATCCATTTGCACCCGACCGTCTTACGACCCGGTACATTGCCAACCAAGTTCCGAACTTGATTTTCATACATGAACTGAGTCTCGTTGTCCATCACCTCTTTCCATTTTGCAAACTCTGGGCCTTCCATATATTCCTTGTAGTTAAATGGCTCATACAAATTCACCAGTGTACTATCATTGATAAACGTATCACCTTCTGTAGTAATATGAAAACCGTAAAACTCCGGTGCCATTCTAACTCTACTGGAACATCTCAAAGATAAGGAGTTGTCGACCGGTTCAACAGGAGTTTCCTCCTCTGGTTGAGCGCTAGTGTTTAAGGTTCCTTCATCACTTAACTCTTGAAGCTCTTCAAGGTCAATATGCCTTCCACTGTCCTCTTTGCATATGAGTTCTCTTTCATGGAAAACCCCTCTTATCGCAACGAAGACAACATTGTCACTCGGTCTATAGAATAGATATCCAAAAGATTTTCGTGGGTAGCCGATGAAAATACAATGCTCACTGCGAGGTTCGAGCTTGTTGTGAGTCTCTCGTCCTACGAAAGCCTCGCAACCCCAAAACTTGATATGTGCTAACGAGGCAACCTTCATTGTCCACATCTTGTGAGGTGTTTTGACAACCTTCTTAGTTGGGACTAGATTAAGGATATGGGCGACAGTCTCTAAGGCATACCCCCAAAATGAGAAAGGTAACAAAGCTTGACTCATCATGGAACGAACCATGTACAACAAGGTTCGATAACGCCTCCCAGCCACACCATTAAGATGTGGTGTCCTAGGTTGCGTTAATTATGAAACAATTCCACATTCCTTAAGATAGTCGTGGAACATGATACTAAGATACCCTCCACGTCGATCGAATCAGAGCATCTTTGTCTTCCTGCCCAACTAATTCTCTACTTCTTTTTTAAACTCTTTGAACTTTTCAAAGGTTTCTGACTTGTGATTGATTAAGTAGACATACCCATATCTGTTGTAACCATCGGTAAAAGTCACACAGAAGCGATTAGCATCCCTTGTGGCGGATCTGAAGGGTCCACACAAATCGGTGGGTATGAGATCCAACAAACCCTTACCTATTTTAAAAGTACCAGTGAAAGTGACTTGGTCATCTTTCCAAGCAAATAAGATTTGCATGTGTCATCCAACTTTAAGTCAAATGACTCTAACACTCCAGCCTTTTGGAGTTGGGCTATGCGCTTCTTGTTAACATGTCCAAGACGACAATGCTACAAGCATGCTTTGTCCAATCCATTAGACAAATCAATATGCAATATATTATTTCCTAAGTTGTCTACAACCATCACAGTTTCATATATACCATTAAGAGGAAATTCTTCAAAATAAAAGATACCATTATAAAAAGCATTAATAGAACCAATTTCATTATTAAATGAAAATCTAAAACCTTGTTTATACAAACCATGAAAAGAAATAATGTCTCTCGCCATATCCGAGGAGTAGCAACAATTATTCAAATCTAATTCTAACCCACTACTAAGAAATAAATAATAAACTCCAATCTTGGTGACATGCAACGCTTTCCTATTCCCCATGATCATGTTCATCTTCCCGTGCTCGACATCCCTACTTCTTTTTCGTCCTTGCAAATCAGAACAAAACCACATCCTGTATCAAGGACCCAAGAATTAGCATGTGATGAGTTATTAGATAGAATAGTGTAAATACCTATGAAGGTGGGGTTTATGTTCCCATCCTTGATGTCCTGCAAGTATTTGGGGCAACTTTGTTTCCAGTGCCCTTTTTCATGACAATGGAAGCACTCTGCTTCTTTTGGATTGGAAGAGGAGTTAGAAGTACCACCGTTGGTCCCACTAAAAGAGGATCCATCAAGGGACTTTCCCTTGTAGATCTTAGAAGGAGCCTTCCTCTTCTTCCCATTCCCATGTCCAATTACCAGGACTGGAGCAGCAACAGTAGGAGTAGGAACAACAGATTTTCCTTTCAAACTACTTTCAACAGTTCTTAGTAGGCCTTGAAGCTGACTTAGAGTGACCTCATCCTTGTTCATATGATAAGTCATTCTAAACTGATCATAACAAGGAGGTAAAGAGTGTAAGATAATGTCAATGGCCAACCCTTCATCGAAGTTGACGTTCAACTTCAGCAAGCGGTCCACAAACCTTTGCATCTTTTGCAAGTGGGTCGTGATAGACTCTCAATCCTTCATTTTTGTTGTTATCATGGAGGAAATGATTTCATACCTTTCCGGTCGAGCACTTTGATGATACCTTTCCATCAAGTCTTGGTACATCTCGAAAGGATTGTAGCCCTGATAGGACTTTTGGAGTTCAGCTATCATAGTGGCAAGCATGATACACGACACCTTTGTCATGTCCTTCTCATGAGCCCTATATTCAGCATCCTCTTCAGGAGTAGCAGTTGCTTCATCCACCTCCTTAAGCTCTTTATTGAGGGATATTTCTTATCCTTGTAACGAGTGACCATCCAAATTTTCCGAATCCAATCATTGAAATTCAATCCATCAAAAATGACCCTCCCACACAAGTTCATGAGAGAGAAAGAGCCGGAAGGGTTGGAGCCAGCAACGTTTGGGGCAGACATCTGAAAAGAAAGACAAAGTTTAGATTAGATAAGAATCCTTAACATAACACCCAAATGAAATATTAAGGCTAGGACCCAACACAATTTTTCACAATTCGGAAGAGGGATGCCGTAATCCGATTGCAAAATATTTGAAGGTAGGTAAATGAAAATTTACCAATTTCCACTATGAAAAACAAAAAAGAGTATTAAGTTCTAAATGAATTGAAATCCCTAGATTCTTTTGATATTCATTGAACTTTTCAATGGCATGTTTAAATCTCGATTGTGCCATTCAAGTTTGTAACTGGGATACCGAGGATCGCAAACATGGTGTGAATAACCATGCAAATGTGCTTGGTACTCTTGATGTCATTTATCACCTAATCAATGTGCCGGTTAACCACACATGCTCCATTGATCTATGACAAACATCAAGCTACCCTTTTCCACCCTTGCTAGTCCCAAATTAGCGTGCCGGTTAACCACACATGCTCCACTAACGACTTGGCAGGGTGCAAAGTGCAATTTCATGGAATAGCACCATTTTCACATTTTTCCTAAAGTAGATAAGATTGGGAATTTATAAAACTATTATTTACTTTATTGTTATCATTATACTTTTTAATGAGAATTAATGTCCTATCCTATCTGTTCAGCTAACGACCCTCCACCAATCAAGGAAGCGGTGGGTGAGAGTGGACACTCATTCAACTACCATTTTATAGGCAGTTTCCTTATACGCCCTTATAAATCGGCTTCGTGAATGAGGCCTACTAACGATAAGACTGACTTGTCTTATACATATATATAATTATTAAACTTTTAATGTTATAATAGTATAAGGATTGAATTTGAAACTTTGAAAATTCTAGGGTTTGGAATTTTAATGTTTCATAAATGAGACTTTTCAAATTCCAAAACTTGAGGGCAAGTTTTGAAACTCTTCAAAACCTCTTGAATTCCATAGCTTAAGGAGTTAATGTTTCATGAATGAGACTTTTCATATTCCATAACTTGAGGACAAGTTATGAAACTCTTCAAGAAACAGTTAGATCAAATTTAACTAATAAAATTATCATATAAGTTATCATTTACCAAATTGACCTAATTTAACTCACAAAGCAAGGCAATTCAAATCAAATAATACAAATAATCAACTTCTTATCTTAAAATTTGGTAATTGTCCTTTAATTGGATGAGGATAATCATCACCATATAAAAAACAAATTTTATGATACAAAATAGTTTGTGGTAATGATCCCAATCCAATTCTGGCAAAAAAAAAAGTCGAAAAACTACAAACACATGATCCTACTCGTCGAGTTCATGGCACGGACTCAACGAGTTCATCTCATATGATCCAATTCGTCGAGTTCCCATATGGGACTCGACGAGTCCAGCAGCCAGTGGCCAGAAATGACATTTTTTTAGCTTTGAAAATCAAACAATTCCAAGAGTCACTTGTAAACCCTAATTCTTACATGATCCAACTCAATTGTTTCACAAAACACCACCAACAATTAAATGACAATGAGAGAGAGAGAGAGAGAGAGAGATTGGAGCACCAAAATCGGCTATATCTTTTTAGAATATTCTTGGTTCCGATTTTAGGGGCTGAGAGGTTACATATATAGTGTAGAATTCCAAGAGTGACTTGTAAACCCTAATTCTTACACTTAGGCTTATGATCCAACAATTGATTTGGATTAACACTTCATGAACTATCTCATAAGCTTAGTCCATCACAAATTAATCATGGATTATAAGTCCAAACCATATGTATCACTGATTTACATAATCAATCCCCGTTAATTTAATCAGTCTCTTTTGATCACTAAATTAATTCCAAATTAATTCTTGATCAATAATAATTAAATAATATGATTTCTCAATTAATATATTATACTTGTAATATATTAATAAATCACAAATAACCTATTCCTCAAATATCCATCCTATCAAATTGTTCTGGTGAATGTAACCCAAAATGGATCATGCTACTATCGGGTCAAATAATTATAGTTATGGGCTTAGACACCTAATCCAACACATATTTCCGAAGTTGAGAAACATCGAATGTGTTGTGAATATGACTGAGCTCCTCAGGTAAATCCAACCAATAGACTAACCTACCAACCTTGGATAATACTTGAAACGACCCAATATATTGGGGCCCCAACTTCCCCCTTTTCCTGAAGCGTATTATACCCTTCCAGGGTAATAACTTCAGTAAAACCATATCGCCGACCTAGAACTCCAACTCAGATCGACGTCTGTCAACATAACTCTTATGCTAACTCTGAGCTATCAGAAACCTCTGTCTAATCTGCTGGATAAGCTCTGTCTTCTGGAGAAATACCTTTGTCCTTCCCATTACCCTATGACCGACCTCTCCCCAATATACTGGGTTATGACATCTCCTCCTATAAAAAAGCTCAAAAAGCGGTGCACCGATACTGGTGTGATAGTTTTTGTTGTAAGAAAACTTATTCATAGGAAGGTTGGAGTCCCAACTCCCACCGAAATCTATAACATAGGCTGTCAACATATCCTCGATCATCTGGATGGTCCTCTCACTCTGGGCGTCAGTTTGTAGATGATAAGTAGTGCTAAAATGCAACCTCATACCAAGTTCCTCATCAAACCTTTGCCAAAATCGAGAAGTGAACCGAACATCTCGATCAGATACAATGCAAAATGGAACACTATGTCGAGCGACAATCTCACACACATAAACATTGGCTAATTTCTCAGCCGAGGAGCTCTCTTGAATAGATATAAAGTGGGCACACATGGTCTGACGGTTCACTATAACCCATATCGCATCAAATCCCTTAGCCATCCGAGGTAACCTGGTGATGAAATCCATGGTGACCTGTTCCTATTTCCACATGAGAACCTCCAAAGGTTGAAGCTTTCCATGTGGCTTCTAGTGCTGTCTTTGACCATCCGAAAATTCAAGCACCTCTCAACATACCATGTTATCTCCCTCTTCATGCACGACCACCAATAGCTAAGTCTCAAATCTGGATACATCTTGGTGGCTCCAAGGTGCGTCGAAAATTTGTTCTTATGTGCTTCCTCCAACATAGTCTGCTTGATCCCACCAAAATCTGGTACCCAAACTTGACCACATCGGGCCAACAATCCATGGCTATCGCTAGAAAACCTGTCAATATCTCCCCAGATTCTATCATGTTTCCAGTTTTCATTCTTGAGTCCCTCGACTTGAACCTCCCTGACCAAGTCCAAAAGCGGTGAATTGATAGAAATCCTCATATAAAAGCTCCCTACAAAATAACTAGCTGACTTGAAACTCAAAGCATCAGCAACCTACAAAAGGAGCTCTCTCGAATAGCTAAAAAGTGTGCACTCTTGGTCAAACGGTCTACTATAACCCAAATCGCATCAAATCCCTTAGCCGTCTGAGGTAACTTGGTGATGAAATCCATGGTGATTTGTTTCCATTTCCACATGAGAACCTCCAAAGGCCGAAGCTTTCCATGCGGACTCTAGTGCTTGTCTTTGACCATCCGACAATTCAAGCACCTCTCAACATACCATGTTATCTCCCTCTTCTGGCACGACCACCAATACCTAAGTCTCAAATCTTGATACATCTTGGTGGCTCCAGGGTGTGTCGAAAATCTGAACTTATGTGCTTCCTCCAACACAGTCTGTCTGATCCCACCAAAATCTGGTACCCAAACTCGAGCACATTGGGTCAACAATCCATGGCTATCGGTAGAAAACCTGTCAATATCTCCCTTTATTCTATCCTGTTTCCAGTTTTCCTTCTTGACTCCCTCGACCTAAACCTCCCTAACCAAGTCCAAAAATAGTGAATTGATAGAATCCTCATATAAAAGCTACCTACAAAAGAACTATCCGACTTGTGGCTCAAAGCATCAGCGACCACCTTCTCTTTTTCCAGGTGATAAAGAATCTCTCAATCATAATTATTGACCACGTCAAGCCATCTACATTGTCTCATATTCACATTCGGTTGATCCATGAGATATCTCAAACTCTTGTGATCCGTGTAGATGGTACACCAGACTCCATAAAGATAATGTCACTTGAAGTTCTCAATACTCTCCTATATTGAATATACCACTATATTACTTAATGCATTCAAAGTTTATAATCTTATACATTCATAGCTTTAATACTTGTTAATTTATCATATTTTGGATTTCCTAACCCTAATCCTTGTTTATTCTTTTGGAGATATTTCAAGATATCTAATGTAACATCCCGGAAATCAGGTACCCTTCTATTTATCCCTTCATCCTTGTTATGTTCTCTTTTTAGGGTTGCATGATTTGCGAGTACGCTGGGCGTACAAGAGGTACGCTGCGCGTACTCGTGCGCTTCATTTGGACGCGTTCACCCTCAGGTACGCTGGGCGTACCCAAGGTTACACAGGGCGTAATCGGTCCAGACCTAAAAACCCTAATTCCTTGGAGGGGCTATAAAAGGAATGCGTGGCTCGACTTCTCAGCCACCATTCCTCAGAAAGAAACCCTAAAGAGAGTGTGCAACCGTTCTTAGGCCATTTGTGAGTATACTAAGCTTGGTGGTGCCATTTCAAGGTAGCAAAGGAGAAGAGGAGCTCATTGGGGAAGGCTAGAAGTGGTACTCAAGTGTAGATCTGCGCTTAGCAAAGGTTGAGGCTTCATTTCAAGGTAAAAAGCTCAAATCTTGTTCTATAGTTCTTGTAATATGCTTCATGTACCATTTTCTAGGGTTTTAGTCCCAAAGGTGGAGACTTTTGAGCAAATGGTCTCCATAAGCTTAGATCCTTCGTATTTCTGGTCTATTTGAGTTGTAGACTCATAAAAATGCAATCTTGGTCGTGAACATTGCACCATGCATGAGATCTAGGTCCTTGAGTTGGAATAGAGTGATGTTATGAAGTGTTGGAGCCTTTACAGCCATGCCAAGGCTTAAAGGTCTCGACTTTATGGGTATAGACGCATAAAATGAGCCGGATCTAGAAGTTGGAGTAATGGCTTAACCGATTAAGACCAGAAATGATGTATGCTTAAGTCTGATGGTTACGCTGGGCGTAACTTCCAGTACGCGCAGCGTACTGGGTGGAGACCCCGATCCATGGGTTGGCGATGTACTCCCCGCGTACATCAAGCAGTACGCCCCGCGTACTCGTAGGGTTGACTTTTTAGGGTTTTGGTCAACATGAGGACTTTGGGTCAAGGAGGGGTAAAATGGTCTTTTACCCTCTGAGGATGATGATAAGGGTTAAAGTTTAGTTGTGGAGGTTTTGATTATTAAATGATATTTTCTTATGATTAGGCGAGGTAGAGTCGTCGTTGGGTTTTGGAGATAGCGAGTACGCGAGATCTTAGACTTTCCATGAGGTGAGTCTTCTCACTATATGTTACCTTGAGTGGTATTCTGGTTTGGCCAGAGGGTCTTATGTGCTATTTATGAGACTGTATGCTATGTGTTATTTGTATGTTGTATGACTATATAGACCGGACCGGAGGGTCCAACGATTCAGAACGGGCCAGAGGGCCCAATGAGCTATGACTGGACCAGAAGGTCCGACGAGCTATGACTAGACCAGAAGGTCCGACGAGCTGCGGGACTGGAGGGTCCCGCTGAGACATCTTGACCAGAGGGTCGGGTTTAGCCTCGAGTGGCGTATTTGTGGTATGTGGTATTTTGGGGAACTCACTAAGCATTATGTTTACAGTTGTTGTGTTTGATGTGTCAGGTACCAACGAGGACCGTGGGAAGGCGACGGCTTGACTCGTACACACTCACACCGATGGAGTTCACATTTGAGAGATCTTGGGAATTTGTTTTGAAAACAATGTTGTTTCGGATTTGAAATTATGATATGATATACATTTGGTGGTTTTAAAAATTAAAAATTTAATTGGAATTTTACGTTGTTACATCTAACTCCAAACGACCTGATGCCAGAGTCCCCTAAAACTAGACTTGGTTTGTAACAACTTTTATATCTAGTAAAATTCGCTAATTACGTGTTATTCTCCCCTAGATTGCTCGTAAGATCATGTTATATTGATTAAAGAATATAAACTTTTGGCTAACAAGAATTCAATGACTAATCTAACACTAAATCAAGCTTGGTTTTCAAGAATTTACTACCTATATGATTACAAGGAATCAAAATAGATGAATGAGTTTAGGAAAGTTGTTCTAACCTTTAGGAATTATAGAATCCATGAAGATGCAAGATAAAATGAGAATGAATTGAGGACTTCACACCACCAATATTCCCAAAATTACCACGAAGCTTCTTAGATCACTCCAAAACTTATAGTAAGGAAACCCTAGATTAAGAGTGTTCTCATGACAAGGGGGGCTGAAAAAATAAAATGGAAATTCCTCATTTGGGTTTAGGGCTCCTTAAGTTCTTATTTTTACACTCCTATCCCCCTCCCCCCTCCCCCATCCACCCCCACACACACACCACCCTACCAAAACAACATCTAAAGGTCATGAAAGGTTCCAACAAAAGGAAATAACATGACCAGAGACTAACCATGTTAACATAATGAAATTTGGATCGTTATATATATATATATATATATATATATATATATATATATATATATATATATATATATATATATAAGAATTCATGATTTCTCATCATCCTACTCCTAATAAAAGAATCCATTTTGTATACGTGTCGTCTCTTAAAATGCTTTTTCCTCCTAAGTTGAATTACCTTTTTGTCCTTCTATCCCATGAATATCTCCCCTCTTCCAATTATAGTTTCCATGAATATCCACCAATTTACGCACACGTTTTATGTCTAATTGAATGACTTCAAAATTCGTTTCAAGTTTTATCTTCATATTTAAAATTTCAAATTGAGGAGAACGGCGACACATATGCATCCAGTTTGAGGAGAATAGCAAATGGTTTGATTATAGGAAGTCAAAAACATTCTCAATACATGATTTTAAAAGCAGGTAATAACACTTGATAATGTTGTTATTGATTTTTTCCAACTAAATGTAACTTTTTTTTTTGTAGTTATTCGAGAAGTTGAACGTTTTAGTTCGACCGCTGCGTCTTCTATTTCTTTTTCTTCTTTCTGTTGTCACACGTTTTTGATCCATTAGACTTACTTGAATGTATTCCAAACTAAAAGCTACAACATTGATGAATTGTTGTGCGACTTCAGTGATGGAGAAGTGCCTGAATAAATCCTTGCATCATTTGTCTGCCAAGTGTTTGCTAGAATGCTTGAATGAAATATCAAATATGTATGTTGGGTACAGGGTAGTGGTTGTTTTTTTTCTTTGTATATGGTATTATTTTAAAATATTTTATTGTCATATTCTTTGATTCAATTTCATTTTTACTGTTTTCGATTACCATTGTTATAAAGATGATTTTTTAAAAGGTGAACTATTTTATTTTAGTTGTAAACTAATTTGATTTTGTTAGTGCAAAATTGTAGGTCTCCTGGATCAAAAATGTGTTCAGAAGAAATGAAAGAGTTTCTGAGCATATTTTCTTGGAATCTATAATTATTTACTTGAATTCTTGAAGCCCTAAAGGTACATTTATATCCTTCAACTGATATTGCTTTTGCAGGGGGTGTTCTAGCTTGCTTAAACTATGACATGAAATTGGAATTAGGATTATTTGATGAAAAAGAATTATGCTAACTTGAATACTTAAGTAAGTAATGCTAGAAATGTTGGAAATTGGTCGGATGTAATTAAGTATTTCTATATAATTATAAAGAAAATACAACTTGAAAGTATGTTACCAATATGTGAAATGCAAAGAAGCTTGGAATGGAATCACTAATTCCATCTTTGAACAAAATGAAAATAAATGCAAAATTTTAGTTAAATTAATCTAAGAACCCATGTTTGAGGCTGCATAACTCGATCTTTAATGTAGGAAGGCAGGTAATTCTTTGCTTTAAATTGTCGCCAAAACAAACAATAGAACATAACAAAAAAATCAAACTAATCCGACTTAATTTGAGAGACTTATGTATGTTTAAATTTGAGTAAAATTATGCACGAAGCTGGAAAGTTGTGTTTAAAGTATTCATGTGTCATTTTTAGGGCTGCATAACTTGAGTTATACATATCCAAATCATTTCATTATTGACCCAAAAATTTATCCGGGAATGAGAGGAAGGGGCAACAAGTTGATTTAACTCATATGGATATCGTACAAACAAGATATGATAATTTAAAGTTGGCTACATGCTAACTTTTGGTGCTGTCAAAAAGTGAACTTGACTTTTGTTGACATTTTAAAAAATTTGAAATTTTTTAATAAATTGAATTGAATTAACTTAGAGTAAGTTAATAAAATGTGAGATATAAGATTTAACCAAAATATGACAAGTTTCGGTTGAGAAAAATGGAATTTTACTTAATTTTAAATAGACGTAAAATTGTCAAAATTGTATAAAAGACAAAATGAAAAATATATAATATATTGATATCCAAAATGTTTGTATGCTTTGGAAATAAAAGTTGGGGTTTTTGAGAAACTGGTTTTGGTAACATGGTATGATATTATTAAAATTTCGAAAATTATTATTTAAAAAGAGGGAATAGGTGTTCCAGTTATTGTTTTTCAACATTTACATGTTCACATTTGAGCAAACATTCTTTATTCTTTCAATCTATTGTTAGCTCAACTTTTACATGTTCACTCAAGATTATCATTGAATTTCAGGGAATGAATGATTTTCTGGTAACCCTTAACATGTGCTTGAAACTCTTTTATTGAAGGAAACCACTTGAGTTTTTTTTCCACAAAATACTGCCAAGTGTTTTCATTATTCCAAGTGTTTCCATTATTTGCAAAGAAACCAAAGATGGAGATGTAAGATTCTTATGCTTGAAAAAATGGTTTGAAGTGGTGGTTAGTTTGTTAAATGAATAATCAAAAGAGGATAACTCTGAAAACAACAATACTTGAAACAATTGAAAGTTTATAATGTAAAAAGAGTTTCAGTCACTTTTGTTTTAGTTTTTGTGGTCTACAATTTAACAATGGATCCATTTTTTATGGATGCATCGTTTGGTCAATGTGGATGAAAAGAATGATGATAAATAAAGGTAAAAAATCTCATATGAAAGTCAAGGATGGGTGTAATTTTAAATAATCAATACAAAAGTCTAAAAGACATAAATTTTGAAATTTCATAAAATTTTATAAATCTTTTACCCGTGGTTTCCACGGGTTGTAACCTAGTTTTTAAATAAAGATATGTATTAATATTTATAAAACAATTTTGTTTAGTTTTTTTTTTTTTTTTTTTTTTGTTATTCTGTACAACAATCTCTTCACGTTAGCAATTGTACCAAAAAATTTGAATTTTAATATATGTATTTATTTATTTCCATAAAAAATAAACCGTAACATTAAAAATAATAATGAAGTGAGTGTTTTTAGGTAACAAATTCGTTATTTATATATCAATAGACCAAATATAAAAAATTGAAATATTATGATTTTTGGTATATTCAATTTTTTTTCCGTTAAAAAACATGACAAAAAAATGAAATAAATTTGATGAAAAAGAATTATGCTAACTTGAATACTTAAGTAAGTAATGCTAGAAATGTTGGAAATTGGTCGGATGTAATTAAGTATTTCTATATAATTATAAAGAAAATACAACTTGAAAGTATGTTACCAATATGTGAAATGCAAAGAAGCTTGGAATGGAATCACTAATTCCATCTTTGAACAAAATGAAAATAAATGCAAAATTTTAGGTAAATTAATCTAAGAACCCATGTTTGAGGCTGCATAACTCGATCTTTAATGTAGGAAGGCAGGTAATTCTTTGCTTTAAATTGTCACCAAAACAAAAAATAGAACATAACAAAAAAATCAAACTAATCCGACTTAATTTGAGAGACTTATGTATGTTTAAATTTGAGTAAAATTCTGCACGAAGCTGGAAAGTTGTGTTTAAAGTATTCATGTGTCATTTTTAGGGCTGCATAACTTGAGTTATACATATCCAAATCATTTCATTATTGACCCAAAAAATTATTCGGGAATGAGAGGAAGGGGCAGCAAGTTGATTTAACTCATATGGATATCGTACAAACAAGATATGATAGTTTAAAGTTGGCTACATGCTAACTTTTGGTGCTGTCAAAAAGTGAACTTGACTTTTGTTGACATTTTAAAAATTTTGAAATTTTTTAATAAATTGAATTGAATTAACTTAGAGTAAGTTAATAAAATGTGAGATATAAGATTTAACCAAAATATGACAAGTTTCGGTTGAGAAAAATGGAATTTTACTTAATTTTAAATAGACGTAAAATTGTCAAAATTGTATAAAAGACAAAATGAAAAATATATAATATATTGATATCCAAAATGTTTGTATGCTTTGGAAATAAAAGTTGGGGTTTTTGAGAAACTGGTTTTGGTAACATGGTATGATATTATTAAAATTTCGAAAATTATTATTTAAAAAGAGGGAATAGGTGTTCCAGTTATTGTTTTTCAACATTTACATGTTCACATTTGAGTAAACATTCTTTATTCTTTCAATCTATTGTTAGCTCAACTTTTACATGTTCACTCAAGATTATCATTGAATTTCAGGGAATGGATGATTTTCTGGTAACCCTTAACATGTGCTTGAAACTCTTTTATTGAAGGAAACCACTTGAGTTTTTTTTCCACAAAATACTGCCAAGTGTTTCCATTATTCCAAGTGTTTCCATTATTTGCAAAGGAACCAAAGATGGAGATGTAAGATTCTTATGCTTGAAAAAATGGTTTGAAGTGGTGGTTAGTTTGTTAAATGAATAATCAAAAGAGGATAACTCTGAAAACAACAATACTTGAAACAATTGAAAGTTTATAATATAAAAAGAGTTTCAGTCACTTTTGTTTTAGTTTTTGTGGTCTACAATTTAACAATGGATCCATTTTTTATGGATGCATCGTTTGGTCAATGTGGATGAAAAGAATGATGATAAATAAAGGTAAAAAATCTCATATGAAAGTCAAGGATGGGTGTAATTTTAAATAATCAATACAAAAGTCTAAAAGACATAAATTTTAAAATTTCATAAAATTTTATAAATCTTTTACCCGTGGTTTCCACGGGTTGTAACCTAGTTTTTAAATAAAGATATGTATTAATATTTATAAAACAATTTTGTTTAGTTTTTTTTTTTTTTTTTTTTTTTTTTTTTTTTTTTTTTTTTTGTACAACAATCTCTTCACGTTAGCAATTGTACCAAAAAATTTGAATTTTAATATATGTATTTATTTATTTCCATAAAAAATAAACCGTAACATTAAAAATAATAATGAAGTGAGTGTTTTTAGGTAACAAATTCGTTATTTATATATCAATAGACCAAATATAAAAAATTGAAATATTATGATTTTTGGTATATTCAATTTTTTTTCCATTAAAAAACATGACAAAAAAATGAAATAAATTTTTTTATATAATAAATAAAAGTTATTACAACATTTTCTTTCGCCGTGGATTTTTGGGTTTTTCGACGTTCATGATAAATTTCTTGATTCATTACTAGTTACAGTTATCTATTCATCTTAAGGTAGACAAGTTAAATTTAATATTATAATATGTTTTTACGGAATACATATTACAGGACTTAAATTTAGTTCGGTGTTAAGATTCAGATTGGGCCTTTAAGTAATGTTATAATGGGTCTGTGGATATAGTTACTTCACGGACATTGAGCAATTGACTCTATGCGTATGGACTATTATGGATATTTAGATTATAATTAACTTAAAAATATATTTATTTTTTTAAACTGCTCTTTAAATATATAAGTAAAAGAACATAAGTCATAGCAAAATCTGATATATAACTTTTAGATGGTTAATTTGATATAATTTTTTTTTAAAAGAAATATCTATAAATTTAATTTTGAAATTATAACATTACTATATCATGAACTTTAAGATTTTATTAAAAAACTCTATCTGACACATGTTTAAATATAAAGTTATTATTATATTGTTCGTTAATTAAATGTAACTGCTGTTCAATGACTTATTGATATGTGTTACAAATTCACAAACCATTTTTCTTAATAATCACTAGTTGTGAGACCCGTATGTTATACGGGTTGGATAAAACAAAAAAAAATTAAATATGAAGGTTTAAACAAAAATTTATTTAAATTTGAAATTTAAAATTTGAATTTAAAGGAAACATATTGAATACTATATGAGTTATAATATTGTAATTTATTGGTTATTTTCAATTAAGACAGTTATTAATTAAGGTGTAAATATGATGTGTTAATTAAGAAAGATAAAAAAAAATGAGAAAATGACAAATGGAAAAAAAAAAACATTTATTTAAAAATACCACAAAATGACAAGTGTCAAAACTCATAAGAGATTGACATGTTTAAAAAAAACACCTTCATTTATTAAGAAGGATACCATCTAACATCAGTTCATCAATACTTATAACGTTCACTTCATAAATAAAAATACTTATAACGCTCACTTCATAAATAAAAAGACACTAACAAAATATATATAAAACACAAAAGCTAAATGTAAAAAGAAACAAACTAGTATCATGCTTGAAAAATGCTCACCAACAGGATATCACATAAGTTATTAGATATGTACAACATAAAAGGGAATTGTCGATGTATACTTGAGGTCCTCAAGCAACACGAAGAGACAAGACAACTACATGAAGAGTCATTTACTTGAGTTAATTACTTTTTTAGATCTCTCTCTCTCTCTCTCTCTCTCTCTCTCTCTCTCTCTATATATATATATATATATATATATATATATATATATATATATATATATATATATATATATATATATATATATATATATATATCAAATGAGAACACCTAAAAGGTTGAGAACGCGAGAACAATTCTGGACCAATCAATATATAAGGGTATACTAGTAATTGTATATTTTAATTAAATTAAAATAAAATAAAATTCAATCAAACTTCCTTAAATTTTGGATCAGTTACCAAAAAAGAAATAAATATTCAATTTTTTATTTTTCTTATTAATGGAATATAAAAAAACGTAATACTACTCCAATCACAAATAAATACACATCAGTTTACAAGTAATCCAATTTTTTTTAATCAATTGAAAACAAAAAGAGTGTAAAAATTATCATTTCTCCATAAAAAGAATATCTCTAATCATAAATAAATATACTCATTAACACATTCATTCATTGTTATTCACAAATGAATATACTGCTATTCACACATGAATGCACTGCTATTCATTCACTATTATTCACACACACATGAATGCACTGCTATTCATTCACTATTATTCACACATGAATGCACTGCTATTCACAGATAAATACATTTTTTCATTCTTCCATTTCCTCTCACACTCCCTTCTTTTTCTCCTGTCTTCGAGGTGCAACAAAAACACCCCCACTAGAGGTGTTCGCGGTTTTTTATCGATAAGGAAGTAGAGGGTCACACCATGCTTGCGAAGATCCTTCACATGGATCAGAGGGGACAGAATGTCTTGACAGAACTTGTCATAAATCAGTATCTTGTAAACTTCCTCGTTTGTTGTTCCACTTGCGTTTATAGGCTGATTCAGATTTAGCATCCGAGCTATGCACTCCGAAAGTATATACAAAATTAGATCATGTTTTGCTCTGTTTGCAAGGAAAAAACAACTACAATGGTATGGTATGAAAACTATGAAACTCCATATCAAATAACTACATTTATTTTTAAATATTCAGGTTATGCAATCCGAAAACATTTCTATTTCTACTCAAGTGTAAGCATCCAAGTTACTCATACACATACATATACTTCAATATACGGATCAAAACTCACTAATTATAGAAAAAACCTACAATATCTCTTACAAAAGCATGAAAACGGATCGTACAAAAGCATGAAATCGGATCGTACAAAAGCATGAAATCGGATGAGATGGTGTTGTAGCTTCAAATTAAGGAACACGATATAGAAAACCGTTCGATTTCTTATGAGAAGGCGTATCAATTTTACTTCATATGATTCGCTATCAGTGCCCATCTGATGTAATACCTCAATAAACATTGATTTTCAAATTCGGATTTAAAATGGACGGTGTTTTGATAATTAGATCATAAACCCACAACATACATATATATAAATTTATTGAAGATCCAGATTATGTTTATATTAATCGTGATAGACATTCGGGCTTAATTTCATATCCGATCGGAGCTTTAGATACATGAAAATCGGGCAATAGACATAAGGGGGAGAGAAATCAATCACCCGTCTGTCTTTGACGAAGATTAAGCGCCATTGATGGATCTAGAACGAGAGCGAAAGATCGATCAAGGGAGATGTTAGTCGGTTTTGTGGTTCGTCTGTATTCGTCCCTATCAATTCAACGAGTAAATCGAGAGAAATCAATCACCTGTCGGTTTTGTGGTACAGATATCATCGATTATAATCGGTGTTGAAGCGAGATGTGATAGAAGTAGTTTGGGTAAGACGGAAGTGGAGCGATCGACGGGAAGAGAGGAAAGAAAAGGGACCCCAATTCATTGAGAGAGGTGTTTAATTTGAAACCCTAGAGAGAGATCGAAGGAGATAAAGATACGGGATTATGAAAGGAAAGAGGAGAGAGGGTGAGAAATTATAGGAAATAGGTAAATTTGCAATTCCTATTATGCCCTTCTGGCAATATAAAAGATACACTTTAATGCCTGTAGTTTTAGAATTTATCATAAATCGTCTGTTTAATAATAGCCTTAGATCTAAATATTTAAATGGTTCAGATCTGTTCTCGCGTTCTCAACCTTTTAGGTGTTCTCATTTGATTCTACTCCTATATATATATATATATATATATATATATATATATATATATATATATATATATATATATATATATATATATATATATATATATATATATATATATATATATATATATATATATATATATGGATGAACAATTATTGTACGGACGTGTGGACTATATTATTCTATGAGAATTACTAAGAGAATAGTTTGTTTGCTAATGTGATTACATTCAACTTCACACAACTATCGTCATTTTCATGCACTCTTATTAATTTTTGTTCTCACGCATCGTTTTTTACTCAATTTTCATTCTTACAGAATATGAGTCAATAAACATTCTGACAGAATGAGAATAAAAAAATCTATAATAACCTTATAAACGATTTAATTAGTGAGAATATGTGATAATGACATAGTTATGTAAGATTGAATGTATTCTCATTACCAAACAACATATTTTCTTTGTCATTCTCACAGAATAACATTGTCCACACGTCCGCACAATAGATGTCAATCCACATTTTATAGTTGGGATTTATTTAAAATATAGTTTCATAAAATAGAAAAATTGGCAAACGGGAGACTTGATTTTCGAAAATAATATTAACTAATTTACACCCACCAAGGATCATCTTGCAACTTAAAGTAATATTACACACCAACCAAAGAAATGATAAAGAAATAACAACCTTTGTAGTTCTTTGGGTCCTCTTATGAGGTTTGAAAATTAATGGAGAACGTGGAAACCTTTGAGACACTAACAAGAACTCAACTTGATTTAAGATGCTAGTCTTGAAAAATTGTTAAAACTCTTGAGCTTAAAGTTCATAACCAAAGTATGAACTTAAAGAGAGAAAAATTCAAGTATTATTTTAGTTGTAAAAGCAAAAACAAAAGAGAATGAGTATGTCAAGCATACTCTTGGTATTGGCATGTAAAAAGGTCAAAAATGAAAGTCTTTCATGCACTCTCTTAAAGTTAAAACAATACACATGAGTCCTTAACCAATTAAGCACGCATGTCATAAAAGGAACTTGTCCCCCATTCCTTTAAGAACTAACCATGTTTTTGATTAAACAAATCAAAAGGTTATGCTTCTTTTAGTCTTTCTTATAAAGATATAAAAGACGACAAAAGTTTATAAAGTTTGTAAACTTTTTTTATAAAATATAAAGTTTAGCTTTTGGGTAAAAGAAAAAAGTCTTTCTAGTCCAAAATAAAGTATATGACTTAATACATCATACAATATGATATATTATATTACTTGTCAATGGAAAATTAATATTTCCAAGAAATAAATAATTTTCAATTAATTATAAGAGTTTACTGAATCTTTATTAAAATCAATTTCTAATAAATAATCAATTGTATCAAGTTGTTAGTGTTACCAATTTGTATCATATGTTAATTAGCAATATCATTTTAATATAACTCTTGAGCATACAAGATCTTTCAATCTCCCACTTACGCAAGACTCATATTAGACAGATATAGATAGCGTTAAATGTCTAGCAACATTTCACTACCCCCAACAACATATGAATTTGTGCCATTCTATTAACGCCCAATTCCCTAGAATCTCAACGCTATAATTGGTGTATAAGATAAGTTATAAGTTATTAAGTTATCTGTCTGTCACCGACATCATGTTGAACATGAGATACAGATCATAATCAATCTCATTTGGGTTCAACTTTTGGTAAGGGCTTTAGATGTCTAACTCTCAACACATAAGAGGAACAATTTCCATCTTAACTACATAAACCTTTTGCATAGTTCAAACTATACCTGGAAATGGCTTTTATAACTGCTGAATAAAAGACCAGCATTACCATATCAAAGCATAACACTCCCTATACTTAAGTCCACTATGTATCTATGGTGTTAAGGATAGAAAGATAGTACCTTTTAATCAAGTATCATTAATGATAGTGATCCATGAGGTGATCTTGATGCGGGTCAATTCGGTACTAGTTCTCTAACAAGTACCTACGAAACTTGGTTATAACCATTTTCCTACTTTTTTCTAGTGAAATCCAACCAATCAAATTCATATTAGTCTTACTTCATAGTTGTTCCTACAATTATAACCAACTATGAACTTTTATAATAATAATATTATTCATGGATTAAACATGTGATGTTATAATCATATCCTAGTATATCAAAACATTATATAATAGTTTTTGTCACGATGTTCTAATATCCAAATACTAAATTCAAATCAAAATCCCATTTTTTGAATAATAAAGCCTTACAGCTGAAGTGTGACCATTCATACTTAGCTCAAAAGAAGGACTTTATTAATAGGGTTGACTAAACTTAATTTGTGTGAATTATGTGAATACTATCATCTCTATATTTGACTTTACTATAGGCATAGTTAAATATCTTGGAGAATATGATCAGTGTTCTTTCGTGACATAGAGTCTTTTAGCTTGATTAAGTATACTTTCAAAGTAACAACGATTACTATGTGATCCTTGAATGGAATAAATCATCATAGTTTTTCAGTGAACTCATTCACTCAATCATATTTGATTTCAACTTCTAAAGTAGTGTATTCTTATTTTATAGTAGATTGTGTCATTATGTTTTGATTGGAATCCATTCCAAGTAACTCACTCTTTATTCCATAATGAAGTCATAATCCAATTATAATTCATAATTATCTATACTTTTTTAGAAATCAGAGTCTTATGTATCTCTTTACATTAAGATTTTATTCTAAACTAATTATCTCATATACATTCTCTTAGTTCTTCTAAGTACTTTTAGAATGTTCCTATAGTCATCCGATGGCTTAAACATGTATTCAGTTGGTGTATTATAATGTGCTCATAACATGATTATACACCAGGTCTTATGTAAATCATTTCAGCTAGTTCAAACCTATAAGCTAGGTCATTTTGAGTTTGGCTCAAACTAAGTGTTATGTGACAATGCCAAGATTCCTCCAAAGGAACTTCATTTCTTCATCCCTTTTAATATATTGTCCATATATACATAAAGATATAAAGCTTTTAACATTTATTTTATCTATGTTTATAGATTTTACATTCCAAGAATGTAACTTTTCATTTCGAAGTCTTTCATCTTAGAAACACATCCCGAGTCAAGGTGAAAAGGCCTGGCATGGTCAGAATGTAATTTCTCATGATTACGTATGTCTCATCCATACAAGATTAGGAATGTCACTATGCTCCCAATAGTTCTATTCATTTTGATATAAAATAATGCCTTGTGGTTTTATATTAAAATGATGAGTGCAACCTTGAGATGTTTGCTTTATATACACAAGTGGATATCAAGCTTTACATATTTTTTAAGGATAAATGGATTAAGAAAACCTCTAGGCCAATCTATATAGATATCTACTAGTAGATATCTATTAGAAAAAAGCGATGTTTCTTAAAATCTATTTGTTATATGTCATATTAATAATATGAATTTATAGTAAATAATATCTTTGTTGATCTAATCATAACTACTTATGAAAGGGGTTTGATCATAGTCAATGTCATGAGTAGATGAGGACCACAGTCAATGACATGAGTATGAGAAAATCCTTTTATAGAAAGTCTTGATTTAAATGTGTATAGTTATCCATGTAATGTATTCTTTCTAGAAGAATCACTTGCTCCTTCTAGTCTTGTTATAAGGAGGATGTTTAATTAAGACCATACTTGATTACTATACATGGGTTACATCACATGTTCATGACTCTAATTTATTTTTCAGATTCGAGATCTGACATAGCATCTTGGTAGTTGATGGATTTTCCAGAAACCATCAAGAAAAGCTCACCAATGAGAGATTCCATATTTCTCAAGTCAAAGATGATTTCTACCACTAATATGAACAATTTGCATTTGTGAAATAACTATTATTCAATTTTAACAATCCCTTGTTAAAACAAGTACCAACTGTTACTACATCAGGTTATGGTTTTTGAGTTGCTTCAAGTTCTATGTACCCCCTACTTGCTTTGTCATTAGAAGTTTGCTTTCTATTAACTTAGCCTTCACAGAATAAGAGAAATTATTCTTGGTGGGTTTGCATATAATAATCTAAGCCACATTTAGAGCATTATACAAATATGTATTTAGTAGATTGTGGGTATAGAAGCTTTAGTCCAACATAGGCTTGAAATCCACAAAACTTTTAAATAAGATAGGGATGGAACCTTTCCATACAAATTTTATAATTAAATAAAATATTTATCTACTTATTCTTTGGTATTGCACTCAAAAAACAATTGATAGTGTTCTACGAGTTATCCCAAAGAAATAAAAGAAAGACATTTTGTGACATCCCCTTTTTACGGCCAGAAAAGACCGATTTGTTTACGCTTATTAAATAAGAGTATTCTTTTAAAAAGTTTAATTGTGCGAAATTTGTCCCACAAACATGATAATGATATTATCAAAACATTTTAAAGAAATATGCTTTTTATATTTTCAAAACACGGGATGTCATAATTGATACAAAACATAAGCATAAACGGAGACTTAAAATGTCTTAATATTCTAACGTTCTACATCTCTTTGAATCTCTGATTGTTCACGTACATTTGTATCGCTACCTGTGATAGAAGGAAACTGAGTGGGTCAGGTTGGAAACCTGATGAGTACATAGAAATTTCAATCCCACAATGTTATTATATATATATATATATATATATATATATATATATATATATATATATATATATATATATATATTGTAACAAACCAAAAATAAGACCCGAAAATCCTTCATTTTTGAATTAATAACACAGCAAACCATATCATTATCATAAAACCAAGGTAATCAAATTTTATCAATACATCATCATTATCAGAGTAAATCACAAAATGCGGAATCAAGTTGTGTGTGCCCTACAATCATCCCGGAATCTTCACTTTGAAACTAGAAGTACCTGAAACATAAAATGAAAACCGTAAGCACAAAGCTTAGTGAGTTCCCTAAAATACCACATACATACATAATTAAACACATAATGAGCCCCACCCACACTCGCATAGTGGCCCCCGCCAACAGAATATAATGGGCCCTACCCACTGAGTATAACGGGCCGTGCCCAAACTCATAAAACAGGCCCCATCCACTGAGTATAATGGCCACCTCTCAAACTCACAAAACGGGCCCCGCCCACATACAAATCATATACACATAACAAGATAATAGCATACAGAATAACTATCGGGCCCCGCCCAGTAAGCATACAAGCACATATACATGCAAGAGTCACGCAGACATCTAGCATCCTACATAACAAATCATGGGTCGGCATTAGTGCCTTAGACCCGCTAAACAAGATGAGGAAACTCACCTCCGACTGCAGAAACTTATAGATAAATCTTTGGCTACAAATCCGCTAAAATCCCCTACTCTATCAATCACAAAATAACATCCAATTAATAGTTGGATCCCAACTCACACTAAGAGTACAAATTAACGTAAAAGACTATTTTACCATTGCCCGAACTTGGCCCAAATCCAAGGCCCATTCCACTTGTCCAAAAGCCCAAATTCTAAAATAATCACCAAAAGTCCAAATATCGCCCAATTTTCCAAATTGGGCCCAAAACCCATCTTGGGACAACATCCTAAAAGGCCTAAAATATCTAATGGTCAACCTTGGTTAAACTTTTGTTCAACGGACAAGGTCAAAAAAAGAAGTCAACACATCAAGAAAACCCAACAGACTTAGTATGCCCCGCGTACTCAGTTGGTACGCTCAGCATACACCGGTTCGACTCAATACGCGTTGCGTGCTAGGAGGTATGCCCCACGTACACACACTACTCACAATCCACCTAGAAAAGGTCTTAATCCCTTAAGCCAAAGTATCTACTACTCTGAACATTTTCCAAATAATTCCTTAATCCATAAAGTTGTTGACTTTGAGCTTTTGCATGGCTCAAAGGGTCCCAAATCTGAGTTCTAACTTTACAACTTCAACAAAGGAACTAATGCTCATGCATGGGTTGATACTATCCATCAAGATTGAATTTTTATGCATTTGAGACACCTAAAACATCCATATCTAGGGACCAAACTCCTGGAGAAAATTCATTCTCATAAAGGCAAACCAAAGAGACTAAAATGTGCCGCAAACCACCCCAAACAAGATCCACCCAAAGGAGATGACATGATTAAAGCTTTTTAACTACAATAGGTTGCAAAAGATGAGTAACTTCTAGATCTCCAAGCTCCACTCCAAGTAATAATTCCTCAACAAGCTCCAATCTCTTCAAAATGCACAAAAACACTCCAAGATTCCTCACAATAGCTTAAGAACTCCAAGATGGTGGCTAGGGGTCAAGATTAGGGTTTAGGAGGTATGGAGGCTGATAACAGGCAAGCTCAATGAATAAAAGAAGCTTAAATAGGGGTAAAACCCTAGAAATCAGGGTTTCTATCTGAAAGGAGTACGTCGGGCGTACCCCTTAGTATGCCTGGCGTACTCAGAAGGCATCCACGACACATCCAACCACTACGCCCTCCGTACTTGGTGAGTATGCCCCGCGTACTCGACCAAGCTCTAAAACACTTAAATTTCAATCGGTCATAACTCCTTCGTTATGGGTCTATTTTCGACGTTCTTTATATCCACGAAAATGTAATGATAAGCTCTACACTTCTATCAACTCATCCTCTCCTTAAGAATTCCCAAACAAGACCCAAAATTCATAAAGAACATACTGCCAAATCAACAATATACCCTTGGGCTCCGAAACACACTCGAACACTCGAATCACTTAATATATAACACCCTCATCCAAAGAGAGTTAGTTCTCTCTTCCCTCCAGGCCTAATGCCTTATGATAACTGATGATTCGGGACACGAACCCGAAAAATGAAGCGATTTGAAACCGATTGTTACAACTCTCCACTACTTAAATTAGATTCCGTCCTCAAAATACCTCTTTGCTAATACTTAGCCACACTTGATAACCCGAACAACCCATCCACACTTAGATACGGGTTGAAATAACAACCCATACATATAACAACATCCCAACCTACGATCACATCGAGCCTTAGAAAGTACCCCACGTCTTTGTGACGAACTGATCTTCACATTTCAAAAGTTAACCCCCAAGGAACAATCCTTACCACCTTGTCCGAAATTTGAAGTTCCGAAACCCTGTCTGACTCCCTGACAGACAGTCCGCTGCGAATTACTGACCATTCATTTCTGCAGAACACTCTTACTTGATAGAATTCTTAGATAATCTTGTGATTAGAAGACCTATCCCTACAATGGTTAGACTCATACGAGAGATGCACACTAGAGTCGAATCAATTACTCAGAGATTATTTAATCCGTGCTACAAGTGACTTAACATACTTACCGAATAACAAGCGATTCCACCTTCGAGTCCGGAATCACTAATATCGCCTCGGCTCATGTTGATGCCCCTTAACTGCTTTCTAATAGCAATCGAGACCTCCTTGATCCCAACTTACCTACCAAATAACCGATTCACTGGATTTCTACCCAGTTGCTGAGATAATTTGTCTCACACAGTTAAACCATGTGACTTCCGAACGAAGGCCTCATCTGACAAGAATTGTACTAGCTATCTCACCTTTATAGCTCCAACAATCTTTCTGATCCAACCGATCATAATCAACTGTCAAACTTGACATTACCAAATCCAATGCTAAAAGTGAATGCTTCATGACCATCTGTAGTCTTATATCACAACCGGCCTCATACGGCCTACCACTTCATTGATCACAAAAAATGTTGTGGCCTTCCCATAGTATCACATCCCGACCCACCCTGGTCTAATCCCACAAGAAAAATCATAGATCTTCCATACCCTCACAACTACTCAAGAACCAGTGAATGCTACGGGTCACCCCCTCGCCTCTTACAACACTCCAATCTATTTGCCGACCCAGTGAATGCTTTAGCCACCCTGTAGTCTTACAACACTCCTATCTTTCCATGGTCACTACCCATGGTCTTACTGGGCACCCACCAATCTATCCAAACTCATCTTGGGTCGAACACGCATCTTACTATACTCCAAGCAGGTGTTCGGGTCATGCTTCAAACCCCAAATCCTTAATCAGACAAGAACAGGCAAAGAGGCTCTAACACAACCCTCAACCTGGATCCATCTACACGCCTTCTGTCCAACACAAAGAAGGCACCAAATAGCTGTTGGAAGTTCCTTGAACTCCCAACTTACACAATCTTCAATTCAAACGGCCACTTAAGTGATCTTCCCTCCCGAATGGGATGTGGAACTCATCTTAGTTTCACATCTGATTCAACTTGCCGAATATAAACAATTCTCCCCCACTTAGATTCGTCGAAGCTCTCCCAAATCACAAATTTTGATGGATTCCCAACCCATCTTACCTGCTTATAATTTAAACCGTCAACGACCTGCGCTTAACAATACTAGTGTTCCATCACTAGACAATCCCAATGACCGCACAACTCTTGAAATCTAGATGATCACTCCCCGAGATCTCAGCAAGTCCGACAACCCCAATCGCTTTCCATGATACAACACCCAAATGCTTAAGTTCCTTATGTTGGTTAAAAAGACCATAACCCTTGCGATAACTAAATTCCCCTGGTGCTCCCAATGTCCAACCAAGCTCATGCAACTTCCACCACCATCTTCTTGCTACCGCTCCTTCCCTAGCAATGGAAGTGCTTGAACACCCAAAGCTTTTTCCATAAACAACCTCTGACCCCACCAAATCAAATTCTTACATAACTGATCTCTGCCTTCAATGGAGTGCTAACTCGTTGATTCGACGATAGACCTTCCAATGATACCCCTAAACTAATCCTTTCAGAGAACCGGAACAACAACCAATAAACTGATACCCGCAAAGAAAGATACGACCCACTACTGACTCATGGCATGCAAAAATGGCATATTACAATTCTTGATGACATAACCCAGACAACAACAGAGAATTAAACCAAAGATAATGCTTACCCAAACCAATGCAAAATTCCAAAGCGATATAAAATACTGATAATAATCAAGAAGAAAGCAAAAGATAACATACCCGCAATAGCACCTGCTGGAATCCTAACCTCCTCTTCCTGTCGAGCCACCTGCGATGGAACCTGAGCTGACCCAACCACTAAGTGTGGGCAATTCGCCCTGAGATGACCATGTTGAAGGGTTATGAGCATAACTACAAATCCTATGTGATCATGCAACCCTATAATTAAGTATCTAGGTTTTCACTAGTTGAACATGCAAACTTGAATACAAAAGAGAAAACCCTAGGAAGCTAGTATATAATTCGAAATCTATACAAAATTAGGATTTAGTTACATACCTTTAAGATTGTTATTGTAAACAATCTTGATTCCATGCATGAAAGACCTTTGGTAGCAAGCGCCACAAGTGTCACGCCTCTAATGGCTTACAAACACTCTTTGCAATAGGATGAGAGGAGAAAGGAGGGAATACTCTTAGAAATTCGGCTCTTATAGGGTTAGAAGCCTTGGGGGCCAAAAATCCAAAGGGTTAGATCCCTTTTATACTTGAGGTAGCTTAGTCCCAAAGCTAGGGTTTGCTGGTGGAAACCCTAATTCCCTGCTTAAGGCCTAAGCAGCCCATGGACTCCTCATTAGAAGTCCTTGGATGAAAACTTATAGGGCCACCCTATAATTTTCATCCACTCCTACCTAAGGATTCCAAGAGCCCAGTTTCACAACTACCAATGATTTTCAAAACAGCCCCTATACTTTTAATTAATTCCTTTAATCCTAAAATTAATTCCAAATTAATTTCAAATTAAATATTAACTAAACAACATGATATCTGATTAATATATTCTTTTCATAACATATTAATAAAGGATTTATATGAATTTATTATTCCAAATAATAAATTAAACTTCTCTCCAAAAGTCATCCTGTCAAGTTGCAAGAGTAAAGGCAACCCAAAAGGACTTGTTGTTCTATCGATTCAAGTATATACTAATTATAGTTATGGTCTTAGACACCTAATGCAACACATGTTGATGACAACGATGGCACAATTCTACCTCCAGGTTGCATTCTTGGAGGACGTGGCCCTTCCATCCGCACCTGCCACACTTAGACTTATCGTGCACATGCTCATGTGCCCCTTCATCCTTCGTGGAAACATTACGAACCCTCGGGTCTCTAACACTATCCATGGTGACGGTAAAACTTATCAGATCGTTGAGTCAGACCATGAGTCCGCTTCCTATTCCCCAGTTGCCTATTTGAACCAATCTCCTGCTCCTGGGTTACCCCGACCATCCCATCAATCGTCTAAACAGCCAATGTCCGACCCTCGAACTTGGCGACAAATCTATCAGTGACACACATAATGATGTCGGGTAACTCCTCATGTAAGGCTCGCGAAACCTCCACGACAATCCAATCATGGGACTGATCCCCTTGAAAACATGGTGCATAACCCACCTCCGATCCCAAATGACAAGAACTCACAATAGGATACTTCTTCCTGAAGGATTCTAGGGTTCCACAAGCTTTAGGCTCCAGATGAGCACCCAACTGCCCCGTTACAATCTCGGCCTGAAAAGCCTCGAGACGACCATGCAAGAGCTCCAAAATCCCTTCCTTGACCGAAACAAAGACCATAGGAGTCAATTCCAATATACCATGGGTAATCTCCGACGAGATGAACTCCTGCATGCGCTCATCGATCGGCTCGGACATGTAAGCCTAAATCTGAACTCGAACCTCCTTCTCCAGAGCTCATCACCATACTGAAAAACATCCAAATGATCAGAACATACGCAAGAATCCTCATCCTATATGCTTCCTATATTCTCCAAAACTTTCCCCGATTCGAGTATGGATCCTGTGCTTTCAATAGTACGGGCCTAATACTACCTTCCACAAAATTCCATACTTTCCTCAAGAATCATCTCAAATCCTCTAAGTCACCTTCTCAAACTGATACTCCACATGATCGCTAAACAGTGCCACTAAACCCACTGAAGCACTTCCTAGACTTTCCTAGGTTCCTGACCTCACCCTGCCATCAGCGGCTGAAGAGCTTCCAAAAATGTTAGTTAACTATTTCTTAAATACAATCACATGTAACAAAGCTTAGATAATCTTTCGAGTAACAGAATCATCCCTACAATGGTTAGAATCTAATGAGAGCTGCACAATAGGTTCAAATCCATCACTCTGAGATTATTCAACCTTTGTCACACGTGACTTAACATATTCACTTAGTAGCTAACTCACATCACTTAAGAGTGCCATAAAGTACAAAGCAAGCAACATTCATGCAGTAACATTCAAATCCATATAATAACCAAGAACATCCAATCTCACATACCACAACTCATGCTAGGAACTTCCATTCTTGCTGCTGATTGCCTTATGCATACAAATTATACCGAATCTAGCATTTCATGCTTCCTAGGCTACAAGGCATCACATATAAGGCCAATCTATCACTGACTGATTAGAACTATCATGCAAGTCTACAAGCTCACACAGTAGGCATACAATTCATCTCTCCTAGAGTTCTATCAGGTAAATACTAAGCGAATCCTTAGCCCTAACTAGCATGCGATTCACATATTCATAATTAAAATTATATCAGATAACATGTATGGGTATCTTGGGAAAAACTTACTTGAGCTAGGTCGATTGCATGCACCACACCATTTTTGTATTAGAATACCCTTTTCTAAAAAAACATTTTTTTTTAAAAAACTTTACCAAACCCTCACTTTGAGTTCAGACACACCCGAGAGTATGTTCGAATCCCTCAAACTAAGGCTCTGATACCAACTAGTAACGACCCAAAAATAAGACCCAGAAATCTTTCATTTTCGAATTAATAAAATAGTAAGCCATATCATTATCATAAAACGAATGTAATCAAATTTGATCAATACATCATCATTATAAGAGTAAATCACAAAATGTGGAATCAGTAATGTGTGCTCTGCAATCATCCCGGGCTCTTCCCTTTGAAACCATAAGTACCTGAAACATAAACTGAAAAACGTAAGCACAAAGCTTAGTGAGTTCCCTAAAATACCACATACGATACATAACTAAACACATAATGGGCCCCGCCCACACTCGCATAATGGGCCTCGCCCATTGAATATAATGGGCCCTGCCCACTAAGTATAGCGGGCCCCGCCCAAACTCATATTACAAGCCTCGACCACTGAGTATAACGGGCCCCGCCCAAAATCGTATAACAGGCCCCGCCCACATACTAATCCTACAAGCATAACAAGATAATAGCATACATAATAACCATTGGGCCTCGCCCAGTAAGCAGACAAACGCATACACATGCAATACTCACGTAGACATCTAGAATCCTACATAACAAATTATGGTCCAAAATTGGTGTCTTATACCAGCTAAACATGGTGAGGAAACTCAACCCTGACAGCTGAAACCCACAGATAAATCTCTGGTTGCAGATCCGCTAAAATCCCCCGCTCTATCAATCACAAAATAACATCCAGTTAATAATTGGATCTCGACTCACACTAAGAGTCCAAATTAACGTAAAAGACCTTTTAATCCTTTCCCAAACTTGGCCCAAGGCCAAGGCCCATTCCACTTGTCCAAAAGCCCAAATTCAAAAATAATTACCCAAAGGAAAAATACAGCCCAATTTTCCAAATTGGTCCCAAAACCCATCAAAGGCCTAATCTGAGAAGGCCCAATACCCTAAAAGGCCTAAAACATCCAATGGTCAACCCTGGTCAAACTTCTGGTCAACAAACAAGGTCAAAAAAAGTAGCTAACACATCAAGAAAACTCAACAAACTGAGTACGCACCATTTACTCAGTTGTTACGCTTAACGTACATCAGCTCGACTCCGTATGCGTTGCATACTAGGAGGTACGCCCTGCATAAGCACACTGCTCACAATCTACTTAGAAAAGGTCTTAATCCCTTAAGCCAAAGTATCTAATACTCAGAACTTGTTCCAAATCATGCCTTAATCCATAAAGTTGTTGACTTTTAGCTTTTTTCATGTCTTAAAGGGTCCCAAATCCGAGTTCTAATTTTACAACTTCAACAACGGCACTAATGCTCATGCATGGGTTGATATTATCCATCAAGATTAAATTTTTATGCAATTGGGACACCTAAAACGTTCAGATTTAGGGACGAAACTCCTAGAGAAAACTAATTCTCATAAAGGCAAACCAAAGAGACTAAAATGTGCCACAAACCAACCTAAACTAGATCCACCCAAAAGAGATGACAAGATTAAAGCTTTTTACCTTCAATAGGTTGCAAAAGATGACGAACTTATGGATCTCCAAGCTCCAATCCAAGTGATGATTCCTCAACAAGCTCCAATCTCTTCAAAATGCACAAAAACACTCCAAGGTTCCTCACAATAGCTTAAGAATTCCAAGATGGTGGCTAGGGGTCTAGATTAGGGTTTATGAGGTATGGAGACTGAGAAGAGGCAAGGCTCAATGAATAAAAAAAAGCTTAAATAGGGATAAAACCCTAGAAATCAAGGTTTCTATTTGAAGGGAATATGCCCCACGTACCCTTTAGTATGCCCAGCGTACTCATAAGGCATCCACGACTCATCCAACCACTACACCCTGTGTACTTGGTGAGTACACCCTGCGTACTCGGCCAATCTCCAAAACACTTCAATTTCAATTGGCCATAACTCCTTCGTGCTGAGTCCATTTTCGATGTTCTTTATATCCACGGAAAGGTAACGAGAAACTCTAAACTTTTATGAACTCATCCTCGCCTTAAGAACTTTTGAACAAAACCTAAAATTCATAAAGACCCGAACTGACAAATTACCGATATACCCTTTGGCTCCGAAACACAATCGATCACTCAGATCGCTTAATCTATAATACCCTCATCCAAAGCAATTTGAAACCGAGTGTTATATATATATATATATATATATATATATATATATATATATCATAACTCGCAATATACAAATATCTCATTTATAAGAAATCTACCCCATCCCGCCGATCCTCACATAATCCATATTCTCGGATTCTGAAATAAATGGTTTTAGCTAATCCTTTCTCTCGGATAGAGAATAAATAATTATATATAATCCATACTCTCTGAGCAAAAGTGAATGACTATGTCTAGTCCATATTCTCAGAGCAAGGATAAATGATTATGCCTAATGCATACTATCAGATCATGGAAAAACGATTATGTCTAATCCATACTCTCGGATAAGGGAAAAATGTTAGAGTTCTATTTTCTGTGTATATCTCACATGTATTCTTAAGGAGATACTAGCCAATATTAACTTTCCGAATCGTCATTGTTTCCTTCTTGAACCATTATAGCATGCGAGGGAATCGGTCCATTGTTGACTTGTTTAACAACTACTGGCACATTGATCACAGGTGCTCCTCTTCTATCATTAGCTAGTTCCGAGTTAAGATCTCCCTAAACTCACGCATTTGCTTATCGAGCATTTCTTGCATCGTTTTCCAAGCTACATTCATCAGGATTTGAACAACAGCTGCTCCGTTGTACTGAGGTGTTAGACCTCCTTCGTTATTGAAGAATCTACCACTTCTTGTGATTGTCATGACGTTCTATATACCCAAGTAGAAATTTGGCATACTAAGAAGAGAATATAAATAGGGAAGGTTTAGACGTGAACTACCCAAGCAGAAATTTGGCATACTAAGAAGAGAATATATATATATATATATATATATATATATATATATATATTAATTTCTTATTTAGCACTTAATAGAATTCAAGGCATACACCCTAAAATATCCTAGTGCTTGTGTCTATTCATGTATACAACCTAAACTATCCTAGACACACACCTCACCATCATTGCTTAACCTATAAGTTTAAGTTTAGAATCCTACCAATTCTTAGTTAGCTTAAACTAATGCTTTGATACCAATTGTTACATCCTGTTATTTTCAGAACCAATTAAAACTTTTCTTTACACTTTAAAAACCATTTACACCGAAAATCCCAATACAAAAGATCAGTTTGATTACAAATGTTTGTTTCGAAAATATTAAAAACCCTAAGGATGTCATAATCAATACAGATACATAACTTATAGCATAAATACTTGATGATCCTTAATACTATTGCAAGTTGTCTCTTCATCACTCAACATCCTAGCCAAGTTTCAGTAGCTTAAGTCTTGATACCTATGATGCATATTAACTGAGTGGGTCAGATTGGAGACACCTGGTGAGATACATAGGGAGTTCAATCCCACAATATTGATATGATAATATTCCTTAATTATTAGACCTGCAAAACCATCTGTTACCATACTATATCCATATAGGCTTACATTCCTACCGGTCCTCACATATCCTAGGCCATGATTATAATGGGAAAATTATCTCGCCTGATGAACCGTTAAATGATTGACTACACAGCTAGGGGCTTCCTTGGCCTGTGTAAATCACAAAGAATATGCAAACATACCATTACATTTTTCTGATCAGGACCTACCATTTCTATTTATCCAAGTATATGCAGACATACCATTACAGTTTTCTAACCGGGACCCACCATATCTGGTCATCCCAATGGGAATACTATATTGTACTCCCGTATGGAGCTACCGTACATCGACATCTGAAAGTGTCACAAAACAAAACTTTACTCTCCGTTCCTAGGTTACGCGTATTCTCTTAATGAGACTACCTTATATCAAACTTAACCAAACTAGGTACCTTCTACAAGTCTAAGTTTATCCCTAGACTAGATTACAATACCTGTAACCAACTTTTAATACCAACTCTATTCTTGGGTAACACTAACCAATCTCTAGTGTATTTATATTCCTTATAGAGCATTAGGTATTATTATTCTTTTGTATTCTCAGTAATGCTAGTTTTAATACTATTATATGATATTATCTATTTAATCCTAACATAAAATAGAACCCTATCTGGTTCGCACATAGCACATTATATACATATATTAACATATAATCTAGGCAATAAGCATGTAATTCATATGTGATTCCTAGCATATATTGAATACTTTAATTTAGTACTTGTATTAAATCAAGTTCATGAAAGGGACTATACACTCACCTAACTTAGGTGGGTGACTGGTGATCTGGTCAAAGTTTCGCCAAACACCTTAGATATTCCCGTGACCTAAGTATATTTAATACAAAGTTTTATTCTAATGATTCTGGTGACTAATAATAGTCTAGATACTCAGTAATCCCAATGTCTACATCAAGATCTATCAAGCAAGGATCAGCCAGGCAGGACATTTGGGAAGCACGACCATTTCGACATATAGCTATTCTGAAATCCAACAACCAAGCCAACGTGACCATTCTTGAAACCACTCCCGTAAGTAGATCAATTAGTATTATGACTTGGAATCACTGATAAATCTTAGTTACGCTGAAAAAACTAGAGTGTAGCTTAACTTACAAAGGTTCTTCCCGGCAAAAGTTAGGAAATTGCACTGGCAAAGCTTCTACTCGCTAGCTACTACTACTCAAGGGGTTAAAGGGCTTTGCCAAAGGCTAAAACTAAGAGAAAATGGGCTAGAACTGAAATAAATCGAGAGAGAGTGTTTGGGAAGTTGTGGGAGAAAGAATGAGGTTTGGCCTCCTATTTATAGCCGATTTTGGGGTGCACATTCTGTAAAAGGGGTACACGTCATGAATTTTAAGGTGACGACTCCCCAACTATTTTATACCACATGTCAGGCTCTCTGTGGTCCATGTTTTCACCTTCTCGAAGCGCACGTTGTGCATCCGACGCGCACCGCGCACTGCATAAAACGCGAATTTTATAAATTCCATAACTTTTTCATTCAGACTCCATTTTTGACGTTCTTTATATCCTTGGGAAGCTCACGATGAGATCTACAAATTTTCATTAGACTCCATCGGCTATATCTGAATTTATTTTTAGCTTGTATTTTTGTATGATTTAATGATTTTGCAAAAATCATAACTCTTTCGTACGGACTCCGATTTTGGTGCTCCGTTTACCAAAATTCCTATCTTAAAGAATACTACAATTATCACTTTGGTGACTTTACTCAAAATTTAACCATTCTCTTCGTACCTTTTGATGTTAATAGTTTTTAATTACACGGTTGATTTTTATATCTTATATAATTCATATCTCCTTCATATGAACTCGGATTTCTATGAAATTTATATTTTTGGGATCGGGACGACATTCACGTTATATATATATATATATATATATATATATATATATATATATATATATATATATATATATATATATATATATATATATATATATACACACACACACACATTTTGGCACACTTGTTTTTACGACTTAAAGAAGATTCAGCTGATTTTTCCTATTTTTCCTTAATACGAAACTTGTGTTATATAGTTTGTAGCGCACATGACTATAGATTATCCTATTCAAGGATTTAATTTTAATAATTATAACTTATTATGTGTAGCCGGAATTTGCGGGCATTACATGAAAGACATGAAACATTTTGTGGATCTAGTTGAGCTCATACGACAAGTCCAACCGGTATGCAACCTTCCCCACCCGGACGATGATCCTGAAAGGACCAATATATCAGGGGACCAACTTTCCCTGCTTCCGGAATTAGATGACACCTTTATAAGGTGACACCATTAGAAGCACATAGTCTCCAACCTGAAATTCAAGGTCTAATCATCTCCGGTCATCCTAACTCTTCTAGCGAGTATGTGCGGTCTGCAGCCAACAATGTACCTGCTGTATCAACTCGTTGGTCATGAATACTACCTTAGTACTCCCCGTAACCCGATTCTTGACCTCGCCCAACAAACTGGGGTCTGACATTTGATCCCATAAACCATCTCGAAGGGAGGTCGATTGATACTGGTGTGATAATTGTTGTTGTATGAGAACTTGGCTAGTGGAAGGTATGTATCCCAGCTCCTGCCAAAATATAAGACACATGCCCTTAGTATATCATCAAGAGTCTGGATAGTCCGCTCAATCTATTCGTTTGTATAAGGGTGATATGCAACGTTGAAGAGTATTTAAGTACCCAACTCCTCATGAGATTTCTTCTAGAATTTGGAAGTGAAATGAACATCGCGGTTTGAGACCATCGAAACCGAAACCCCATGCCCAACAACCACCTCCCGGATATAGACATCTTCCAACTTTTCGGTGAACATTCTCTCAGCAATAGGGATGAAATGAGTACTCCTAGTCAATCTATCAACAATAACCCGAATAGAATCAACCCCACTTGTCGTCTTCTATAACTTTGTGTTAAAAGCCATAATTATCTCCTCTCTTTTCCATAGGTGAATGGGTAACAACTGCATCTTGTCATGGGGTCTTTGATGTTTGGCCTTGACTTTCCAGAAATTCAAGCACCACTCTACAAACCATGTTATCTCCATCTTCATGTAGGGCCACTAGTAGCTCGATCTCATGTCTCTATACATCTTCATGGCCCCCAGATGGATTGAAAATTATAATTTATGAGTTTCTTCCAGTAATTTTTGCCTAACCCCACCAGTAACCGGAACCCAAACCCTGCCGCACTGGGTCAGTAATCCACGACTATCCCTGAAAAAAAGTGAAATCTGACCCTGATCCTTTCTTCCTTCTAATTATCCTTCTTTAACCCCTCCATTTGAGCTTTCTTGATCAAATCCAACAATGGTGAAACAATAACCATCCTCAAAAACAAATCCTTGATGGGTGCACTCACTACTTTGCGGCTCAAGGAATCGGCCACCACATTGGCCTTCCCTGGTTGGCACAAAATCTTGCATTCATTTTCCTTCACCACATCCAACCATCTGTGTTTCTTCATGTTCAAGTTTGGCTGATCCACCAGATACCCCAGACTCTTGTGATCAGTATAAATAGTGAACCTGACTCCATACTCCCAATCCTGAAATTTATGTATCACAATAAACCACAAAGTTATGCATACCCATGGGAAGATTGAGAATCAGAGTCTCACACATTCTCTACCTCAAAGTCTCAAAAGATGTCTATTGATCAGGCCCCCACCAAAAAGTAACATTCTTCTTCGTCAAGCAAGTCAAAGGTACAACAATATTGGAGAAATACTGGATAAACCTTCAACAATAAACCACTAGACCAAGGAAACTTCAGATCTCATATGGTGACCTCGGAATCTTCCAATGCATCACTGCCTCAATCAAGGTCGGATTGACGAATATACCTTTTTGGTAGACAATGTTCTCTAAAAAATACACCTCGCACAACCAGAACTCACATTTAGAAAATTGGGCATAAAGACTCTCCCTCCTCATAATCTCCAAAACCTCCTGATGGTTCCCTAATTGTTGCTTCTCGGTCTTAGAGTAGACCAGAATATCATCGATAAACACAATCACCACCCGATCAAGCATTGGTTTGCATACCCAAGTCATGAGACCCCTGAAGTATGTCTTCTACACATCCTCATCTCTGAACCTCATTTGTTGATAACTTAATCACAAATAAATATTACAGAACCAAGATGCACACTGAAGTTGGTCAATTAAATCATTGATCCTCGGAAGTGGATAACGGTTTTTCTCTATCAGTTTGTTCAACACCCGTAATCAATACACATTCGGTTTGAACCATCCTTCTTTTTTGCAAACATAATTGGTGCACCCATGGTGAACTACCAGGTCTAATGAATCTCTTGTCTAACAGCTCCTACAACTATGTTGACAACTCCTTCATCTCTGGAGGCGCTAAGAGATAGGGCGCTTTGTGTAATGGAGGCACTCCTAGAAAATCCTCAAAAAATACATTAGGGAAGTCTCGAACAATGGGCATGCCATCCACCGTCCTCTTACCCTCCTCTCGTGTATCCACTACATAAGCAAGGAATCCAGAGCATCCTTGTTGAATATAACTTGTAGCCCTCGTAGCTGAACAAACTGTTGGTTCACGTTGAGCATCGTCTCCCCCACTTGGGGTTCAAAATATCAACAATTGGTTCTCACAATCAGTCATAGCCCCATTGAGGCCCAACCAGTCCATACCCACAATAACCTTCGACCTTGTAGATGAATCGGCACCAAATCAATCGAATATGTCTCGTTGAACATATTCAAAATACATCCTCGATGAACCCTTGAGGAACTAACTGAACGATCATCGACAATCTCTACTTCCAACGGATAATCCAAAGTCTATGGAGCATCACTAAATTTCTTAATAAGTTCAAGAGACACAAAAGATCGGGTAGTACCCAAACTGAATAGAACATGAGCAACCATACCATTGACGAAAAACATCCCTATACATGATTAAATAATACATATGCATAAATAAGGTAATCAGTAAAAGATATATGGTAAAAATACATACTGATAACCACATCAGGAACTGCTCGCGCCTCCTCGTCTCTCAACTGGAATTCCCCGCTCTTCATCATTGGAGCCTCCGCCTTGCCCTGGCAGCTATCTGTAATCCTCAAAGTGGCTGGTGTAGGTGTCGTCGTTTCTCCTCCTGTTAATCTCGAGTAATCGTCCTTCTTGTGGCACGTCTAATTGTAGTGGAACATATCAATGCTCCATGGGTGCTATCCCTGCTATAATGGTCTGTCTTTTCGCATCTGAAACATCTCCCTCCTTTCTCTCGATAGCCCCCTTGTGGTACTTCCCACACTTATCACAACGGCCCCAACCTTGTTGGCCTTTTGATCATGAATTAACAGTCTCGGGCCTCTTCATTTGACCCTCTGATGTTTGTGTCTAAATTATTCTCCATTTCCTTAGAAGCTCCAAATTAGTCTCCTGCTCCCGGGCTCTAGCTATCATATCCTCGAGGGTCTTGCAACCTGACAGGCTCACAAATTCTTGAATATCATCCCTTAAAAAATCATGGTACCTTGTCTTCTTCATCTCCTCATCCGTAACATACTACGGAACTAGCAAAGCACTCTCTCGGAACTTGGTGCCGATCTCCGCCATAATCTCCATAGTCTGGCGAAGGTCTTGAAACGCCTTTGCCACCTGCTACACCTCAATAGCTGGTGCAAACTTAGCTCTGAACCATGTCACAAAATCCTCCAAATTTATGGCCTCAACGACCTTATATCCCAAGGCATGAACAATCTCCTCCCACCAGTCACGAGCTTGGTCCCGCAGAAGGCATGATAAAAACCCCACCTCTAATCCCTTAGGGCAGAAGCTCGTTTCTAAGCGGTCTCCATGTCAACGATCTGATGTTGGCTAGAGATATGGTCCTTCTTCCCAAAGAACTACAGGGTTCCACAAACCTTGAACTCCTAAAATGAGAGAGTTTGTGCCCCCAAATGACCCGCCACAATCTTGGCCCGAAAGGCCCCAGGCTCTCGTCTAGAAGCTCCATAATCCCCTCCTTGATTGCTCCAAACATCACAGTATTAGCATCCAAGATATCGCAAGTGATCTCATACGTGATGAACTCGCACATTCTCTCATTAATAGGTTCGACACCAGAACCAGTACTAGAACCTAAACCACAACCTCCTCCTCGAGTGCTTCCTATCCTAACATACAAACAATCAAAATATTAGAACATAATCAAGGGAATTCTAACACCACAAGCTCCTTAGGATCTCCATGATTTTCCTTGATTTGAGTGCATATCCTATGCTTTCAGTAGTACGGGCCCAATACTACCTTCCACACTTATCCAGACTTTCCTCAATACTCACCCCGAATTCTCTAAGTCACTCCACCCAATAAAATCACATAATCTCTAGTATAAACAACATACATAACCCCCATGTAGTACTCCATAGGCTCTCCTAGGAATCATCGCCTCACTGGCCTCTACAATACTAAGAACAAGTATCCAAAAGAATCCATGGGATAACCAATGAAATGGCACCTCTTGGATCTGGGTTCAATTTTGTCAATCGCTTCTCGATGAGTAAAAGTGTCACAACCCCAAACCTTGATTCGTGCAATAGATGGACGTGTCCCCTTCGATATTTTGAATGGAGTCTTTTCAACCTTATTAGTTGGTACCAAGTTAAGTATCTAAGCGATAGTTCCTAGAGCATAACCCCATAAACTATTTGGAAGTGTAGCAAGTGTCATCATAGAACAAACCACGTGTAGCAATGTTCGATTTCTTCTTTCATACACAACATTGTGTTGTAGTGTTCTTGGTGGAGCTAGTTGTGAGAGTATCCCACAACTTTTAAGATAATCATAGAATTCATCACTAATATACTCTCTGCTCCTATCAAAACGAAATATCTTTATTTTCATGCCTGGTTTGTTCTCTACTTAGCTCTAGAGCTTCATGAATACTACAAATGTCTCAAACTTGTGTTTAATTAACTAAACATACCCATATCTACTGAAAATCAGCAGTAATGTGACAACGTATCATTCACCATGTCTAGTGATGTGTCTGAACGGACCACATACATCCGAATGGATGATGTCCAAAATTTTTGTTCCCCTTTCAAAGTTACCTCAGAAAGGAGACTTTTTTATTTTCCTAAATGAAGATTCGCAATCTCTATTAAATTCAAGGTTAAATGGTTCCAATATTCCATCTGATTTGAGCTTGGTGATTCACTTCTTTTTTATATGTCCAAGATGACAATTCCATAGACATGACTTACCCAAAGTAGCCGAACTAATGTTTAATATTAAGTTATCATTTTTTTTCTTACACCAATCAAAGATTCATATATAACATTGCAAGGACTTGTTTTAAAATAAAGAGTATTATCTTAGTAAACCAAAATACTAGCATCATTATTATCGAAACCAAAAGTAAAATCGTCATGCCACAATTCATAGAATGAAATAATTTTCTTTCAATGTAAGGAGAATAAAAACAATTGAATAAGCTAATTGAAAAACTAGGTGACACTGAAAGCTCATAATCTCCCATCTTGGTAACATCTACCTTGCTCTTGTTCCCCATGATCAAATCGAGCTCCCCATATCTCAGCTTCCTACATTGTTTTAGTCCTTGCACATTAGCAAAAATATGGGTTCCACATCCTGTGTTAAGTATCCAATTGTTCGAAGTCGAAGCGAATGTAATTCAGTTGTGAACATACATGAGGATTCAATGCCTTTGGCTTTGGTATTCTTAAGATCCTCCACATATTTATGGAAACTATGTTTCTAATGGCCCTTTTCTTGGCAGTAGTACAAAATGGCCTATTTAGGGTCATTGACAGGTGGTATGTCAGAAACGTCCTTATTACGGTTGGAATTGGGAGCACCAACTTTCCCTTTACCTTTTCCCTTAGCATTGGGATGAGAGGATCTTTTTGTCTTGACACCACCTTCCTTAATAACCAAAATAAGAGTGGTGGAACTTGATTTCCTTGGTGGAACTATGCTTTCCTCAGCTTTCTTGAGCCTCCCATGTAGCTCGATGATTCTTTTTTTTCCAAACCATTCATATAGTAGTTCATGGTGAACTGCTTGTATGATCTAGTCAAAGAGTTAAGGATGACATCAATAGCCAACTCTCGAGTGAATGAGAAGCCAAGACGTTTAATTCTATCAAAGCACCCTTTTAATTTTAGAATATGGGCACTCACATAACCATTATCTTGTTTCTTGAAACATATAATTACTTGCATGAGCTTGAAGCTGTCAGTTCAAGCTTGCTCTTAAAACATGTCTTTGAGATGCTCGTTCATTCTGTATGCCCTAAGATTCTCGTAACTCTTTTGGAGCTTTGGAGGCATGGTCATTGACATCAGAAACGAGACCTCAATAGACTGATAGCGATGCTTTTCATGTTTCGTAACTGTTTTGGTAGAAAATTGGTCAAATCTAATTCAACCAAAATTATATGAAAGGTTGTGGTATTAGGATAATGCAAATAATCAAAGTGAGACAACTGAGTTAAAAGGAAAGCCCTTGATTCTTTTTAGGATCTCCGACATAAAACCATGGGAGGTGATAACGATCACCTGCCTTGTTGCTTTTTATTGATTTTAATCTGAGATTACAGATGCAGTGAAGATAATACGAGTACAAGCATATTGATAGAACTAATTGTATGTGTAGTGTGCAATTTATAGGTGTTATTTATGGTATAAGCTAATCAACAAGAAGTATGATATTTTTGAGATCCTCTTTGAACAGGTATTTGCACATTGTTGGACTTGGTATTCCTAGATCTTAAGCTTGGTTGAAGTGATTCTCCGTCGAGAATGAGTCTTGTTTTGACTAATTCAACACATATGAGAAAAAGAAAAAAGAATATAGCCGTTATAAGTTCTAGGAAATATTAGTGACAATAATCAGGATCCTGAGATATGTTTCAGGATCCTAAGGCTTCAAGAATATTAAGGATCATGAATAAGATTTTGGGATCTTGCCCATAACAGTAATCTGATCTTCAGTTGCATCAACAAGTTGCACCTCATCTAGATGCTCTTCCAAGACACACTCCTTTTTCTCGTACCTCATATTGATCCTTAGTTTACAAATTCAATCAAGGTAATTTGGACCGTGAGCTTATCTCACGAGAGGATTTGGCGTAGTGAGAAGTTTGATGAAGTGGTTGGTGCATGAGGGAGATTGGCACTCGAACCATGAGCCATCTATTTAAGAAATAGAAACATAATTAGTTTAAATAAGAAATACTTTTAAAAATAATTACCCAATATCAAGTTGTTAATCAAAAAGCTAGGATCCATATTTGGCTTCACTATGTAAAGTTGATTAGCCAAAAATTACACAAAGAAGTTTTTTAGGTGGACAAACTACCGTCGATCTCAGTATCCATGAGATTCCTAGAACATGGCATTTATTGACTTATGTCAATAACATGTTAATATCTTCTAATGCTCATTTAGCATTCATGACTGGATTAGTCAAGGATCAAGAATCCAAATGGTGAATCGACCATGCGAAGTTATAATTAGATTTAGCTCAAGTAGCACTTGAGAATAGAGATCGTTTTGTACCTTTCTTTGATATATTCTTCTCTTGACGAGTCGGTAAACCACACACACTTACATCAAAAAGAAAATATCACAAGGCATAATTTCCATAGGAAGCATAAGATTCACATTATTCTAAAACGCGATTTTGTTTTACTTCTAATTAATTTAATACTTTTTTCTTTGCACAATTGTCCTATCAAAACCTTTCAGTAACTCTACTTCAAACAAAAGAAGGCAGTAGGGGTGGCGAGCACTCAATGCCACTTAAAAAGCCAACCTCGATAGGAATCAAGGAGACATACCTTAAACCTTCCTTATAACATTAAAGTAGGTGCGCCTATTCATGGTAAGATTGCCAATGCACATTTAAGAAACACACGTGTAACATCCTAAAAATCATGACAAATATTTTTTTGTTTTATAAACCATTTCCACAAACTAAACTATGATAAACCATTGTTTCCGAATCCATGAATGTTGAGCATCATCCTGCATATCATCTATCAAAACACTGATTGGTCAAGCATCGGCCTACATACCCGGTTCATCAAATCCATGAATGTTGTTGGTGCATTAGTGAGCACAAACAACATCACCACAAGTTTAGATTAGATATACAGATAGTCCTTAATAAAACACCCAAATGTAATATTAAGGCTAGGATCCAATCACAATATATCATAACTTAGAAAAGGGATGTCGTAATCTAAGCTATAACATATTTGAAAGGTAGGTGAATGATGATTCACCAATTCTCACCATGAAATATGAAATATAAATTATTAGATTTTAATTGGTTTAAGAAACTCCTAGATCCTTTTGAGAGTCATTGAACTTTTCAATGACATTTTTAATCTCGAGTGTGCCCTTCATGTTTTATGACTGCGATGTCGAGAATCACAAAACAAGGTGTGAAGCAACCATGCAAATTACTTGGTACCCTCAATGTTTTTCACTCAATCGATGTGCCGGCTAGCCACACGCGCTCCACCAACCTATGAAAAACCTTAAGTCACCCTTTTCCTACCTTGTTAAGTCCAAGTTAGTATGGCGGTTAACCACACACGCTCCACTAACGACTCAATCAAAGTGCAAAGTGTAATTTCATGGGTTAGCACCTTATTCCCATTTTCCTAAAGTAACTAAGATTGGGAATTTATAAAAAACATTTAGTTACTTTATAATAATCATTATACTTTTAATGAGAATTTTTAAGTCATTATCCTACCCGTTCGGCTAACGACCCTTCACCGATCAAGGAAGCGGTGGGTGAGAGTGGACACCCATTAAGCTGCCATTTTATAGGCAGCAACCTTATACCCCCCCCCCCCCCCCCCCCCTTATAGACCAGCTTCGTAAATGAGGCCTACTAACAGTAAACCGACTTGATCTTTTATATATATATATATATATATATATATATATATATATATATATATATATATATATATATATATATATATATATATTATTAACTTAAAATATTATAGAGTATAAGGGTTGAAATTTTACCTTTTAAAATTCTAGGGGTTGGAACTAAAGTTTACTATATGACTTTACATGTTCCAAAACTTGAGGGCAAGTTTTGTAACTTTACAAAACTTTTCAATTCATAACTTATGAGTTATTGTTTATTAAAAATGAAGACTCTTCATTTTTTGTAACTTATGTGTTCTTTTAATAGATTTATTACAAAGTGAATTTTGGTTATCCATAACTTTAGGACAAGTTATGGACTCCATTAAAACACATCATGATCATGAATTAACTACCAATCAATAGCACATAATTCCTATGATCTTGCAAGAACTCATAAGAACATGAATATACATATCAAAATTTCAAGAACATATGAACACATATAAGTATGGAATTTTGATATTAGCCATTGTAAATGGATTAGAACAACCATTACACCACCTAAAACAAGTTTAAAAACACCAAAACAGTTTAGGGTAATGTTTCTAGTCCATTTCCAGCAGCAAAAATCGAAAATATGCACTCTGCCTGGCCAACTCGTCGAGTGGAACTGACTCGTCGAGTTGGTTAAAGATACGCTTGGACTCGTCGAGTCCCCCCATGGACTCGGTGAGTCCACTGTGCAGACAGCAAGAATTTCGACTTTTTCAACTATTTTGCATCAAGTATTAATCAAACAAGCCTAGGCTCTGATACCACTGTAGCGTTTTGAGCATTCTAACACTCCTAAGGTGTTTCTGCAACCCTAGAAAATTTGGATCTATGTTTGACTAAGATACATGCAAATTTGATGCCTCAAATGTCTCACACAACACCAAATTCACTTGGAATAAACTTTGAGAGAAATGAAGAACACTTAGAAATCGTCTAGTCCTCACTTGTCTTGCTTAAGTTCCGATTTTGGTAAACATAAGGATCCTTATGAAGTGTGTTACAATTAGGGTTACACCATGTAAACCCTAATTGTCATGACCTTTCATTTCCATGACCCATCGGTTCTATAACCACCATGGAGCATCCTATGGGTTTTAGCCCAATTTGATAATCCATGGAGCATTATCCCACTATATAAGGATGGATGATTTACACAATCAACCCAAATATTTAATTAGTCACCTTTTGATCACTTAATTAATTCTAAATTAATTCTTGATCAATACTAATTAAATAATATTATTAATATATTAGAACTTGTAATATATTAATAAACCATAAGTGTTATTTCTCTCATTTTAGTCTATCCAAATGCATGATACCATGCAACCCAAATGGACCATGCCAAACCGGGTCAAGTACATACCAGAAATAGTTATGGACTTAGACACCTTATCCAAAAGTCTCCCACTTGGATAAGTCTAATAACTATAACTGCAAGTATGACTTCAGAAACCGATTAGCAATCGTAGCTCTTTCAAGGACTCTTGGAACTGAGATGATGATGATACGCCATTTAAGATAAGTGATCATATAATCCTCTGTTCTAAATATCAGCCAGACAAATACATGGAACAATGTCTTACTTATTATCCAGCAATTTGTTTCTCGATTTCTGATTTGTTTGACAAAGAACTTAATCGAACACATCAATTTAGTTCTGACCGGGCCCCGTACATATGTCAAAACAAAATCATCGAGGGGCCCAGATATTGCTTCTAATCCAAGAAGGAACATATAAAATTTGACTCATATGCTTGTTCTACTACTTGTTAAATCACACACAAAGGCACGTTTTATAAAATCAAGTTACCAATGCGTTTTCGTACAATCAATGTATAACCAACTCATAGGCAACAAGTCATATCTCTAGGTTTGAAGACTTGTATGATATTACCGTCTCACGATCACTCGAGATAAATTACATGAAGTGATACCAGTGAGCGCGGGTTGAATCCAATACTCAGAAGTTATGAGCACTCATGAGTGTTGTAACTATATCAAACATCTTAGACCTCTACAAGCCAACCCATGACAAAAGATAGCAACACTTTACTCATAAATAAACACAACTTTTATTCATCATCAAATGTCAATTACACTTTACAAATTTCAGATATATCTAACTACTAAAACTAATATCATCCTTCAGCCCTATGCGCTGCGCATGCTGGAGATGCGTAACCCTACCCAGTCCCTTAATGAGGGGATCTGCTGGGTTCTCATCCGATAATACCCTATTCACCACGAGGATTTCTTCTTCTATTCGATGTCTGATGAAATGGTATTTTCTGTTGATGTGTCTGGATCTCCCATGATCCCTTGGTTCTTTCGCTAAGGCAACTAGACTTTTACTATCACATAAAATTTACATAGGCTCCTTTATAGCTGGTACAACTCCAAGGTCTCCAATGAAGTTCCTCAACCATATTGCTTCCTTTGCTGCCTCGCTTGCTGCGATATACTCTTATTCGCAAGTTTAATTAGCCACTGTCTCTTGCTTGGAACTTTTCCATGTAGTTGCTCCTCCGTTTAAGGTAAAGACCCAGCCGTACTGAGAGCGAAAATTATCCCTATCAGTCTAGAAGCTAGCATCATTATACCCTTCAACTCTCAAGTGATCACTCCCACCGAGGGTAATGACCCAGTCTTTAGTCCTCCGAAGGTACTTGAGAATGTCCTTTACCGTAATCTAGTAAGCCTTGCCAGGATTCCCCTGATATCTGCTAACCATGCTTAAAGCAAAGGCTACATTAGGACGACTACACATCATAGCATACATGATCGAGCCTACAGCAAAAGCATAAGGTACTCGACTCATTTCTGCTATCTCAGCCTCGATACTCGGGCTCTGAGTCTTACTTAGTCTGGCGTTACTCTGGATGGGTAACTCTCCTTTCTTGGAATATTGCATGCTGAATCTCTTCAGCACCTTAACCAAGTAGGTACTCTGACTAAGTCCAATTAGTCTTTTACTCCGGTCCCTCAGAATCCTTATCCCTAGAATATAGGCAGCTTCTCCAAGGTCTTTCATAGCGAAACATTTCTCCAAGGTCTTAATCTAGCGAAACATGATCCTAATGGACTTAATCTTTGCTACTGGTGAAAAGGTCTCATCATAATCAACTCCTGGAGTTTGAGAAAAGCACTTTGCAACCAGTCGTGCCTTATACGTGTGTACATTACCATCCATGTCGGTCTTCTTCTTGAAGATCCATTTGCACCCAACTGTCTTACAACCTGGTACATTGTTAACCAAATTCCAAAATTTAATGCCATACATGGATTGTATCTCGCTGTCCATTGTCTCTTTCCATTTAGCAAACTCGGGGCCTGCCATGGCTTCCGCATAGTTGTTAGTTTCATCCAGACTTACCAGTGTCTCATCACTGATAACTGTCTCACCTTCCACAGTAATGTGGAAACCATAGTAGTGCTCACGTGCATTCCTAACTCTTGTGGAATGCCTCAAAGGTACAGACTCGTCAATTGGATCAACAGGAGTTTCCTCCTCTGGCTAGGATTTGAAGTTCCTTCACCACTTAACTCTTGAATTTCTTCGAGGTCAATTTGCCTCCCACTGTTTTCTTGGCTTATGAACTCTCTCTCTTTCAAAAGACACCCCTCCTTGCTACAAAGACCACATTCTCACTGGGTCTGTAGAAGAGGTAACCAAAGGATTTCTATGGGTAGCCGATGAAAATACACCTCTCACTTCGAGGTTTGAGCTTATCGTGAGTCTCACGCCTCACAAAAGCCTCGCAACCCTAAATCTTGATGTGTTATAGATTAGGAACTTTTCCAGTCCACATCTCATGAAGAGTTTTGGCACGTTTCTTTGTTGGGACTAGATTAAGGATATGGGCGGCAGTCTCTAAGGCATACCCCCAAAATGAGATTGGTAGTGAAGCTTGACTCATCATGGAATGAACCATATCCAACAAGGTTCGATTACGCCTCTCAGCCACACCATTCAACTGTGGTATCCTGGGAGGTGTCAATTGTGAGACAATCCTACTTTCCTCAAGATAGTCGAGGAACTCTGTACTAAGATACTAACCACCATGATCAGATCGAAGGATCTTAATGTTTCTTCCCAATTGATTCTCGACTTCATGTTTGAACTCTTTAAACCTTTCAAAAGTCTCTGACTTATGCTTTATTAAGTAGACATCACCATATCTACTATAATCATCTGTAAAAGTCACATAATAACGATTAGCATCCATTGTGGCAGTTTTGATGGGTCCACACACATCTGTGTGCACTAGATCCAACAAACCTTCACCCCTTGCACAAGAACCAGTAAAGGGTGACTTTGTTATTTTTCCAAGTAAGCATGATTCACAGCTATCATCTGACTTTAGGTCAAATGACTCCAAGACTCCATCCTTTTGGAGTTGGCCTATGTGTTTCTTTCTTACATGTCCAAGACGACAATTCCATAATGATGCTTTATCCAAGTCATTATTATTAAAAGAATCAATACACAACACATTATTTCCTAGGTTATCTACAATAGAAACAACTTCATACACACCATCACAAGGTAATGCTTTAAAATAAAGAACATATTAAAGAAAACATTTATTCCACCAACTTCAATATCAAAAGAAAAGGTAAACCCTTGTTTGTACAAAGCATGAAAGGAAATAATATTTCTTGCCATTTCACGCGAGTAACAACATTTAGTCAAATCTAATGTAAACCCACTACTTAGAAACAAAGAATAAACTCCAATCTTGCTGACAGGTGAAGCTTTCCTATTCCCCATGATCAAGTTTATCTTTCCATGCTCCACATTCTCACTTCTTCTTAGTCCCTGCAAATCAGGACATATGTGAATTCCACATCCTGTATCAAGGACCCAAGAGTTAGAATAGGGTGAGTTATTAGACAATATTGTGTAAACACCTGGATGGATGGGTTTCACTTTTCCATTCTTTATGTCTTCCTGGTACTTTGGGAAGTTCCGCTTCCAATGCGACTTTTCATGGCAATAGAAGCATTCAGCCTCTTTTGGGTCAGAAGAAGGAGTGACGAAACCTTTCTTGGTTCCAATTAAAGAGGAGACATCAAGGGTCTTACCCTTGGTACCCTTCGAAGGGTTCTTCCTTTTTTTCCTTCTACCTTTCCCGATTGACAGGACATGGGCGGAGTTTGGAGTAGGAGTAGGAGTGGTAACAACCGACTTACCTTTAAGATCTATTTAGCGGTCTTTAGGAGTCCTTGAAGCTTGCTGTGGGCAACTTCTTCCTTGTTTATGTGGTATGTCATTCGGAATTGATCATAACATGATGGTAAGGAGTGTAAAATGATATCTATTGCTAACTCCTCGGGGAAGTTCAAATTTAGCTTCAGTAGACGGTCCACATACCTTTGCATTTTCTGCATATGGCCCTTGATGGGTTCACCATCCTTCATTTGGGTTGTTAACATAGAGAAAATGATTTCATATCGCTCTTGACGAGCACTCTGATGGTAGCGGTCCATCAAATCATGGTGCATCTCAAAAGGATAGTAGTCCTCATAGGACTTTTGGAGCTCGGCTGTCATTGTGGCCAGCATGATGCATGCCACTTTTGTAGCATCTCTTTCATGTGCCTCATATTCAGCGACCTCCTCAGGAGAACCAGACGACTTGGGTACCTTAAGCTCCTTGTCGAGGACAAGGTGTGAAGTAACCATGCAAATTACTTGGTACCCTTAATGTTTTTCACTCAATCGATGTGCCGGTTAGCCAGACGCGCTCCACCGGCCTATGAAAAACCTTAAGTCACCCTTTGCCGACCTTGTTAAGTCCAAGTTAGTGTGTTGGTTAACCACACATGCTCCAATAACGACTCAATCAAAGTGCAAAGTGTAATTTCATGGTTTAGCACCTTATTCACATTTTCCTAAAGTAACTAAGATTGGGAATATATAAAAAAAACATTTAGTTACTTTATAATTATCATTATACTTTTAATGAGAATTTTTAAGTCATTGTCCTACCCATTCGGCTAACGACCCTCCATCGATCAAGGAAGCAGTGGGTGAGAGTGGACACCCATTAAGCTACCATTTTATAGGCAGCAACCTTATACTCCCCTTATAGACCGACTTCGTAAATGAGGCCTACTAAGGGTAAAACGACTTGATCTTATATATATATATATATATATATATATATATATATATATATATTATAGAGTATATGGTTTGAATTTTAACTTTTAAAATTCTAGGGGTTGCAACTAAAGTTTACTATATGACTTTACATGTTCATAAACTTGAGGCCAAATTTTGTAACTTTACAAAACTTTTCAATTCATAACTTATGAGTTATTGTTTATTAAAAATGAAGACTCTTCATTTTTTGTAACTTATATGTTCTTTTAATGGATTTATTACAAAGTGAATTTTGGTTATCCATAACTTGAGGACAAGTTATGGACTCCATTAAAACGCATCATGATCATGAATTAACTACCAATCAATAGCACATAATTACTATGATCTTGCAAGAACTCATAAGAACATGAATATCCATATCAAAATTTCAAGAACATATGAACACATATAAGCATGAAATTTTGATATTAGTCGTTGTAAATGGATTAGAACAACCATTACCCCACCTAAAACAAGTTTGAAAACACCAAAACAATTTAGGTTAATATTTCTAGTCCATTTCCAACAACAAAAATCGAAAATCTGCAATCTGCCTGGCTAACTCGTCGAGTGCAGGAACTTACTCGCCGAGTTGGTTGAAGATACGGTTGGACTCGTTGAGTCCCCTCATGGACTCGGCGAGTCCCCCGAGCAGACAACAAGAATTTCGACTTTTTCAGCTATTTTGCATCAAGTATCAAACAAAAAAGCCTAGGCTCTAATACTACTATAGGGTTTTGAGCATTATAACACTCCTTAGGTGTTCCTGCAACCCTAGAATCCGTGGATCTATGTTTGACCACTATGTTGGGTTATGGGCATTCTAACACTCCTAAGTGTACATGCAACCCTAAATACCTTGGATCTATGTTTTCTCTATTATACATACAAATATGAATATCCAAGGTATTATCCTAACTAGCATACCAAAACATTGATACTAGGGTAATAAAATAGATAGAATACATACCTTGTTGTTGTTGCTTGACTCCATGAAGCTTGAGAGCCTAGTGCCCCAAGTGTAACAACTCAAATGGTTCACACAACATCATGAACACTTGGAATAACCATGACAAGAAGACACTCCAAGCTCTAATTGACAAGCCCTCATATGTGTATTACTTGTATCAATTTCTTGAGCTAAAGGGGTCCTTATATAGTGTACACATTAGGGTTACATCATGTAACCCATGACTTTACCCATTCCTTATGCTCCATGGGTTTTAACCCTCCATGGAGTATCCATGGACCACCACATGGATTAAACCCAACATAAGGAATCTTGGATCATAAGCCCATATATATAAGAATGAATGATTTACACAATCAATCCCCATATATTTAACTAGTCTCTTTTGATCAATAAATTAAGTCCAAATTTATTCTTGATCAATACTAATTAAATAACATAATTTTATATTATTATATTAGAACTTATAATATATTAATATGTCACAAATGTCCTCTTCTCACAAACGGTCTATCCAAATGTACCGATGCCATGCAACCCAAATGGACCATGCCGAGTCAGGTCAAGTCTTACCAATTATAGTTATGGACTTATACACAAATCCAACATAATATACATGCAAAATTGATTTTCCAAGGTTCATAATCCTATCTAGCATACATGGGGAACTTTTAAACATAAAAGTAAGCAAGAAAACTGAGTTGACTATGGCCAATCCCTTTTAATTGGGAAGAGAATGTTTTTTCTGGATTTCCAGTGTCATCATTGTCAATGTCGATAAAGTTTTGGGAAGTCGATCTTCAAATCAAATTTGCTTTACTAGCCTTCCGAATCATTGCCGATTCAGCAGTACCAAGCAAATAGATAAGATCATTAAGGGTCTTGTCATAGTCTGTTTCATAGGAGTCCCAAAGGAACTCACTATGTAACTTAGAAAGTGATTGAACCACTAACTTTCTCAAGACTTTGACACCCAACTCTCGCGGCTTGTCAATATGTGACTTCATTTCCTAGATGTGATCACACCTAGACCTTTCCTTGCCAATAGGGCTTGAGTGACCTTGAACTTGTGGGTTAGGGAGAATAATTGGAGGAGGTGGAGGAAGTGAAGTTCCAAGAGATTTGGGAGGATCATAGATGTCTGAACTAGACATCTTATGGGAAATATTAAATATAGTTGATCTAGAGCCCCTAATATAACACCCAATATGAAATATTAAGGCTAGGACCCAACAAACTATTTTATAACTTGGAAGAGGGATGCCGTAATCCAAGCTATAAAATATTTGAAGGTAGGAGAATGACGATTCAGAAATTTCCACCAAGATAAACGAAATATAATTAAGTTTTAATTAGATTTGAAACTCCTAGATCTTTTGAGATTCACTGAACTTTTCAATGACATGTTTCAATCTCAAGTGTGCCCTTCAGGTTTTGTGACTAGGATGCCGATGATCACAAAACAAGGTGTGAATAACCATGCAAATATACTTGGTACCCTTAATATTTTCCCCTCAATCGATGTGCCGGTTAACCACACACGCTCCATCGATACTATGATAAATATTAAGTTACCCTTTTCCTACCTTGTTAAATATGAGTTAGTGTGCCGGTTAACCACACACGCTCCACTAACCGACTTAAACAAAGTGCAAAGTGTAATTTCGTGGATTATCACCTTATTCACATTTTCCTAAACTAACTAAGATTGGGAATTATAAAAAAATATTTAGTTACTTTATGTTTATCATTAATACTTTTAATGAAGGGAGAATTATAGTCCTTGTCCTACCCGTTCGGCTAACGACCCTCCACCATTCAAGGAAGCGGTGAGTGAGTGTGGATACCCATTAAACTGCCATTTTATAGACAGTAACCGTATACCACCTTTATAGACCGGCTTCGTGAATGAGGCCTACTAATGGTAAGACGACTTGCTCTTATACATATATATATATATATATATATATATATATATATATATATATATATATATATATATATATATATTATTAACTTATAATATTATAAAGAATAAGGGTTGAATTTTCACTTTTAAAATTCTAAGGGCTTAACTTGGAATTAAAGTATTCATGGGATTTCTAGGGTCATGGATATACCCCAAATCCATACCCATGGGTTTTATGATCCATGGTTCATGTGGCCCAACTCTTTATGTATCCATACGTAAACTTGGTCCAACATGGATCCTAAGCCCAACACATATAAATATAACTAATTATCATAATTAGTCCACATAGATTTAATTAGTCTCTTTCGACCATAAATTAATTCCAAATTAATTCATGATCAATACTAATTAAAACATATGATTTCATATTAATATATTATTACTTATAATATATTAATAAACCATAAATAACCTTATCTCAAAAGTCCATCCTAACAAATTGTCCTGATGATATGCAACTCAAATGGACCATGCTACTCTCTGGTCGAATACATACCAATAATAGTTATGGGCTTAGACACCTAATCCAACAGTCTCCCACTTGGGTAAGTCTAAAACTATTATTCAAGTATCACTCCAAGATCCCGACTAGCAATCGTAGCTCTTAAAGTCGCTGTCAAACTCTGAACAAATCAAATGACATTTCCATTAGATAAGGGATCATATATTCCTCCATTCTAGATATCATATGGACTGAGACATGGATTATAATCATTCTCTCTGTCCGTTTGTTGTTTCCCGATTTCCGATTTATGACGATTGACTAATTGAACAAATCAAATCAGTCCAGGCCTGGACGAGCACTTACGTTTGTCATCACCAAATCATCGAGGGGCCCACAGATATCGCTTTTTATCCCGAAGGTAAAAGGAATGGATAAACTTCGACTCATATGGCTTGTTCTACTACTTGCTGAATCATACACAAAGGCACGTTTTATAACATCGAGTTACCGAATGCGTTTTCGTGCAATCAATGTACAACCAACTCATAGTAACAACTCATATCTCTAGGTTTGAAGAATATAAGATATCATCGTCTCATGATCACTCGAGATAAAATCCATGAAGTGATTCCAATGAGCGCGGGTTGAATCCAATACTCAGAACTTATGAGCACTCGTGAGTGTTGTAGCACAACTTTTTCCACCAACTTGGACCTCTACAAGCCAACCCATGACAGTCTTGATTCATATCTACTTCCAACATATGACCGACTGTGGATGGTTTGAATAACTTAGTCATTCCGGAAGAATAACCTAGTTTATCTTGGAAGTCAAAACATTCAAAATGAAACACAAGAATAATTGAATATAATATGGTATCAAAACCTATGAACATAAATAAAACACCTTTTATCTATCACCATATGATTACACATTATTCGTTGCATACTGTTTCAGCTATCAACTTTATTGTTGAATTAAAACAATAGTTGTCCCATGCTCCGAGCATGTACACTATGTTTTTCTAAACAATAGCTTTGCCATACACCAAGTATGCACTCTATGTTTGTCTATGATCCTTACTTTGTGAAATAAACCAATTCACCAAACTTTCAATGATTCTAATTTCACACTCCCGAATTCTTATGGCAAATGCAGGAATTCCAAATTCATGCCATTTTTTCGAAATCTGTTAGATTCTAAACTTATATGCAATGATTCTCTTGTAATGATTATGCACAAAGTCACAAAGACTTGACAACAAACATTGCAGAGCATTCCAAAGGAGATCAACTCCTTGGAAACATCCTTCTTGCATTAAGTTTCTTAATCTTACACATATTTATTGAACAACTTTCACCAATGGGATCATTTCCACATTCCCCTTTTGACTATCACTTCTAAACAAGAGTTGCCTCTTTTCAGAATATGTCAATATGATCCTTCCAATATTAACAGTATACTTCCAACTGTCCTTGAGCAACCAATCTTTAGTAAACCTTAGATTGTCCTCGATAATTGCTTAATCACTTTAGTCATATCCAATTCTAGACATTGTTCCCCCTTAATGCCCCAAGGCATTTGGAAAATTCAGAAAGGATAAATATTATAGCACATGTAATCGATCTTGTACCCAAAGTAAATGGGACACGATTCATGATGTTTTACATAAAGACATGGTTCTAGACTAGTCTTTTGCCATAATATTTTTTTTGTTTTCCATATTCTCAAAATTTGACTTTGAAAAGGGATGTCGTAATCATAATCGTATTTTGAGAACGTAATATATAGAATTTTCTTAAGTTGAACCAATCCAACATGAAATTCATATATATATATATATATATATATATATATATATATATATATATACATATATATATACATATATATATATATATATATATATATATATATATATATATATATTTGACTAAATTTGATTAAAATCTCAATCTAAGCTTTTAGAATTGAAATGAAGTATAATTTCCTCTCCCTTAATTACAGCAAAACAACTTTTTCAACCCCTACAACCTCACGAATTGAAAATTTTGTTTTCTATAATTAACATTGCTAACTTGCAATACTTATCATAATTATCATGCTCCCACTAACATGATGATTACTAGCATAACACTTATGCTCCCACTAGCTTTGACATGTACCCAGAAAACAGCTGGACCTCTAGAAGTCAATACTTTGTTGACATTCTTACTAAAGTTTAGATTTTTGATACTAGATTGCTTTGATAAGGCTTTATCAAAATTAAACACCTTATCTTAGATAACTCACAGGTGCGTCTAAACAATTTCAGAACTATGAAAAGGGATGCCATAATCATATTCTCAATTGTTTAGACCTTTTGCCATTTCTCATAAGTCAATGTTAGTGTGCCGGTTAACCACGCACGCTCCACTAACCAACTTAAACAAAGTGCAAAGTGTAATTTCATGGATTAGCATCTTATTCACATTTTCCTAAAGTAACTAAGATTTGGAATTATAAAAAACATTTAGTTACTTTATATTTCTCTTTAATACTTTTAATGAAGGGAGAATTATAGTCCTTGTCCTACCCATTCGGCTAACGACCCTCCACCGGTCAAGGAAGCGGTCGGTGAGAGTGGACACCCATTAAACTGCCATTTTATAGGCAATAACCTTATACCTCCTGTTGGGATTATTATGTTGCATCATGGGCTCGGTCCTTAGCCCAGTTTTGATTGCCGGTATTGGGCCTGTCCAACCGTGCATGTTTTTGTTCTAGGGTTTAGTATATAAGCTGCATGCATGCAGTCTTAGGGGTTAACGCTTTAATTATTTTCCTTATTGAGATTTGTAAACCCTAGCTCGCCTCTACAACGAAAGTTCTTTGTCGAGCTCTGCTGAGGCGTGACTTTGTTGAATCATAAGCACATATTTGATTCTATTCAGTGTTCATAATCTTACTGTGTTTGTTTGATTTTCATATTCTTACCTGTGAAAGATCTAATCGATCTAGAGTTTTATTTTCATCAATTGGTATCAGAGCAGGAGACTGTGTAATTCATACACATCTCTTTTGTCGAAGAAGTTATTAGGGTTTTTAATTCCGCATTGATTGATATTAATTGAGCTGTCATTCCATATTGATGTATCTCATTAATCGTTGATCTAACCCTAACGATATATTACAAGTCTGATCTTTTACAGGTAATCGATCAAAAGTCATTACAATGTCAATGGATGATTCACAAACCAATCCAATCAATATCTCCAACAACATTGGTTCTACGACAAGGATACCAATCTTGTATACATAAGACTATGAAGTTTGGACGCATCACTTTGATGATTATGTGATTGGATCGGAGGATAATGGATACTTGATCTGGGAAGTGGTCACTGTTGGCTCATTCGCTCACTCAAGCACCTAAAAGATTGTCAAAACTCAAAAGGAGTACAATCAGCTTGTTAACGATGTCAAAGATATTCCTCAAGACGAGAAGGAAAAGTTTCAATGCAACATCAAGGCCTTGAGGATGATAAGGTTTTCTTTGCGGTCAGATATGTTTCGTTTGGTAAGTTCTTGTGCCACTGCTAAAGAGATTTGGGACATATTAAAAGAATTGTATTCCATTGACGAAGACTTGGAACATTCAGTTCAAACTCTCTTGCTCTCTGAATTTGGAGATTTCAAGCAGAAGCCCGAAGAGAAACTAGTTCAAGCCTTTGATCGCTTTAATCATCTTTTAAGCAAGATGATAAAGCATGGGATTGAAAGGAAAGTTATTGAACAAAAAGTTACTTTCATGAACGGTCTCAGATCCGATTGGATGGCTGTTGTATCTACAGTTAAAGCTCATGAATAGTTCAAGTCATATTCTCTAGCGAAACTAGTGGATATTTTGAAATCCCATGAAAGTGCACTGTCTAAGGAAACGAATGTGGTTTCCAGTTTGGGTTCTTTAGCTCTTGTCTCTAAAAGAAAAAGCTTGGTTGAAGAAGAAGAGGAATTGCATCTTGCCAGTTATGATCTAACCAGTGAAGAATATGCCATGATGGTATCCAATCCCTGAAAATTCATTAAGAATAAATTCCCAGCCAACAAGAACCGAAACTAGCTGGGAAGTTACAGCGCCGAAAAGATCAAGGAGGAACCGAAGATGGGGACGAAGTCTGAAGAGTCAAAGAAAGAAGGGAAAGTTGGTCGAGACTCAGGATTTGATTGCCATTAATGTGGAGGCAAGAACCATTTTGCAAAAGATTATATGCTAAAAAAGAAAGAAGAAAAGATAAATGATGAAGATGAGGAAGCGAGCCTCCTAAGAAGACTGGAGGAAATCAAGAAAAGAAAGTCTGCTGCTAACAATACTACTAAGAATGCTTTAATTGTGCAGGATACAGACAACTATGATGAATTTGGTAGTGTGGAAGTATGGTCCACAGATTCAGAGGATGAAGAAGTCAGGAAGCCCACTCATGGGAAGGCTATGCTGGCGAAAGAAGAACCTGTAACAGGAAGGTGCTTTGTGGTGACCGAAGGTGTGTCTAAAATGAGAGGATACAAAACCGACAGGGGAATAGAAGACGATAAGGAGCGAGAGGACAGGTGTTTTGCTGCTAAACCTGTCAGTGCACAGATCAACGAATGTACTGAGTTGATGAAGAAGGTACAAAATATTCTGGCTTCCCTAAATATACCTGTTACTAACTATGAAAAGTAATTAAATAACTTAAAATCTAAATTTTCAAGCATAAGTAGCAGTCTCACCCAAACCCGTGTCACAAATTCTAACCTAACTGATCAAATCAGCAGGATATCGTCGAAGAGTAAGGAAGGGAGGATGTGGATAGAGTAGAAAGAGAAAGAGTTGATTAGGTCTAAGGATGATTCGATATATTTGCAAAGAGACAATCTTAAACTTCTTAAACAATGAAATGTGTTTTGTTTGATTGCTAAAAGACTTTATTTTAACATCACTCAGTTGCATCTTGATTGTGAAATAGGAAAGAAGTTACATCGCATGATTTTACCCTTACTTGAGTTAAAGGATGATGAAATCGATGTTGAAGCCTTCAACTATGAAAGCGTTGCATCTTCTAATGAGGTCTCTCCTGCATATAAAATTGGTCTGGACAAAATTGAATCCTACATAAAGTGCAAAGACCACAAGGACATGCTTAAAAATCTATTAGACGAGAATGATAGATTAAAATTAAGAACCGAAACTGTACAGAAATTTGACTCTTTAAATGCCAAATTAAGTTTAGAAAATAAAATTGATGTTGAAAATGCAACTGAACTTAATGAGGATGATGATCTGAGTGAAATCTCTTTAGAAGATTTGGTGGACTGTTCAGAATTTGTCAAGAGCGAACTTGAAACACGTAAAAATTTGATTTCTGAAAATTCTGTTGAGTTCGCTCGATCATCAACAGACAAGACCAAAACTCTTAAGGCAAAAGTTGTTGTGTACCAGAAGGTACAAACCACTCCAAATCAAGTCTACACAGTCCTTGGTGTTACTCCATAACAAACTACAGAATTTACAGTTATGGTGGAAGAAGATAACGCTGTCGGATTCTGGTAAGCACCAACAGACAACGCTGATGAAACGAAGGGCCTATCTTAGAAGACTTCGTGGAGAGTGAAAGGTAGATATATACCCGACCCACTAAATGAGCCTACAAGATATGATGTGCCAAGCACAAGTGGAACCAAAACCTCATTGGGCGATCCTTTGCAAACCACTAGTGAAACATCATCAACAAAGAATGACAACTATGCTCCTACTTCAATGAGAAAGGCCAACATCCATAGAAATCCAAAACATGTGGCTGATCGAAAACACCAAAGAAATCTGAGATACAAGAAGAATCTCTCAGAAAGAAATCAGTTTTGGAGATCACAAAATCCTCACTTTATAAGGATCGAGAGGAATCACAAATCTCAAGAAGAATCAAGGAACCGAAAGGGTAGTTTCGATCCTCAAAACAACATCATCCGAAAGGGTAGTTTCAGTCCCTCAACTGAAAGGAACCGAAAGGATGGTTTCGGGCCCTCGACCGAAAGGGTAGTTTCGGTCCCTCAACTGAAAGGAACCGAAAGGATGGTTTCGGGCCCTCGACCGAAAGGAACCGAAAGGAGAGTTTCGGTCCTCGAAGCAATATCAACCAAAAGAGCGGTCTTGGCTCTCCACTTAACAGCAACCGAAAGAGCTGTTTTGGTAGCCATCCCTACAAGTCCAATCAGAAACACAGAAGATCCAATGCCACTTTTGAATCCAACATTTCACATTCCAATTCTCGTCCTTCAATTGATTTCAAGGGAAAAGGAAAACTCTTTCCAGAAGATAACAGACTTCCAAAAGAGATCCAAAAGAATGCTGACGTCAACACCACAAGTCTCAATCCTACTAAATCAACCAAAGTTAAAGTTTTCACCATAAAAAGAAAGGATGAAACAACTTTAATTAAACGAACTTACTTGGTTGATATTTCTCTTATTATTCCCTGTCCTGTTAAAGGCTCACAAGGACCCAATAAACTTTGGGTTCCTAAATCTGCTTAATATTTTGTAGGTTATACGTGACGAGCAGTTTGACGAAGAATGGTACATTGATAGTGGATGCTCACGTCACATGATAGGGAGGAAGGAAGAACTGAGGGAGTTTTGGTCTCTCAAGGATGATGGTATTGTGAAGTACGACAACAACTCATTTGGTACTATCAAAGGCTATGGAATGATCACTAATGGAGATTTCTCTATAAGAAAAGTGGCGTATGTTGAAGGGCTCCAAAACAACCTTATTAGCGTTTCACAGCTGGTAGTTGGCACTGGATTGAAGGTATCATTTGATGATGAAGGATCAGAGATTGTCGAGAAGAAATCCAACAACATTCTGCTGAAGTTAAAGCGAAAAGGCGAAATGTATCCTTTGAACCTCAACCCAATTCGAGGTAAACCAGCAGTTTGCTTACTTACGAAGGCTCACTCAAACGAAAGTTGGTTATGGCATCGAAGACTTTCTCATCTAAATTTCGAGGATATCTACAAGTTGGTTTTAGGTGATCATGTTCGAGGTCTTCCAATTCTAAAATTTGACAAAGAACATTTCTGTGTCGCCTGTGAAATGGGAAAGCAAAGCAGGCAAAGCCATCCTTCGATTATGAATACAAAAGTGATAGAACCATTAGAACTGTTACTTATTGACTTGTGTGGACCCTCGTCCATTGAAAGCATTGGTGGAAACAAGTACATTCTAGTTATAGTGGACAATTTCTCTCGATTTACATGGGTATTCTTCTTGAAGCAAAAGTCTGAAGCTACTCCAAAGCTTAAGCTCTTTATAAAACAGATAGAGACTCAACTAAGGAAAGTCGTTCGTAATGTGAGAAGTGACAATGGCTTGGAATTCAAGAATAAGGATTTTGAAGACTTTATTGCTGAAAAGGGAACGAATCACAATTTCTCAGCCGCATACACTCTACAGCAAAATTGTATCGTTGAAAGACGAAACCGATCTCTGTGTGAAGCAACTCGAACAATGCTATGCTTCACGTCCTTGCCTTTGTATTTCTGGGCTGATGCAATTGCTGCTGCTTGTTATACTGAGAACAGATCGTATTTGAACAAGCGATTCTCCATTACTCCTTACGAGATTTTAAACAATCGTAAACCAAATGTGAAATTCTTCCATGTGTTCGGTTCAAGATGCTTCATCTTCACCTCCAGAGAGAATCGAAATAAGTTTGATGCTAAGGTTGATGAAGGAATATTCTTAGGTTACTCCCTGAATTCCAAAACGTATAGAGTTCTCAATAGGCGCTCAAAGAAGATTGAAGAAACATACTATGTCACCTTTGACGATAGTTATGTTAAGAAGATGAAATCAACAGAAGGTGCAATGCAATAAATCTTTCCAAAGAATAGTCAAGTTACTACCTCTATTTTAAATCTTTTCAAGCAATATTTGCTTCTGTTTGATGAACCTCAAAAAGCGATTGATTCTGAATCAACGGAAAAAGACAACAAAGTTGATGATCTAAAACAAATCATCGATGCTGCTGCTCAAAAGATGGCTGATGATCAATCCAAAGAAACTGACAGGCCAGAGGCAAGTGAACCTTCGAATGACCGTCCTAATGTCCAGGGGGTCCATCTCTTCATCATGATCAAGGTTTATCGTTCCAGGGGAGAGCTTATCGTCTCATTCTTGAAGTTCTTCTGAGAATCCAATCGAATGAGGGAATACCAATCCAGGTACTGAACAGGCTTCATCCTTCGAGGGGGAGAACACCATCGTCAATGATGATGACATACTGTCAGAATTGGAAGAAGAAGTTAATGCTGAATTGGATCCCAATTGTGATCCAAATTACCCACCGCTCATCAAATGGACCAAAGATCACCCTCAAAGTCAAATTATTGGGGAATCTTCAGAAAAGGTGTTAACTCGATCTCAAATCAAAGCAAAACAAGCTGCACTCTTTTCACAAGTAGAGTTTTGCATGTTCAACTCCTTTGTTTCCAAAGTTGAACTGAAGACCGTTAATTCTACACTTGATCATTCAGATTGGGTTCAAGCGATGCAAAGGATGCCTCGGTTGTCGGTCTCAAATGGGTATTCAGAAACAAGATGGATAAGGAGGGAAATGTAATTCGCAACAAAGCTCGGTTGGTTGCCAAAGGCTACTGTCAGGAAGAAGGCATCGATTATGAAGAGACCTTCGTTCCTGCTGCAAGATAAGAGTCTGTTCGTATCTTTCTTGCCTATGTTGCACACAAGAACTTTGAAGTCTATCAGATGGACGTCAAATGTGCCTTTCTCAACGGAGAACTTGAAGAAACTGTGTATGTTGAGCAACCGCCAAGCTTCGTGAAGGAGAAGTATCCAGATCATTGTTATGTCCTTGACAAAGCGGTATATGGCCTAAAATAGGCTCCCAGAGCATGGTATGAAACTCTAACTCGATTCTTAAAATTGTCTAAATTCAAACAAGGTTCGGTTGACCCAACCTTCTTTCGCAAGAGAGAAGGTAACCACCTTATGATAGTCCAAATTTATGTTGATGACACCATCTTTGGCTCCACGAATCCTAACTTAACAACTGAATTCAGGAAGTTGATGGAAACTAAATTTGAGATGAGCTCAATGGGTCTAATTAAATTTTTCCTTGGATTAAACATTAGACAGGGACCCGAAGGCATTTTTATTAATCAGGAGGCATACACCAAGACACTATTGGCCAAGTTTGGGATGACGGGAGACTCCAAAGTGAAAGTTCCTATGGCCTTTGGGACAAAGCTTACACCCTCATTGGAGAAACCAACCGCTGATATGACACTCTATCGTCAAATGATTGGGTCTCTGATGTATCTCACAGCCAGTAGACCTGACATCATGTTTTTAGTCTGTTACTGTGCAAGATTTCAAGCTAACCCACGCGAACCTCATCTGTAAGCCGTGAAAAACATCTTTCGCTATCTGAAGCAAATCTCCTCTCTCGTTCTGTGGTATCCAGCCAACTCAAGATTCTTTTTCAATATTTCTCAGATGCTGACTTAGGTGGCTGTGGATTAGATCGTAAAAGCACCACTGGAGGATGCCAATTTCTAGATGGCAAATTGGTTAGCTGGCAATCGAAGACACAAACTTGTGTCTCTCTCTCCACTGTAGAAGCCGAATACATTGCTACAACATCATGCACATCTCAATTCGTATGGATACAAAGTCTGCTTAGGGATTACGGGCTAAACATGAAGAAAATCCCACTATATTGCGACTCTGAAAGCGTAATTAGGATTTGTCACAACCCATTGCAATAGTCAAAGACTAAACATATAGCACTGAGGTACCACTTTATCAAGGATCACGTCGAAGATGGTAACGTAGAGATTCGCTCCGTTAGGACAACCGATCAACTGGCAGATATATTCACTAAGGCTTTACCTGAAGCAAGCTTCAATAAGATTCTACAAGGTCTAGGAATGATGGAAGCCGAATCCGTACTAAAATCGCCTTCGCTTCAATAAAGGTAACAAGAGAAATAGAGCGAACCGAAATGAACCAAACTTTCGGTCTATTTCAGGTTCGGTCTATTTCGGGTGAAGTTCGACCATGAACCGAAATGAACCGAACGTTCGGTCTATTTCGGGTTCGGTCCTTCTGAACTCGTTTGCTTCTTTTTCTTATCAACGCATTTTGATTGTATTCCTTTGTACACCTTTTTAAATACTTCTTTTATATTCATAAAATCCATTATATTTTTCTCTTTCGTTCAATTGGTCAATTCTCACAAAATACAAAAATATATTTTTTAATTTTTTTATTTTTTTATCTAATGTTTTCTTTTTTGTATAAGTGTGATTCTCGATGGCGAAGCTAAGGCAGGTAATTTTTTTTCATTAGTTAGGCGTCCCTAGAAGTATGCTGTAATATGTTGACTACAGCCTCGAAAGATTTTGAGTGAAGCCTTAATAACATGATATATACAAATCATGTTTTCCCAATTCAGGCTGCAATATTCACTCTAATCATGAGCTACCTTACTCTCTTCACATTGAGTTTAGAGTTTTCTGCTTGGTCATTCTTTTTCTTTAGAGCAGAGGTACATTCGCTTCTTTTATCATCTCCATCATTTTTCTCCATTATACTTCGTTTCACCAATATAACCCTTGAGACTCTCAGTATTAACCACTGAGGTTTATGGTTATACAAAATTTGTGTTCATGATCTTAGTTTCATGCCACTATGTACTAAGTGAAACCCACAATTCAACACCTCTAATGAACTGACGGTGAATTCTCATATTCAAGATCTTACTTGTTACCTAATGAAATCTCTTTTTACTTTTGAGTGATCTTTATAAATTTGTCTTACACCAAGGCTTTTCTTACCCTAAAGATCCAGTCTAATTTTTTTTTGAGATTTCTTTACTTCCTTTTGTCACTATAAAATTTATGCTACCTACTTGTTCAAAAGATCACAATGATCTCACAAGTACTTCATTCAGTTTCGGTCTTATGTCAAGTATCGAAATTATGAATTGAAGCGAAAGCCACCCTTTATAACCTTCAAAAAGATGCCTTTCAATACTTCTTAAGAAGTTATTGATCCTTATTTAATGGGAAACCAAGCAAACACTTTAATATCTCTCTTGACTTTGAAGGAAGTAATTCATGCCCAAAATCCATTGTTTTATGTCTATTTAAGACATCACAAATTATCCCAAAAAGTTTGCTTTATTTCTTTATATTTTACACTCTATGCACGAAAATTTTAATTTTCCAAACTCTGGTTCTTTTAAGACTGTTCAATAAAGCATAACAGGAAATGACGATTCAAATGGACTTTGGGGTGACGATTGGGATAAAGTGAAAGCTGACTCGGCGGTTATCTAATCGGTTTCGAAATTTGAAAAAGCGAATTTTATGGAATGGCATGCAAAAAGGAAACGTCCTTTCTCTTTCCTGCATCATCATCGGTATGCCAATTGTTCATCCGTCAAGTCAGACGCTATTTTTGAAATAATCCAAGATCTCATCCGGATTTTTCTCTCTCCTACTTGTATGTATAAAAGGAATTGGAACGGTACTCTTTAACCTTTTATCACTTACCAAACTCTCTCAAAGAACAAAGGCGATTTCTCTTACTGTTCATCATCTTCTCCAAGCTTCTACAATGGCAGACTCTTCGTCCGTTCATGATACTTCTATTCGTTAACCACTTCTCACAATCAAACCTCAACAGAACCTGATCATCGATCTCACTCCATTTATCTATAAACCCTACATGCTATATGTCGTTGAGTGTCTCAAATACTCACCTCTCGTCGAAGCGCTGACCAAAGTCGAAGTCGTACCAATGTCCTGTCTTTCTCTTGTCTACTCCACTGCTTACTACGAAAAGGTTCATGAAAGGATTCACTTTGAAATCCACAATAAGAAGACCTCCATCTCCAAGCACCGCTTTTGTGCCCTAATTGGTCTGTCTCAAGAACAATCTCTGGTAAACCTTGAATCCATCACCACTTGTCAACTGTTTTCTATGTTTTATCAGATGGGGTATACTGAAACCCTCACCACAATAACCAAGTTCAAGAAGTCCTGCCTTCCGCCTCAATGGAATGGCTTTTTCACTTTGCTGTTCAAAGGACTCTCTGAGCGAAGCGCCGGCTCAGATGGTGCGAGCAAGTCTTTTATGACTGTGCTATACGGACTGTACCATGTGATTGATTTGGATTTTGGAACTATTATCTGGAAGCAACTGGTACAAAGCTTGGTCTCTTCATCCAGGCACTTAGAGATTTCTTGTGGGCGATTTTGGTCAATAATCACCAACTGGGCAATGGATCACCTTCATGTTCCAATCATGGTGGATTGTCTTCTCTCCTCCATCGCTACTTTTCACACAACCAAAATCATAGTCACAGATCCCACCAAGTACTTCTTTATTGGATCTATTCCTGAAACCATGCTCGCTCGTGTCTCTGCAGCGAGTAATGTTCTACAACAATACAGGAAGATTCTGTCTTCAGGTCCAAGGGAGCTTACGCCAGCCATGGTTCGATCCATTGAAGAGGCTGAGAAGCCAGCGAAAAGGGGCAAGAAAACTAAAACTCAGAAGGAGGCACCGGTTTCCAAATCAACCAAGGGGCAAACCCCTAAGAAGCGAAAGTCTGACAAGGCTGCTACATCACAGGCTCAACCGAAGAAACAAAAGAAGCCTGCTAGGAAGCTTACACTCTAATCTTCAAGTGATTCAGATTCAGAGTATGCTCCTCCCAAACATAGGTCTGCTCCTCCTTCAGAATCTGAAAACGAAAGCTCTGATGATGAGGCTTCGGGTCGAGGTGATACGCCGCCTCGCTCCCCTACCCCAAAAATTCCAGTTCGCTCCCACCCTCCTTCACCTCCACCTGTAACCATCCCAGTATCCATCCCTCCAATATTTCCCATTCCAACCACTCAACCATTCACTACAATTCCCATCCCCACTCCCATATTCACAGACACTACTACCACCACTACTACCACAGGAGCTTATTCTACCGCTCCCACTCCACTCGTTACAACCACTCCACCTGTAACAACCGACCACCTGTCACTACCGAACCTCCAGCCACTACCAAACCCTTATCTCCTACTCCATCCACAGAAACCACCCCTGTTCTAGGCGGTGAGACTTGGAATTTGATTCCACGTATTTTAGTCCTTACCGTGTATAGAGTGACGATGATGATGATGAGCCTGTTGCAAAGCGTCATCTCAAGGCAATAAACGAAAAACTTGATCAACTGCTCTCATCCTCTTCCTCTGGAGCTTACTCTGAAGCTGCTTTAAAGGCCTTGTTCTCATCTGTTGTTCAAGAACACAGTGCCTCACTCTCTGCTGCAGCTAAAGCTATTGAAGCCTCCACTTCACAATGTCAACAAGCCTCTCTTGCTGTTGAGGCTTCTATCAAGGAGTGCAAGGATGCGACCGCAAAAGTCGATAAACTAGTTTCTGAAGCTCACCTGTTTCTAGATTCTTTGTAGGCGGCTGCTAAGAAGAATGCTCAAACCGTCAACGCTTCGATGGATAACCTTTAACGATCCCTTCAATCTGAAAGGTCCCATCTTGAAGCTGCACTCCAAGCGATCGAAGCTGCCAACGAGTCTCTACATGATAATGTTAATGATCGCCTGACTCAACTTGAGGCAGAATTAGCTGTAGAGAATCGCATCATGGATGAGCTTGACAGGAGAACCTCACAGATGAAAATGCAAAATTACAAGCTGCGTGCTGCTACTGCTGAGCTCAATGACCTAAAATTAGAGAGGGAGGTCATTCGGAGTTCTGCTGCTGATGTTCACTCCATCCTCCTTCATCTCCTTGAATCGCATGATACAATCTTCACTATTACAATCAGACGGCACTTGGCTGACAAGCTCAGGCCAGCATTGGACATCCTTAGTCGAATTGAGGGTGTTCCAGTGACTGGTGTCCAGCCGAAACAAGGGGGAGAGAAGGCAACAACTCAACCTCCTCCTGGACCGAAACCATCTACTGAACCGAAGGATAATGAAGCTTCGGTCACTAACAAGGAGAATAAGAAGAACAAGATTGGGGAGGATGACACAGACAACGAAGATGATGTCTATGCTGAGAATCCTGAAAAGCCTTTTCAGAAGGCAAAGCCCTCTGAGAGAGAGCTGGAAGAAAAGTACAAGAAACAACAGGCTGAGCTTGAGCAAAAGCGAAAGGAGACGGAGCTCCTAGAAAAGAAGAAGTCCATGTTTCCTGTTTGGACTATAGATTTGCTTCAAAGGTGTGCCGTTGATGAGCCTAGTATACTTTGGCTTGAGCCTGTAATGTTATTTGGGCTCGAGAACTCCAAGGACGCACAGTTTGACACGCCGATCACGCGAAAGACATTCATCTTTCACTGCTTTAATTCAAATGCTGCCATTCCTTCTCCAGACCCGAAGGTAGATAGGGATCTGCTGGAGTTCTACTTAGAGTTTGCTCAACCCCAGTATGCCCTTCAGGTTTTGTGACTGGGATGCCGAGGATCATAAAACAAGGTGTGAATAACCATGCAAATATACTTGGTACCCTTAATATTTATCCCTCAATCGATGTGCCAGTTATCTACACACGCTCCATCGATACTATGGCATAAATGTGACTTTTCATATAACTTGAGGACAAGTTACAAAAACACATTTTATGAACTACCTCTAGATTAATTAGGATTGAAAACAACTAAAACAATTTTTTTTTCCATTAATCTAAACTAACTCATAAATCAAGGAAACATAATACTTTTGGTAATCCATAACTTATGGAGATAAATGCTTGTTTTATGATGAAACTTTTCATGTTCCATAACTTAAGAGTAAGTTATGGAATTCTTTTAAACATTAACACCAAATTTTGTAACTCCATAAAAAACTTTGAATCAATTTTTTTTAAAACCTTTTCATATCCATAACTTATGGAGGTTTAAAAAACACTCTTTAGACCAAACTTTTAAAAATAATAAAATAATCATATCATTTTGTCTTTTACTAAATTTGACCTTATTCAACTCATATAGAAAATGATTCAAATTTTAAAAATAATTAGTTTTTCACAAAAACAAGTAATTATCTTAAAATTTGACAAACCTCATGTTTTTTTTCTTTTTTTTTCAACTTTGAAAATAAGACATTTGCATCAATATAACAGAAAACAACCCATGGCTCTGATATTTTATAACTTGGAAGAGGGATGTCGTAAACCAAGCTATAAGATATTTGAAGGTAGGCGAATGACGATTCACCAATTTCCACCATGAAAAACGAAATAATTTATTAGGTTTTAATTGGATTTGAAACTCCTAGATCTTTTGAGATTCATTGAACTTTTCAATGGCATGTTTCAATCTCGATTGTGCCCTCTCAAATTTTGTGATTGGGATGCCGAGGATCACAAAACAAGGTGTGAATAACCATGCAAATTCACTTGTTACCCTTAATATTATCACCTAATCGATGTGTCGGTTACCCAAATGCGCTCCACCGATCTATGATAAACATTAAGTCACCCTTTGTTATCCTTACTAGTCCAAGTTAGTGTGCCGGTTACCCACACACGCTCCACCAACGACTTGGTAAGGTACAAAGTGTGAATTTCATGGGTTAGCACCAAATTCACATTTTTCTATGTAACTAAGATTGGGTATTTATAAAAGGTTTAGTTACTTAGTATTTATCATTAATACTTTTAATGAAGGGAGAATTACAGTCCTGTCAAACCCGTTCAGCTAACGACCCTCCACCAGTCAAGGAAACGGTGGGTGAGAGTGGACACCCATTAAACTGTCATTTTATAGACAGTAACCTTATACCCCCCTTATAGACCGACTTCGTGAATGAGGCCTACTAACGGTAAGACTGACTTTGTTCTTATACATACATATATATATATATATATATATATATATATATATATATATATATATATAAGTATTAACTATTAATATTATAATAGTATAAGGGTGTATTTTAAAGATTTAAAATACTTGGTGGTTTAATCTATTAATTAAACTATACTCTTAATTTAATTAAACTTAAACCATGTCTTTATGGAATTATTAACTCTTTTAAATAAACACTTTAATTAATTTAATAAAATCCATAAAGTTTGAACTTTAACTTTTAAAATTCTTAGGTTTGGAATTAAAGTGTATATGGGGTTTGAGTTTACAAATTCCAAAACTTGAGGTCATGTTTTGAACAATTCAAAAAACTTATGGTTCCATAACTTATGAATTTTAAAGTGGTTTAATGGAAAAAACCCTTCAAGTTCCATAACTTGTAGACAAGTTATGGAAGACATTAAAAGCATTAAAAAATATGACTCCTCATTTTTTTCATAACTTATGTAAGATTTTATGAGTTTTAAAATTCATAAGTGTGACTTTTCATGTAACTTGAGGACAAGTTACAAAAACACATATTATGAACAACTTCTAGATTAATTTGGATTGAAAACAACTATCTTATAATTTTTCCTATTAATCTAAACAAACTCATAACCATGAACATTCATAATCAACATTTTTCAAGCATCATATAAACATGTATAAAACTTGAAACTTTGATTATTATCCTTTATTTGGATGAGAATAAACATTATCATGGTATCATCAAACAAATCTTATCAAAAAAAACAGTTTTTGGTAACGATTCTAATCCAAAACCAGCTAAAAAAACTCGAAGATATGCTGTTAGGGGTTCCAACTCGTCGAGTGCATGAACCAACTTGACGAGTTGGATGAATTTGTTCATGGACTCGTCGAGTCCACTGTCCCGACAGCAAAAAATTCGATTTTTTTCAGTTTTTTCCAGCAACTTGCATCAAGTATAATTGAAAACAACCCATGGCTCTGATACCACTGTTAGGGTTTTTGGTATACTACAACATTCTATGGTGCACATACAACCCTAAATAGATTGGATCTATGTTTTCACTAATTATAAATGCAAACAGTTTCCAAGGTATTAATCATACAACTAGCACACATTTAACATAAAAATATAATATACTAGTTAGCATGACATACCTTTTGATGGAGCTTGAATTCTTGGTGTATTTGGCCTTAAAGAGCTTATCCCCAATAGTGTGGAAGCCTCAAATAGAATCACAACACACCATGGACAAAGGATGAACTTAAGAGAGAATGCCATGCACACAAAAGACACCACGACCTATAAAAAGATACAAGTGGCGATTTTGGGCAATGAAATATCTATTTATATGTGGAATTTCTAGGGTCATGGATATAACCCAAATCCATACCCATGGGTTTTATGATCCATGGTCCATGTGGCCCAACTCTTTATGTATCCATACATAAACTTGGTCCAACATGGATCATAAGCCCAACACATATAAATATAACGAATTATCATAATTAGTCCCCATAGATTTAATTAGTCTCTTTCGACCACTAAATTAATTCCATATTAATTCTTGATCAATACTAATTAAAACATATGATTTCATATTAATATATTATTACATATAATAGATTAATAAACCATAAATAACCTTCTCTCAAAAGTCCAGCCTAACAAATTTTCCTGATGATATGCAACCCAAATGGACTATGCTATTCTCGGGTCGAATACATACCAATAATAGTTATGGGCTTAGACACCTAGTCCAACAGTCTCCCACTTGGATAAGTCTAAAACTATTATTGCGTATGACTCCAAGATCCCGACTAGCAATCGAAGCTCTTAAAGCCGCTGTCAAACTATGAACAAATCAAATGACATGTCCATTAGATAAGGGATCATATATTCCTCCATTCTAGATATCATATGGACTGAGACATGGATTGTAATCATTCTCTCTGTGCATTTGTTGTTTCCCGATTTCGATTTATGATGACTGACTAATTGAACAAATCAAATCAGTCCAGGCCCGGCCGATCACTAATGTTTGTCATCATGAAATCATCGAGGGGCCCACAGATATCGCTTTTATCCCGAAGGTAAAAGGAATGGATAAACTTCGACTCATATTGCTTGTTCTACTACTTGTTGAATCATACACAAAGGTACGTTTTATAACATCGAGTTACCGAATGCGTTTTCGTGCAATCAATGTACAACCAACTCATAGTAACAACTCATATCTCTAGGTTTGAAGAATATAAGATATTATCGTCACATGATCACTCGTGATAAAATCCATGAAGTGATTCAAATGAGCGTGGGTTGAATCCAATAATTGAATCCCTATTCCAGGAGTACTCATGAATGTTGTAGTAACTCTTACTATGTACACTACCTTGGACATCTACAAACCCGATTCATGACAGTTTGCCTTAATACCTACTTCCAACGTATTATCGACTGTGGATGCTCTGAATAACTTAGTCATTCGGAAAGAATAACCTATTTATTCTGAAAGTCAAAACATGCAAAGTGAAACACAAGAATAATACTAATCCTCTATGGTCCCAAGCACCTTTGAGAGTAAATAAAACACCTTTTATTTAAACACCATATTGATTACTCATTATTCATTGTATAATGTTTCAAATAATCAACTTTATACTTGAATTAAAATAATAGTTGTCCCATGTTCCAAGCATGTAAACTATGTTTTGTAAACACTAGTCATGCCATACATCAAGTATGCACACTATGTTTATCTATGATCTTTATTTTGTGAAATATATCAATTGAACATGATTCCAATGATGCTCATTTCACAATCCCAAATCTTTATTGTAAATGTAAGAATTCCAAATCCCTACCATTTAACGAAATCTGTTAGATTCTAAACTTATATGCATTGATCCTCTCGTAATGACTATGCACAAAGTCACAAAGACTTGTAAACAATCATTACAGAGTATCCCAATGGAGAGCATTCCATGGAACCAAAGTCGCAAATTCAAAGTACATTGCTTTGAACAACCTTCTTGCATTAAGTTTCCTAATCTTACACATATTGAATGAACAACTTCTACCTTTGGGAATATTTCCATATTCTCATTTTGACTGTCACTTCTAAACAAGAGTTGCCTCTTTTCCGAATATGTCAATTATGGTCCTTTCCAAAAATTAACACAACTATCCCTGAGCAACCAATCTTTGGTAAACCTTAGATTGTCCTCGACAATTGTTTAATCATTTTAGTCATATCCAATTCTAGATCTTAATGCCTTAGGGATTCAGAAAAAATAGAAAGGATAAATATTATATCACATGCAATCAATCCTATATCCAAAGCATATGGGACACGATTCATGATGTCTCACATAAAGACATGATACTAGACCAATCTTTTTCTACAATATTTTTTATTTGCCATGTTCTTAAAATTTGACTATGAAGAAGGATGTCGTAATCATAATCGAATTTTGAAAACGCAATATATATAGAATTTCCTTATATATATATATATATATATATATATATATATATATATATATATATCCCTGACTAAAGATGATCAAAATCTCAATGTAAGCTTTTAGAATTGAAATGAAGTATAATTTCCTCTCCCTTAATTATAGCAAAACAACTTTTCCCAATTGAAACCCTTTTGTTTTCTATAATTAACACTTAACATAATAGTCATGCTCCCACTAACATGATGATTGTTAGCATAACACTTATGCTCCCACTAGCTTTGACATGTACTTAGAAAACAGTTGGACTTCTAGAAATCAATACTTTATTGACTTTCTTACCAAAGTTCAGATTTCTGATACAAGATGCTTCGATAAAACTTTATCAAAATCATACACATTTCCTTAGATAGCTCACATGTGTGTCTAAACAATTTTATAGAACTATGAAAAGGGATACCCTAATCATAGTCTCAATTGTTTAGACCTTTGCCATTTCTCACAAGTCTATGTTAGGGAGCCGATTACCCACACACGCTCCACTAACAACTTTGAGAATGCAAATGTCACAATTTCTATCTACTAAAAATCTACTTAGTGAAAGGGTTTCCTCACCATAATTTTCATGAATCGGAGAGAAACCTTCTGACACTTAGATTTTATGGTGTATGAGTTCCTATCCATATGAATTTTGTCAAAACGATAATCACAAGACAAGGTTAGTGACACTTCTAAATTCATATGGATTGAACTTGTCCAGTCTTAACTTCTTGCCACCTGGCAGCCCAAGGGCCTGCCATTGCTTCCAAGTAGTTATGGGCATAGAAAAGTCAACACGATAGGTTATAAACCTCAAGTCGTGTGCTAGTGAAGAACTATAGGTTTTATCCTTGATTAGTTCTTGGAACTTTCAAGACCTTTAAGACTCCCACTGTCCTCTTGACATATAAGACTCTCTTGTCAAGAACCATTCCTTGACAAAACAAATATTCAAGGGGTAGTGCGGATTCTTATCAAGACTAACACTTCACACAATTGGCCTAAGTTGGTCTCCATTTTATCCAAAACATCACAACTTACTAATTTCAAATGTACAAGAGTAGAAAACATTTTACTCTTACATTTGACTAGTCTTAATAAACCTTTTTTAAGATGTGTCACTCAAGTTACAATCTTGGAGTATGACTCTAAGACTTTGCTTTTGGAATGAAGTATGACTCATCTTCTTGATTTAACCATTCCAACAATTCATGACTCCTCTTCTTAGCCATAATAAATCATTAAGATGTCCTTAGAGGATCATTTGTGATATGGTATCTTAATCATTAAGATGATTATAAAACATGATACTAAAGTACTCTCCCATCTTTTCAGATTTGAGAAACTTTTATCTTTCTGCCTAATTTGATTCTTCTCATTTGTTCTGCCATACATTGAATATTTTCCAATGTTTCAGAATTATACTTAAACTTGTAACTATAACCATATTTACAAAACTTTAGTAAATCATGACGAATAGTCTTATCGATCTTTGTGGTGGACTTGACCAGTGCACACGAATGTCTACTCAATCCCTTAGTCCTTTCACTTGACTTAATTTTCTAATGATGAAAATTCTCATTCATCATACAACTTGTATGATTCCAAGTTTCGGTCCAATTGAAACTTGGGTGATGAGAATCTTTCCTTATTTGGTAAATTATAACACTACCACATCCGAAATAATCAAATCCATTTTCCAATAGTGTTGTCAATGGAATCATATAAACAACCATTTTTCACAAATACCACTGTAACGATATTTAAAATAAATAAAATAAAACCTTGTCTTTTATTTAAAACTTGCGGAAAAACTTATCCTTACAATGCAAATGCATATGAAAAAATTTTGTTATCTATTCCTAAGCAATATATCATAACTCTTAAGTAACAACTCACAATTCTTATCAATGAACCATGTGATCGAAATCCATCTTCACGATCAGAATCAGCATATACTTCCTTTAAGCTTCCTCTCTTCGATTCTACAAAACATTAAAATGTGATCTGGTCACACCATGTATAAGAATCTCAAATAGGAACTTAATAGAGTTAGATAGTGCACTTTACCCGAAGTAGAGTAAAACTCTTTGACTTTACCAACCTTATGATTGTTCAGGTAAATTAGGCAGCTTCGCAACCAATGCCCTATCCTTTGGTAATAGAAGGTTTGGGAAGTTGATCTTCTAATCAAATTCGCTTTACTAGTCTTCAAATCATTTCTGATTCAATAGCACCAAGCAAATAGGTAAGATCATTAAGGGTCAAGTCATGGTCTATCACATAGTAGTCCCAAAAGAACTCACTATGTGACTTAGAAAGTGATTGAACATCCAACTTTCTCAAGACTTTGACACCCAACTCACCAGACTTGTCAATATGTGACTTCATCTCCAAGATGTGATCACACATAGATCCTGCTATCCAATAGGGCTTGAGTAACCTTGAACTTGTGGGTTAGGGAGAATAATTGGAGGGGTGGAGGAAGTGAAATTGCAAGAGATTTGGGTAGATCATAGATGTCTAAACTAGACATCTAAAATGGGAGATATTCAAGTTAGTTGATTTTTAAGTCCTTAATATAACACCCAATATGAAATATTAAGGCTAGGACCCAACATAATATTTTATAACTTGGAAGAGGGATGTCGTAATCCAAGCTATAAGATATTTAAAGGTAGGCGAATGACGATTCACCAATTTCCACCATGAAAAACGAAATAATGTATTAGGTTTTAATTGGATTTGAAACTCCTAGATCTTTTGAGATTCATTGAACTTTTCAATGGCATGTTTCAATCTCGATTGTGCCCTCTCAAATTTTGTGACTGGGATGCCGAGGATCACAAAACAAGGTGTGAATAACCATGCAAATTCACTTGGTACCCTTAATATTATCACCTAATCGATGTGTCGGTTACCCACACGCGCTCCACCGATCTATGATAAACATTAAGTCACCATTTGTTATCCTTACTAGTCCAAGTTAGTGTGCCGGTTACCCACACACGCTCCACCAACGACTTGGTAAGGTACAAAGTGTGAATTTCATGGGTTAGCACCAAATTCACATTTTCCTATGTAACTAAGATTGGGTATTTATAAAAGGTTCAGTTACTTAGTATTTATCATTAATACTTTTAATGAAGGGAGAATTACAGTCATGTCAAACCCGTTCGGCTAACGACCCTCCACCAGTCAAGGAAGCGGTGGGTGAGAGTGGACACCCATTAAACTGCCATTTTATAGACAGTAACCTTATACCCGCCCTTATAGACCGGCTTCGTGAATGAGGCCTACTAACGGTAAGACTGACTTTGTTCTTATACATACATATATATATATATATATATATATATATATATATATATATATATATATATATATATAAGTGTTAACTATTAATATTATAATAGTATAACGGTGTATTTTAAACATTTAAAATACTTGGTCGTTTAATCTATTAATTAAACTATACTGTTAATTTAATTAAACTTAAACCCTATCTTTATGGAACTATTAACTCTTTTAATTAGACAATTTAATTAATTTAATGAAGTCCATAAAGTTTGAACTTTAACTTTTAAAATTCTTGGGTTTGGAATTAAAGTGTATATGGGGTTTGAGTTTACAAATTCCAAAACTTGAGGACAAGTTTTGAACAATTCAAAAAACTTATGGTATCCATAACTTATGAATTTTAAAGTGGTTTAATGGAAAAACCCCTTCAAGTTCCATAACTTGTAGACAAGTTATGGAAGACTTTAAAAGCATTAAAAAATATGACTCCTCATTTTTTCATAACTTATGTAAAATTTTATGAGTTTTAAAATTCATAAGTGTGACTTTTCATGTAACTTGAGGACAAGTTACAAAAATACAGAGTATGAACAACTTCTAGATTAATTTGGATTGAAAACAACTATCTCATAATTTTTCCTATTAATCTAAACAAACTCATAAACATGAACATTCATAATCAACATTTTTCAAACATCATATAAACATGTATAAAACTTGAAACTTTGATTATTATCCTTTATTTGGATGAAAATAAACATTATCATAGTATCAAAAAACAAATTTTATGAACAAAAACACTTTGTGGTAACGATTCTAATCCAAAACCGGCTAAAAAAAATCGAAGATATGCTGTTAGGGGTTCCAACTCGTCGAGTACATGAACCAACTCGACGAGTTGGATGAATATGTTCATGGACTCGTCGATTCCACTGTCCCGACAGCAAAGAATTCGATTTTTTTCAGTTTTTTCCAGCAACTTGCATCAAGTATAATTGGAAACAACCCATGACTCTGATACCACTGTTGGGGTTTTGGTATACTACAACATACTATGGTGCACATACAACCCTAAATAGCTTGGATCTATGTTTTCACTAATTATACATGCAAACGGTTTCCAAGGTATTAATCTTACAACTAGCATGCATTTGACATAAAAATATAATATACTAGTTAGCATGACATGCCTTTTGATGGAAATTGAATTCTTGGTGTATTTGGCCTTAAAGAGCTTAGCCCCATTAGTGTGGAAGCCTAAAATGGAATCACAACACACCAAGGACAAAGGATGAACTTTAGAGAGAATTCCATGCACACAAAAGACACCATGAACTATAAAAAGATACAAGTGGCGATTTTGGGCAATGAAATATCTATTTATATGTGGAATTTCTAGGGTCATGGATATAACCCAAATCCATACCCATGGGTTTTATGATCCATGGTTCATGTGGCCCAACTCTTTATGTATCCATACATAAACTTGGTCCAACATGGATCATAAGCCCAAAACATATAAATATAACTAATTATCATAATTAGTCGCCATAGATTTAATTAGTCTCTTTCGACCACTAAATTAATTCCAAATTAATTCTTGATCAGTACTAATTAAAACATATGATTTCATATTAATATATTATTACTTATAATATATTAATAAACCATAAATAACCTTCTCTCAAAAGTCCATCCTAACAAATTGTCCTGATGATATGCAACCCAAATGGACCATGCTACTCTTGGGTCGAATACATACCAATAATAGTTATGGTATGTATAATAGAGAAAATATAGATCCAAGGTATTTAGGGTTGTATGTACACCATAGGATGTTGTAGTATACTAAAACCCAACAGTGGTATCAGAGCCATGTGTTGTTTTCTTTTATATTCATGCAAATGTTTGATTTTCAAAGTTGGAAAAAAAACAAAAAACAAACAAACATTAAGTTTGTCTTTTAAGATAATTACTTGTTTTGTGAAAAACTAATTATTTGTAAAGTTTGAATCATTTGCTATATGAGTTGAATTATGTCAAATTTAGTAAAAGATAAAATGATATGATTATTTTATTAGTTTTAAAAGTTTGATCTAAATGTTTTAAGGAGTTACAAATTTTGTCATAAAATTTTGGAGCTCAAAAGTTTTTTTTTAAAGTTGTGATCTTAAGTCTTTTGAAACCTCCATAAGTTATGGATATGAAAAGGTTTAAAAAAATTGATTCAAATTTTTTATGATGTTACAAAATTTGTTGTTAATGTTTTAAAGAATTCCATAACTTATTCTTAAGTTATGGAACATGAAAAGTTTCATAATAAAACAAGAATTTAACTCCATAAGTTATGGATTACCAAATCATGGCTTGCACTCCAGCCATTGTTATTGGTTCTGGTGTTGCTGCTACAACAGGTGCTTACTCAATCACTGGCGGTTGATTCCTGTTTTCATCCGCGTTTCTAACGTCACTCCTTGTTCTCACCACTTTTGATCTACACACCGAATAAGGTGAAATTAGATCCTCATTCACGATAGATATTCAAATCATCCTTATTACTCCGAAACGTTTACATGCTAGTTCTAATAACGTAGACAAACGCTTAGAATCCTACACACATAAGGTTTCCAGATCCGGTCGGCAACAGACCGTAGATCCGAATAATTAATATCATATATGGCAACATATAACATTTAGCACATAAAAGAATTTTAGGCAACTTTCCTAAAATAAACTAGTGCTTGTGTCTAAAATCCAACAGACACTTAACTCAAATTTCCACTTAGCATTCTAAGTTTAAGTCTACAAATCCTACAACTTCCTAGTTCGCTTAAACTAATGCTCTGATACCAACTGTAACATCCCCAAAATCACGACCAGAAAATACCGGTTTCATTTATACTTTTTAAAATAATTTCAGAGTAAATCCTTTTGATTTAAAAGAGTTGCGGAATTTGTTCCCAAAACAATATATGATAAAACAATAATTATCAAAGCATTTCATCAAGAGATGCATTTTCATTATATAATCAAAACTCGGGATGTCATGTTCCGATACAGACCATAAAGCATAAACGATAACATTACAAGTCATTCAACAAATATATATACATATACAGGCTTGTAAACAAAAAAAATCGATGATTCATCCATCTTATGCCCTTGCGCCACTTCCTGTAATACAAATAAAACTGAGTGGGTCAGGCTTGGGAGCCTGGTGAGCATATAGGGTTTTCAACCCACAATAAGTAATTATATTTAATTTCACCAACCAACAACAACCCGATTACCCATTCCCGTTATCCTCACTTTACGTCCCTAAAACAACATCTATCTCAAGGGACCTAATCTAGGATTTTCATCGGGACAGACATTACTGCTAAGGGGTTTCCTCAACAATAGATGTCCTAAAGGCAACCATGAGGGGGATAGAGTACACCGGTGAACACATCGTTCACAACACCTACAGGTTATGAACCTGCTAGCGTTCCACTGGACTGTCTAGAAAGAGTCTGTGGTCGTTATCCATACTCCGTTGAATAATTAGATCAACAACAACAACATCGAGGCCTCTCATCTGTTTATTACACACCAACTATCTACCCATGTTCTACCCAACATATTAGTATATAAAAATATATATTTTTATACATAGTTTAAAACCTGTATAACATTTTCATTCAATACATATTCCACATAACAGATGAGGCACACGCACATAACACGTATTTCATAGAAAGTAAATCAGATCTATGAGATAGAAGAGAGTGAATATACATTCACACACATAACAACAAAATTATACACATAACACGTATTTCGTATAAAATACTTCATAATTATGCGTTAGAAGAAAGTAACTATACACTCACTTGATCAGAAGATGATCGGACAACACTACTACTTGCAGAAGTAGTATTCTTTGGTAGATCTGTAAGATCTTCACAAAAATCGGGCTCCTCGCGGGCAGAGCTTCGGCTCGGGAATAACGCTCTTCGGGATCCTCGGGGCTTCGGCTCTTGCTTCGGGGCTCGGGAATATTACCGGGGCTTCGGGGTATAAACGGCACGCTAAACGAGGCAAAAGATTAGAGAGAAAGGAAGAAGTTGTAAAAGGGAAGAAGCTGCCTTCGCATCCCCTTTTATAGGGTCTGATCCTCGGAAGCACGCTGGGCATAACTTCGGGGTATGCAGGGCGTAATGCCTCGGTTGCCGTCATCGCTTGCGTCATCGGCTCCTCTACGTCATCACATACGAACTCAGAACACTCGAGTGGTACGATGGGCGTACTTCGGATGAGTCCGGTGACTCCTTCGGATATACATCCGATTTAAGATTAAATAAATAAATATTAATTATTTAATAAACTTCAAAAATTCATATCTTCTTCATACGAACTCCGTTTTCGACGTTCTTTATATCCACGCGTAGGTGAGACTACGCTCTATAGTTTTTGTTTAGACTCCGTAGGCTATTTTTGATTTTATTTTTATTATTTATTTTTAGTAGGCCGGGACAGGAAAACTTCGTTATAAATTCATAACTTCTTCGTCCGACGTCCGTTCTCGCCTATCTTTTCATCGTTTCGCTACTAACAACTAGATCTTCGATTCTCGTTTAGATTTTTTCGGCTAAAAACCGCTCGATCTGAAATTGAGTATTCAGGCTGTATATCGCTAAGTCGAAACTTCATAAAATCATAACTTCCTCATACGAAGTCAGATTTGGGCGTTCTCTCTCTCTCTCTCTCTCTCTCTCTCTCTCTCTCTATATATATATATATATATATATATATATATATATATATATATATATATATATATATATATATATATATATTCGGAAACCTCGTTTCAACTACTACAACATTATCCAAAGATATCAAGTTTATTTTACACTTAAATTTTGACGCTCATTTTATTCTTAATTAATCAAAACACATAATTAAGCAATTAAGCACAAAACACATAATATTCAAATAATACACTTCTATTATTTCAAAACGGGTTACAAAGGTTAACCTAGACTATTATATCAACATTAATGACAAGCCTAGAAACACAGGCGTTACACTTACAGACAAGTGCCAGGAGCCACCTGCTGGTCTTCCATGCAAGCATCACAAAGACAACTAGCATACAATCTACAACAACTTACCTAATAAACTGCCAGAGTTCAGACTCTGGTCTTGGATACAAATTGTCAGGAGCCACCTCCCGGTCTTCCTATAAAACGTAAACCACATGGGCCGGCATTGGTGCCTTCGACCTATACTACAGTGAGGAGGCTAACCTTAGACGACAGATAAATCCCACAACTATTGCAGTTGTTATGAACCGACTTCCACGAACTGAACCAAACAACCAAACCATTCTTTAATAATTAAACATAGCAAAACCCCCAAGCACTAATCATATAAATAGTCCAACTAACCAGACCCACTAATAGTCCAAGCCCATTAGGACCACTAAGGCCCAAAACATTGGGCCCGCTAAGGCCCAATACAAAATCCTAGGCCCAATAAAGCAAGCCCAAACAAGAGTCCAAGAATCTAAGATTCCTCTATCTAATAAGCCTAACACACAAAGCCCAAACCCAAGTCCACAACTGAACGTACGCAGGGCGTACCCCTTAGGTACGCTCAGCGTACTCGATGATTTTGGACAGGGTCTCAAACCAGTACACGGGGCGTAAATGTAACTCTTCAAAAACTTAAACTATGACTTAATCTTTTAAGTCATTTGCATCCAAACCTCATAAAACCTTCAATATAAGTTCTTTACTGATAAAGTTGGCAACTTTATCAATTTCCATATCTTAATGGGACCTAACTTCCAAATGTAACCATTAAGACCCATATTAAGCAGCTTAACACATGCATGGTCCATTCTTAAACATCAAGCAAGCATTTTTATGAACTAACAACATTGGAAAGGGCAAGATCTATCACTCCAAGCTCTTGGAGTGGCTCAAACTCACAAAGAGAACTTAATACACAATAAAAGCCCTTAATCTTGCCTTAAACTCAAACTAGCATAAGAATAAGTCAAGATAAGAACTTTTTACCTTTTGAGGCTTCCCAGGAGTGTGAAGGTTCTGGATCTACAACCCCAAGGCCACAACAAGCTTGATCACCAAGATCTACTTCCTTGAAATAACACCAAGAACCATTCAAAATCACCTTCAAGCTCAAGAATACACCACCAAGGGAATTAGGATTCGAAATGAGGCTCTAAGATTAGTGGAGACTGAGAAATGAGAGAGTATTGAGCTTATAAGGGTGTTTAAATATTGAACAAGCCCTAGAAATTAGGATTTGGCACTCTGCCAACTATGTGTTTGAATAGTGTCTAAGGCTGCAACTATATTAGGCAAGTATTTGACCCGATTGTGCATGGTCCTTTTGGGTTGCCTTCACCATAGCAACTTGACAGGATGATTTATTATGAGAGAATAAATATTATTAATATATTATGAGAATAATATAAAGAATACTAATATTGTTATTTAATTAATATAAGTCATAAATTAATTGGTATTAATTTGGTGACTTAAAGAGATTAATTAAATAAGAGGGTATAAACTATCAATTGTTTGATAGTTAAACTTTAGACTGTAAATCCTTATTGGATAGAGGATGGACGAATTCTAGAAGCTAGGGATAGCTTAAAATCGTCCAAGGTTATCTAAGGAATGGATTTGGATTGCTTTAAGAGAAGATTATCCAACTAGGGTTTAAGTTGTAACCCTTAGGGAGTTTACAAGTATAAATAGACCCTATGGCAAAGGGAAATCGGCATCTCATCTCAAGTAGAGAATCCCTGGCCAAATTTCCTACCCTCTACTCTCTCTCAAATCATCCTCTTTTCTATTTGGTGTTTGTAAGCCATTTGAGGAGTGACAATTGTGACTCTAGAGCTCCAAGACAACAAGATCAAACAAGAGATCCAAAGGTATGTTTCTAGATCTGATTTTATATTGTTCTTATACCTAATTAGTCATTAGAAGTCGTGGATTCAAAGCATGTTTAATTATAAAGCCTAGATCCAAGCATTAGGGTTTTGCATGCACACATAGGAAAGTTCTTATGGCTAAAACCCATCAGTGGTATTAGAGCCTAGCTTGGTTTCTATTAAATTGTTGCTTCTATCCGATCGAGGAGGAGAGTACCTAAGTGTTGAATTCCACGATTATCTCAAGGACTGTGGAATAGTTTCACAATTGACGCCACCTAGGACACCACAATTGAATGGTGTGGCAGAAAGGCGTAATCGAACCTTGTTGGACATGGTTCTCTCTATGATGAGTCGTGCTTCACTATCAATCTCTTTTTGGGGGTATGCCTTAGAGACTGCCGCCCATATCCTTAACCGAGTCCCTACTAAAAAGGTTGCCAAAACACCTCACGAGATGTGGACAGGGAAAGCTCCCTTGTTGGCACATATCAAGGTTTGGGGTTGCGAGGCTTTCCTAAGACGAGATACTCACGACAAGCTCGAACCTCGTAGTGAGCGATGTATTTTCATCGGCTACCCGCAGAAATCCTTTGGATATCTCTTCTATAGACCGAAGGACAATGTTGTCTTTGTTGCGAGGAGAGGAGTTTTCCGAGAGCGAGAACTCATAAGCCAAAGAGACAGTGGGAGGCAAATCGAGCTTGAAGAGATTCAAGAATCGATAGATGAAGGAACCTCTACCGCTGGCACTCAACCCGGGGAGGAAACTCCGATTGAACCGATTGACGAATCCTTACCTCTTAGACGTTCCGAAAGAGTTAGAGTTCAACCCCAGTTTTATGGTTTTCATATTACTACCGAAGGGGACACGTATATTAGTGATGGTACACTAATAAACCTTGATGAACCTAATAGCTATAAAGAAGCCATGGCAGGCCCGGAGTCTGCAAAATGGAAAGAGGCAATGGATAGCAAGATCCAATCCATGTATGATAACCAAGTTTGGAATTTGGTTGATAATGTGCCCGGACGTAAGACCATTGGGTGCAAATGGATCTTCAAGAAGAAGACGATGTGGATGGAAACTTACACACATATAACGCGCGATTGGTCGTAAAGGGCTTTACTCAAACTCCCGGAGTTGACTATGATGAGACCTTCTCACCAGTTGCGAAGATCAAGTCTATTAGAGTGATACTAGCTATTTCCGCATTTCATGATTATGAGATTTGGCAAATCGATGTCAAGACTGCTTTCCTTAATGGGAAGTTGGCTGAGGATGTTTACATGGCTCAGCCAGAGGGGTTTGTGGATCCGAAGCATCCGAATAGAGTGTGTAAGCTTGAGAAGTCCATTTATGGACTTAAGCAAGAATCTCGCAGATGGAATCTTTGCTTCGATGAGAAAGTCAAAGAGTTTGGATTTGTATGAAGCGAAGATGAATCGTGTGTATATGTCAAAGCCAGTGGGAGTATAGTAAGCTTCCTCGTTTTATATGTCGATGACATATTACTCATAGGAAACGACGTCCCGACTCTGCAGGAGGTTAAGTCATGGCTCGGGAAGTGCTTCGGTATGAAGGACCTCGGAGAGGCTTCTTATATTTTGGGAATAAGGATAGTAAGAGAAAGAAGTAAGAGACTAATAGGACTTAGTCAGAACACTTACTTAGAGAAGGTACTAAAACGTTTTAGTATGGAAAACTCGAAGAAGGGAGAATTACCGATACAAAGTAATGCCAAGTTGAGTAAGACTCAAAGTCAGAGTACCAAAGTTGAAATAGCAGAAATGATCCGAGTACCATACGCTTCTACAGTTGGCTCAATCATGTATGCTATGACTTGTACTCGCCCTGATGTAGCCTTTGCTTTGAGCATGGTTAGCAGATATCAAGGGAATCCTGGCAGAGCCCATTGGATTGCGGTTAAGAATGTCCTTAAGTACCTTCGGAGGACGAAGGAATGGTTCTTAGTCCTCGGAAGGAGTGATGACTTGAAGGTGCGAGGATATAGTGACGCCAGCTTTCAGACCGACAGGGACAACTACCGTTCACAGTCGGGCTGGGTCTTTACCCTAAATGGAGGAGCAGTAACTTGGAAAAGTTCCAAGCAGGAAACCGTAGCTGATTCAACGTGCGAATCAGAGTACATTGAAGCGAGCGAAGCGTCGAAGGAGGCGATATGGTTGAAGAACTTCATCGGTGATCTTGGAGTTGTACCTGCCATAAAGGAGCCCATGGAAATTTTCTATAATAATGAAGGAGCGGTTTCCTTGACCAAGGAACCGAGGGATCATGGTAGATCTCGACATATCGACAGAAAATATCACTTTATTAGACATCGTGTCGAAGAAGGACAACTCGCAGTAAAGAGGATATCATCAGAAGATAACCCAGCAGATCCGCTTACGAAGGGACTAAGTAGGGTTAAGCACTTGCAGCATGCTAGGAGTATTGGGCTGAAGGATGATATTAGCATAGATTAGATAGTAGTAGAAACATGTAATAGATAAATGTAATTAACATTTGGTGATTAAATAAAGGAGTATTATTTATGAGTAATGTTACTGTCTTGTGTTTATTGTTTAACTATTGTTTCATTTTGCATGTTTTGACTTCCAGAATAATTGAGTTTATTGAGAATAATCGAATTATTCAAATTGTCCACAATCGTTCATATGTTGGAAGTAGATATGAATGAAGATTGTCATGAATCGGTGTGTAGATTGTCTAAATGGTATTAGACATAGCAAAGGATTGCTGCAACGTTCATGAGTGCTTATGAACTGGTTTTGAACATTGGAACAAACCCGCGCTTGCTGGAATCACCTTATGGAATATGAAATAAAAGGGTGATCGCAAGACGATAATATCATATAGTCTTAAAACCTAGATATATGGTTTTTATTTGTTAATTGGTTGTACATTGATAATGCGAAAACGCATAAGTAACTCGGTGTTATAAAACGCATTGTTGTGTATAGTTAATTAATGAATAAGTAAATGCATATAAATCAAAGTTTAACTGTTACTTTTATCCCAAGAGGATAAAAACGATATCTCGGCCGCTCGATGATTTGATTTGACTTATGTGTCGGGCCCGGTCAGAACTGAATTGATGTGTTCGATTAAGTTCTATGTCAAATGAATCGGAGATCGAGAAACCAAAATGCTAGACTAATTATTCCATAGAATTGCCAGCATAATATCTAACAGAGGACTGTACGATCCCTTATCTAAAGGACAAGATTGATTAGATCAGAGTTTGACAGAATCTTTGAGAGCTACGATTGCAAATCGAATTGTACTTGTGCATATAGTTACTAGACTTATCCAAGTGGGAGATTGTTGGAATAGTGTCTAAGGCTGCAACTATATTAGGCAAGTATTTGACCCGATTGTGCATGGTCCTTTTGGGTTGCCTTCACCATAGCAACTTGACAGGATGATTTATTATGAGAGAATAAATATTATTAATATATTATGAGAATAATATAAGGAATAATGATATTGTTATTTGATTAATATAAGTCATAAATTAATTAGAATTAATTTGGTGACTTAAAGAGATTAATTAAATAAGAGGGTATAAATTGTCAATTGTTTGATAGTTACACTTTGGGCTGTAAATCCTTCTTGGATAGGGTTGGACGATTTCTAGGGCTTAGGATAAGCCACAAATCGTCCAAGCACTTATCTTGGAAAGGATTTGGATTGCTTTGAGTAAAGATTATCCAACTAGGGTTTAAGGGTGAAACCCTAGGAGCCTTACAAGTATAAATAGACCCTTGGGGCAAGGGAAATCGGCACCTCTGCTAAAGCAAAGAAACCCTGGCCGATTTCTATTCCCTCTACTCTCTCTCAAATCATCCTCTTGCTAGTTGGTGTTTGTAAGCCATTAGAGGAGTGACATTTGTGACTCTAAAGCTCCAAGAACTAGAAGATCAAACAAGTGTTTCAAGTTATGCTTCTAGTTCTGATTTTGTATTGTTCTTATACTCCATTAGTCATTAGAAGTCTTGGATCCAACGCATGTTTAATTAAAGAAACCTAGATCCAAGCATTAGGGTTTGTATGTGCACATAGGAATGTTCATATGACCAAAACCCATCAGATACATGTGAGTGCTTGGCCAAGCCAGGACTAATTTGATTTGTTCAATCAGTCAGTCATCATAAATCAGAAATCGGGAAACAACAAATAGACAAAGAGAATGATTTATAATCCATGTCTCAGTCCATATGATATCTGGAATGGAGGAATATATGATCCCTTATCTAATGGACAAGTCATTGACAAAGGTTAAAGTTCATCGGCAAGGTCAGATTTCAACAGAAGCTTTTGAGAGCTACGATTGCTAGTCGGGGTTTGAAGTCATACTCAATAATAGTTTTAGACTTATCCAAATGGGAGACTGTTGGATTAATGTCTAAGTCCATAACTATAATTGGTAAGACTTGACCCGACCCGACATGGTCCATTTGGGTTGCATGGCATCGGGACAATTGGATAGACAAGATGAGGAAAAAGGATACTAGTGATTTATATTAATATATTATAAGTTCTTATATATTAATATATAAACATATTATTTAATTAGTATTGATCAAGAATTAATTTATAATTAATTAAGTGATCAAAAGGAACTAATTAAATATGGACTCTAAGATATATTTGTGTGATAGGCCAAGTTCATTCAGGTTGGGCTAAGCTTTCATGGATAGTCCATGGTGTGTTTAACCCATGGGTTTTTTCCACACTTTTAAAGAAGTGACTCTTAAACATCCATAACTTGAGGACAAGTTATGGAGTCATAATACTATTTAATGGAAAAAAAACTCTTCATTTTTTATGTAACCTATGGCACTTTTATGAGTTTTAAGATTCATAAATGAGACCTTTTATGTAACTTGAGGACAAGTTACAAAAACACATTTTATGAACTACCTCTAGATTAATTAGGATTGAAAACAACTAAAACACAAATTTTATTTTTTCATTAATCTAAACTAACTCATAAATCAAGGAAACATAAAAATTTTGGTAATCCATAACTTATGGAGTTAAATGCTTGTTTTATGATGAAAATTTTCATGTTCCATAACTTAAGAATAAGTTATTGAATTCTTTAAAACATTAACACCAAATTTTGTAACTCCATAAAAACATTGAATCACTTTATTTTTTTTTCAATTTTGAAAATCAAACATTTGCATGAATATAACAAAAAACAACTCATGGCTCTGATACCACTGTTGGGTTATGGGCATTCTAACACTCCTAAGTGTACATGAAACCCTAAATACCTTGGATCTATGTTTTCTGTATTATACATACAAATATGAATATCCAATGTATTATCCTAACTATCTTACTAAGACATTGATACTAGGGTAATAAAATAGATAAAATACATACCTTGTTGTTGTTGCTTGACTCCATGAAGCTTGAGAGCGTAGTGCCCCAAGTGTGACACCTCAAATGGTTCACACAACATCATGAACACTTGGAATAACCATGAGAGGAAGACACTCCAAGCTCTTATTGACTAGCCCTCATATGTGTATTACTTATATCAATTTCTTGAGCTAAAGGGGTCCTTATATAGTGTGCACATTAGGGTTACATCATGTAACCCATGACTTTACCCATTCCTTATGCTCCATGGGTTTTAACCTCCATGGAGTATCCATCGACCACCACATGGGTTAAACCCAACATAAGGAATCTTGGATCATAAGCCCATATATATATATATATATATATATATATATATATATATATATATATATAATATTAGAACATATAATATATTAATATGTCACAAATGTCCTCTTCTCACAAACGGTCTATCCAAATGTCCCGATGCCATGCAACCCAAATGGACCATGCCGAGTCGGGTCAAGTCTTACCAATTATAGTTATGGACTTAGACACTATTCCAAAATAATATACATACAAAATTGATTTTCCAAGGTTCATAATCCTATCTAGCATACATGGGGAACTTTTAAACATCAAAGTAAGCTAGAAAACATACCTTGTAGTAGTTTAGATTCCTTGAAAACCTTGTGAGCCTAGCACCCCAAGTGTGATGCCTCAAATGTCTCACACAACACCAAATGCACTTTGAATAAACTTTGAGATAAATGAAGAACACTTAGAAATCGGCTATCCCTCACTTGTCTTTCTTAAGTTCCGATTTTGGTGAGCGTAAGGATCCTTATATAGTTTGTTACAATTAGGGTTACACCATGTAAACCCTAATTGTCATGACCTTTCATTTCCATGACCCATGGGTTCTATTGTTGGGTTTTGAGCCTTCTAACACTTCCTAAGTGTACATGCAACCCTAATAAACCTTGGATCTATGTTTGTCTAAGGTACATGCAAAATATTAATTTCCAAGGTTTATAACCTATCTAGCATGGCATGGGGTGCTTTTAAACATAAAAGGACTAGATGAATTACATACCTTTTGTTGATTGCTGATTCCTTGGAGTTTGAGAGCCAAGCACCAATAATGTTAATGCCTCAAATGGAAATCACAAATCCCCACAAACTTGGAAAATGTATGAGAGAGTATACTAACACTTAGAAATCGGCCACCACTATTACACACACACTAAGGGTGTTTTTCATGCAACGTAAGCTTGTTTATATAGTGTGCATGGTTATGAAACCCTAATAACCCATGTCTTTTCCTCTTCCAAGGATCCATGGGTTAAAAGCTCCATGGACTTCCATATAAGCTTAGCCCATTAACAAATGAGCATTAGCCCACACCATATAAATATAATAGCCCATGATTTAATTAGTCTTCCTTTTAATCACTAAATCAATTCATAATTAATTCAAGATTAAAACTAATTAAATAACATGAATTTATATTAATATATTATAACTTATAATATATTAATAAATCGTAAGCATACAATTCTCATAAAATTATCCACAAATCGTTTGGGTGAAGTGCAACCCAAATGGACCATGCCGGGTCGGGTCAAGTATATACCAAATAAGTTATGGACTTAGACACCTTATCCAACATCTATAACCACCATGGAGCATCCTATGAGTTATAGCCCAACTTGATAATCCATGGAGCATTATCCCACTATTCAAGTATGGATAATTTACACAATCAACCCATATATTTAATTAGTCACCTTTTGATAACTTAATTAATTCTTGATCAATACTAATTAAATAATATTATTAATACATTAGAACTTATAATATATTAATAAACCGTAAGTGTTATTTCTCTCATTTTAGTCTATCAAAATGCATGATTCCATGCAACTCAAATGGACCATGCCAAACCAGGTCAAGTACGTACCAGAAATAGTTATGGACTTAGACACCTTATCCAACAGTCTCCCACTTGGATAAGTCTAATAACTATAACTGCAAGTATAACTTCAGGAACCGATTAGCAATCGTAGCTCTTTCAAGGTCTCTCGGAACTGGGATGATGATGATACGCCATTTATGATAAGTGATCATATAATCCTCTGTTCTAGATATCAGTCGGGTAAATACATAGAACAATGTCTTACTTATTATCCAGCAGTTTGTTTCTCGATTTCCGATTTGTTTGTCAAAGAACTTAATCGAACACATCAATTTAGTTCTGACCGGGCCTGATACATAGGTCAAAACAAAATCATTGAGGGGCCCAGATATCGCTTCTAATCCAAGAAGGAACAGATAAACTTCAACTCATATGCTTGTTCTACTACTTGTTGAATCACACACAAAGGCACGTTTTATAACATCGAGTTACCAATGTGTTTTCGTACAATCAATGTATAACCAACTCATAGGCAACAAGTCATATCTCTAGGTTTGAAGACTTATATGATATTACCGTCGCACGATCACTCGAGATAAATTCCATGAAGTGATACCAGTGAGCATGGGTTGAATCCAATACTCATAAGTTATGAGCACTCATGAGTGTTGTAGCTATGTCCAACATCTAAGACACCTACAAACCAACCCATGACAGTCTTAATTCATACTTACTTCCAACATATGACCGACTATGGAGAATTAGCATAATATGTAATACATAACATAAATATTCTGGAAGTCAAAACATGCAAGAGAAATAATAGTAAACGATTGATAAAAGATAGCAACACTTTACTCATAAATAAACACAACTTTTATTCATCATTACGGCATGTTGTCGCTGATCGGCACACCCCCTCATGCAACTTCCCACACTTACAAAAAGTGTGGCTTATCTGTTCTCCGGATCGTTAATCAGTGGGCCTAAACTGCTTTGTTGTTGGCTGCGTCTGAACCAAGGTATGCCTATTCTCTCGCATCTAGGTCTCAATCTCAGTATCTCTCCTCCGAGTGAAAGACTGCATCTCGGATAGAGAACTATACCTTTGGGTTGATATAGAATCACGGATCTCTATCTTGATCATGATCACGTACTGGGACATTTGAACCTGCTCCGAAGGAGCATACTCGGGGCAGAAAAGGGCTCTCTAAGTAAACATCTTGGTGATCCTCGCCACTGACTCTGTCATCTGCTTCAGTCATAGATACTCCTAGGCTAACCTCTCTCTTTCAACCAATAGAATATACTCAGTATGGAACATCTCTGTGAACTTCTCCCATGTTACTGCTGCCTTCTATGCAAGAGAATAAGCACCAGTCACCAATTTCCACCAGTCCTTCTCTCCCTAACGAAGAAAGTTAAATGCGAAGTTGACCTTTTGGTCCACTGGAAAAAAGCAAGTGAAGATACTATTTGATTAGGTGTCTAAGAAAATAACTGAATTATTATATACTTGAATTATTAGCAAAGTCTTTTTGCGTTGCCCTCAAACCTAGTAATTGAGTAGGATGACTTTTAGAGAGAGAGAGAGAGAGAGAGAGAGAGATACTGATTTATTGATTTATTATAGGATTAATAAATAGAAATAAATGAATTTATTAATTTATTATGAAAATAATATATTAATTGGAAAGAGTAATATTTAATTAAGAGTTAATTAGAATTAGTTTTAGGATTAATTAGATTAATTAAAAGTGTAGGGGGCTAATTGTAATTGTTCGCTAGTTGAGCAAAAGGTTCTAGAACCTTCCTTGGAAGGGGTGGATGGTTTCCAAGGGTATTTTAGGGCATCTGGGATATTACTTCTAGATAAATAGGAAGCTGGATAATGACCAATTTGACTTAATATTATTTCATTCGAATTAGAGTTATCAAGGGTTTCCTAATTCAGGTATAAATAGACCATACGAGCTAAAATTTTTGGCTACTCCAATTTTAAGATCCAAGGAAAAAAATTATCTCCTCTCTTCTCTCTCTTCGACTCTTCTAGTTGCTAGGGTTAGGTGTGAACCATAAGAGGCACGAAATTTTTGGTGCTCGCTTCCAAAAGCTTTGAAGAAGGATTTTAGATTTGTTTACCATAACAAATCAAGAAGTATGTAAACTTCCTTTATGAATTCTGACTTCATTAGGGTTTTTTGTAGTTGGACAGTTCATAGTATGTTGCCTTTAGATGAAAGACATAGATCCTCTTAGGTTGCATGTGTCCTAATCATTTAATTGTTAATTGTTTTCCCGCTTAGTGCATTGTTGTTGTAACCTACTTTTTCCATTAGTGTTATCAGATCTAATTATACATTAGTCATTTGAACAAACAATTTTTTTTTTGGATTTTGCGTCGCACGACGTGAGAGTTAATGCTCACAACGTGAGATCTAAAAAAAATCGATGTTTTCGAGTTTATTTGCCTAATCTGTTTTGCATGCTTATTATTTGGTAAATATTTGTTTTATATCTGCCAAATCTGAAGTTGCACTTTCTCTCTCTCTCTCTCTCTCTCTCTCTCTTTCTCTCTCTCTCTCTCTATATATATATATATATATATATATATATATATATATATATATATGTGTGTGTGTGTGTGTGTGTGTGTGTATGTGTGTGTGTGTGATAATTAAATAAAAGCCTAAAAATTAGGAGATAAATCTTTGACTTGATTAATTATTTATTTGATTAATACAATTAATTTTTTAGAAGTGTAAATGATTAATTTAGATATTAACTAATTTTAATAATTAATGTCAAATATCTAGTGTTTTAAAATGTTTAAATTCACCTTATACTATAAATATGATTAATCATTATATATATATATATATATATATATATATATATATATATATATATATATATATATATATATATATATGTATGTATGTATGTATGTATAAGAATAATTGCTAGTATGTCTCATTCACGAAGCTATACTATAAGGGGAGTTTAAGGAAGCGTCTACTAAAATGACCACCATTGGGTATCCATTCTTACCCATCGCTCTCTTGTAGGGTGGAGGGTCATTAGCCGAACGGATTTGATCATACATAATCTCATTAATAAGTATAATGTAAAAGTAACTAAACCTTTTATAAAATCTCACTCTTAGTTACTTTAGGAAAAATGTGAAAAGTATGTTAATCCAAAAAATATCACATTATACTTTATAGTAGTTAGTGGAGTGTGTGTGGTTAACCGACACACTAATAGTCACTATAAAGAGTGATAATGGGCATCTCGAAAATTATCATTGGTTAATGGAGCACTTGTGGTTAGCCGGCTCATTAAAATGAGATAATAAATCGCATCAAGAGTGTCAACATATTTATATGGTTATTCATATCTTGTTGTTGATCCTCGGTATCCCAGTCACAAATAGAAAAGCCTAATATGAGATTAAACATGCCATTGATATATTCAATGAATCTCAAAAGATATACCAATGTCAAAGTTCGAAAAATGGTATATTGCGTTTACCTACCTTCATAAATTCGTAATAAGATCACGGTGTGACAACCCGATATTTCAACTCTATGTAATGACCTAAAAAAAAGTCAATTATTTTAACCACTTTTGTGATAATGAAATTAACTTCGAAAATAAAATGTCCAAAAAGTTTCTATTTAATTACCTACTGTTTTATTTATACGTTTACATACAAATACATCATATCAAGGGTAACATTCTTTACTAAATCATTTTATGCATTCAAAGAACTTATGATTTATGCTTTGTCAAACATTGTGAAAAAAGGATAAACTTTGCATACAAAACTACTACTTTAATACAGACTTAGTTGAGAATCCGTGAGACGTGTACATCTTCAAATAATACCTTTTTACTAAAAGGTACCGCTACAAGTCCTGTCTATAACCAGAGTCTCCCGTTCGGAGAACATGTCAAATGTGTATAGATCTATACAGGAAGTCATGATCCAGCGCCCTGACTGTTAGCTACAGTCCATCCTTTGACAGTTTGTCATAACGCTACGACGCCTGAAGAACGTCGCTACAGGCGTATTATGTTTAGTATGGTTATAAAACTCATCGGATATACAATTATTATAGTACTTCTGATTGATGAATGAGTAGCTATTAAAACTATTCTTCTTCTAACAAACTGCAATCTTCTAATAGGTTTTATTATATAAATCTATGCTTCAACCTTCTAAAGCATGTCATTTGCTTTCGGTTTTTAGTCTGGGACATTAGGCTAACTATTACTTTAGGAAAATATGGGATTTTCCTGTATACAAAACAAACAACTAATAGGAAAATAAGGGATTTTCTTGATTCAACTATCTACATTATTCAATACAAATATTCTCATGCATTTCACACTTTTATAAGAAAATAAGGGATTTTCTTGGAAAACATACACTCAATTTGGAATGGCATACAAATTTTCTAAACCACTTATGAACTTACCAACTTAATTGTTGACACTTTCTCTTTGAAATAACTTGTATTCTCAGGGAACCGCTAAGCAGGTTTGGAAATCAACTTTTGGGGATTAACGCGTTGGCGTTAATTACTTCTTTAGAAAGATGTTTAGGTATTTATCTTTTGAACATGTAATGAATACAATTATGTAAATATTTTTAAAACCTTTATATATATATATGGTGGTGTGTACTTTCCTTTCTATGAACTGTTATGATACTGAATATGACGTCCTCCGCCCCCGAACGTTTCCGCCGTTCTGGTTTGGGGGTGTGACAGATTGGTATCAGAGCATCGTTTATAGTGAATTAAGTATATCAAAACCATTTTTGGTATACAACTATAAACTCAACTGGGCAAAAACACTCTGAGAAGAGTCATACTTTTGAAATTAAATTTATTTAGTTTTTGTAAAGTAAGCATGCACTCATTTCATACTAATAACAGTTTCATATCGGATCATTATAGAAGTATTATAAATAAGTTGTGCAGTTCAGGTACGCCTTGGGACATGTAATCGGAACTGGGAAGAATATAGCTTGATCAACTATATTTATCTGAGAGTCGACTAACGTATGCCAAGGAGTGTCTGCAGTGGACAACAAATTTGAAACTTATCAAAAGCATATCGTTAAATAATACTAAGGGAGTATTTGAGTATCAACAACCATTAAACTTAAGGGTAAATTTCATGTGCTATAGCTTATAGTAAATTCTTAACCCTATTCTCGTACAGACTCAATGGCTGGATTCCATCACCCCAATGACCCCTACTACCCCAACCAAGGTAATGGAGGATGGATCGAAGAAGATCCCGAAGAAGACGAAGAACCTATAGAGTTGGATGAAGGAGATGACTCTGGTACAAATTCAAAGCCAGAGGTTATCAATCCACCAGCCCCACAACCTCCCGGCTATGTGAGGAACTTCCAAGGACCCACTCCTGTATGGGGGAGTCACCTCCACCATTGGAGCCAACAACAAAACCTACGCCCTCCCTACGGCATGTGTCGAGACTTCTACGATGTCCGCGGCGGAGGTTCAGCTGATCGGGCAGTACCAGTAATGGTGGGCAAGCTAGCCAATCAGTCCTACCAATCCGGAGTTCAAGCTAGCCGGATTCGGGATGTCAACGTAGAAGTACAGGTTCACACTTCTGACATCCGTAGGCTGGATAGAATTCAGGACAATGCCCAACTCCAAACCGAGGCATTCCAAGCACAAATGATTGCAGCCCTAATCGAATTAAGGGAACAACAAGCCGCTTTTGATAGGCATCTAATGGAATCGAAGCAATCGGATGCGGAGTCAAGCTCCAAGCGCAACCTACGTCGCAAGTAGTGCTTGCCAAAATTCCGAATTTTGTTATAAATTAGGACTTCGGATAAGAGTATTATTTTCTTTAAACTCTTTGTAATCGGAAACCTTTAGAAAGGTCAAAAAATTTTGTCTAAACTCGGATGTAACACAACTATATGTTTAATATATATATATAGGAAATATCTCTTTCGTATGTTAATTATGTGCAGTTCATTCAATTCATAAGTATATCTATTCAAACTCCATTTGTAAATCAAGCTCAAGACCCTGTGTTGGTCAAACCAAATTCTTGAACTATTAAAGAAAGTTAACTCAATATCATTCAACTCTCAACCACCAAAACTTATAATCTCTCATTTTCTTTTGGCAGCGCGATGCCTCCTCGTCCAAACCTAAGGCCCAGACCGGGCACGGCGCCACCACCACCTCCACCACCAACATGGTCCAGGCTGCTATCACAGCAGCAGTAACAGCAGCTGTCTCGCAAATAAACTCCAATGGAAATTGAGGTACAAGAAGCAACACGAATCATTCCAATCGTGGTACTGGTCATGGTCAAGTAAGAGAATGTACTTACAAGGAGTTCTCCAACTCAAAGCCAAAAACTTTTAATGGCATTGGGGGAGTCATTACACTAATGCAATGGTTCGAAAGGACCGAAACAGTCTTCGAGATCTGCTCATGCCAAGAAACAAGCAAGGTTAAGTTCGCTGCTTGCACCTTCATAGATCGAGCCCTCACTTGGTGGAAAAGCCATATGAATTCTGTGACTCTCACTGTCATCAACACCATGAGTTGGGAGGATCTGAAGGTTCTACTACTGGAAGAATACTGCCCAAGGGGCGAAGTGCAAAAACTTGAGCAAGAGCTCTGGAATCTGAAGATGACTGGGTCTGATCTAGTCGCCTACACAGTCAGGTTCAACGACCTCGCTGCATTGTGCCCTACCATGGTCAACCTAGAATCAAAGAAAGTTGAAAGGTACATTTGGGGGTTGTCACCCCAGATTCAAGGGCATGTCCTAGCTTCCAATCCTATTACCTACACCAGCGCTAAACGCCTGGCTCAGCGACTCATCGACCACGGGGTAAAACAGGGTACCATTGCAGCTACCACCAATCCATCTAAGGAGGCACACGGCAAGAGTAGGACTTGGAACAAGAGAAGGGGACAAACCCTACAGGAGAACCCCAAGAAACAACAAGTAGTAGCGATCCACGCTATTACTGTACCTACCAACACTGCCCCCACAAGCTCATACAATGGGAAACTTCTGAAATGCAACCAATGCAACTTCCACCACCACGGTCTCTGTCGTGACCTCCAATGCACTAGGTGCAATAAAAAGGGGCATACAGCACGCTACTGCAAATAGCCGACACAACAATCCGCCCCCGCTGCTAATATCGGAGTAAGTCGCGCCTGCTTTGAGTGTGGAGACACGGGGCACTACCGCAGGGACTGCCCGAAGGCAAACAACATGAATACTGGCGGAAGGGGCCGAATATTCGCAATGGGACAAGATGAAGCCATTGCGGACCCCACTGTTGTTACGGGTACGTTTCTTCTCGACAACTCGTATGCATGCATTTTGTTTGATAGTGGAGCGGAGAGAAGTTTTGTGAGTCACGATTTTAAAGGCCTGCTAAAGCCATTACCACAATCATTAAGTGAACCGTTTATAGTAGAAATGGCCAACGGTAAAACCGAAGGCACTAAGGAGATATACTTAAACTGTACCCTAACTCTAAACGATAATCCCTTTCCAATCAACCTCATTCCAGTCTCGATTAAGAGTTTCGATGTCATCATTGGCATGGATTGGCTGAGTTCTCATCATGCTGACATTTTATGTTACGATAAGGCCGTTCGCCTTAATCAGCCAACCGGCGAAACTTTCTTTGTTTTGGGCGACAAACCTAGTACCACTCTTCGTATCATCTCAAACATCCAAGCTCAGAAGTGCCTACGCAAGGAGTATCACACGTTTCTGGCACATGTCGTGGATGTGAAACACGAAGTCCAGGACGTCAAGAATGTGCCTGACGTATGCGATTTTCCCGACATCTTTCCCGAGGACTCAACAAACTTACCATCAAGAACCGTTATCCCTTACCCCTAATCGACGACTTATTTGACCAACCCCAAGGAGCCAACTACTTCTCCAAGATCAATCTGAGATCATGATATCACCAGCTGTGAGTCCTAGAGAGTGATGTTCCCAAGACGGCCTTCCGAATGAGATACGGACATTACGAGTTCGTAGTGATGCCGTTCGGACTAACCAATGCCCCGGCCGTATTCATGGACCTAATGAATCGGGTATGTCGTCCATTCTTGGATAAATTTGTGATAGTATTCATAGACGACATACTCATTTATTCAAAGAATAAAGAAGAGCATAGTCAACATCTGAGACAAGTCTTAGAGACGTTACGAACTGAGAGACTCTATGCAAAGTTCTCAAAATGCAAGTTTTAGATTAGAAGGGTGGACTTCCTCGGTCACGTGGTCAGCAAGGAAGGAATCCACGTGGACCCATCAAAAATCAAGGCTATCAAAAATTGGTCTGCACCAACTACACCAACAGAGATTCGCCAATTTCAAGGTCTTGCTGGTTATTACCGAAGGTTCATTCAGAACTTCTCCAGCATCGCAAAGCCTCTCACCGCCTTAACTCAGAAAGGGGTGACCTACAACTGGGGAGAAAAACAAGATGCTGCATTTCAAACCTTGAAACAGGCCCTTTGCAATGCGCCCATTCTTTCTCTTCCAGAGGGGACCAAAGATTTTGTGGTGTATTGCGATGCTTCGAAGCAAGGGCTGGGCTGTGTACTAGTGCAGAGAGGAAAGGTTATTGCATATGCCTTGCGACAACTGAAAACGCATGAAGTCAACTACACCACTCATGACCTAGAACATGGAGCAGTGGTCTTCACTCTGAAAATCTTGAGGCACTACCTATACAGGACCAAGTGCACCATCTTTACAGACCACAAGAGCCTTCAACACATCTTCGACCAGAAGGAGTTAAACATGAGACAGCAACGTTGGGTTGAATTGCTCAACGACTACGAATGTGAGATTCACTATCATCCCGGAAAGGCAAACGTCATGGCCGATGCCCTTAGTCGTAAGGAGTACTCTGGTCGAAGAGTGAAGTCATTAACCATGTCGATCCATTCACACCTATCAGCACAAGTCAAGGAGGCTCAAATAAAGGCCTTGAAACCCAAAAACGTGACAGGTGATACCCTTAGGGGGATGGACAAAAGAACCTAGAAATCAATAGTGACGGAGTACGCTACCTCATGAACCGAATCTGGACACCCAAGTTTGGTGGGTTCAGAGAGGTAGTTATGGGCGAAGCACACAAGACTCCATACTCCGTGCACCCGAAACTGCCCAAAACTCAGGGTGGCGAAGATACTATTTGGGTGATCGTCAACAGACTAACCAAGTCCGCTCATTTCTTACCGATCAAGGAAACTGATAAGATGGAAAAACTATCGAGAACCTACATCCGAGAGATCGTACGACTTCATGGGGTGCCAATGTCTATCATCTCAGATAGAGACATGAGATTCACTTCCAGATTCTGGCAATCATTGCAAAAATCCATGGGAACAAGGTTGGATATGAGTACAGCATACCACCCACAAACTGATGGATAGAGTGAGAGAACGATCCAAACCTTGAAAGACATGTTGCGAGCATGTGTAATCGACTTTGGTAAAGCGTGGGATGTTCACTTACCTTTAGTCGAGTTCTCTTATAACAATAGTTATCATACTAGTATCAAGACTGCTCCATTTGAAGCCCTTTACGGCCGTAAGTGCAGGTCACCTCTGTGCTGGACGGAAGTAGGCGACACGCAGTTGGCAAAAGGTCTAGTCCCTGATAGCACCCTCACTGGTCCGGAGATCATCAGAGAAACGACTGAAAAGATCGTTCAAATACGAGAACGACTAAAACCCTCAAGGGATAGGCAAAAGAGTTATGCCGACAAAAGACGAAAACCCTTGGAATTTCAGATTGGAGACCGTGTACTGCTAAAGGTCTCACCCTGGAAGGGCATGATACGCTTTGGAAAGCGTGGGAAACTAAATCCTCGGTACATTGGACCCTTCGAAATCATTTCAAGAATTGGTCCAGTGGCTTACAAACTCCAACTTCCAATCGAGCTTAACAAAGTACATCCAGTATTCCACGTATCGAACCTGAAAAAGTGTTTGTCCGACGAAACACTAGTAATTCCACTCGATGAAATCGAACTTAACGAAAATCTTAACTTTGTGGAAGAACCCGTCAAGATCATGGATAGGTAAATTAAACAAACTAAGCAAAGTCGAATACCAATAGTAAAGGTTCGCTGGAACGCTAAGCGAGGACCTTAATTCACATGGGAACGAGAAGATCAGATGCAACAGAAGTATCCGCATCTTTTCCTCAGACCCTAAAACTTTTCTTTTGTATTTAATTTCGGGACGACATTCCCTCTAACGGGGGGATGATGTGACAACCCGATATTTCAACTCTATGTAATGACCTAAAAAAAATGTCAATTATTTTAACCACTTTTGTGATAATGAAATTAACTTCGAAAATAAAATGTCCAAAAAGTTTTTATTTAATTACCTACTGTGATAGATGTCTTTAAACCGTAATCGTACGTAAAAAGAACGCCCAAATCCGACTTCCTATATTGAAGTTATGATTTTTCCAAGTTCGGCTTAGCACCAGGAAGCTAAGAAACTCGAATCGGAGATCGAGCGACTTTTGGCCGGAATGGCCTAAACGAGAATCGAAGGTCTCGACAATGGTAATTCAGCGGTAAAAAGTCTGGCAAAAACCGACGTCAGATAAAGAAGTTATGAATTTCTAAAGAAATTCCTTAAACACGACCTTTTAAAAATAAATAATAAAAATAATTTCAAAATTTTCCGATGGAATCTAAACGAAATTTGTAGAGCGTAGTCTCACCTACGCGTGGGTATAAAGACCATCAAAAACGGAATTCGTATGAAGAAGATATGAATTTTAGAAGTTTATTAATTAAATTAGATATAAATTTAATTATAATTGTTTGGTATTATCCGAAGGGAGTCAGCAGATAGGGCCGAAGTACGCCCTGCGTACCCTCGTACGCCCCGCGTACTCAAGGCCTAGGCCTCGGATCGTCCACGTCCCGACCTATGCGAAGCTACCCCTTGTCCCATCCGAAATCCGAGGCAGTCGAGGACTCGGTCATGCATGACGTACGCGTACGCCCCGCGTACCGAGGCGGTTCCAGCCCCTATAAAAGGGATGCGAGGGTTCCGAAGAAAGGGCTCCATTTCTCTCCTCTCTTGTGCGTTCTTGCCTCGTTTTCCGTGCCCGTTCTAACCCGAAGCCCCGATCATTTTGCTCAAGTCCCGAAGGTCGTTTTTACTCCCGAGATTCCCGAGAATCCCGAGGAAATCCATTTCCCGAGACGAAATTCTGCCCGGTTTCCATCTCGCTTTCTTCAAACCTTCAGGTGAGTTCATACCCCTACAACCACACTTTAAATGCTTTTTAAATGCGTTTCACTTTTAACGGGGGGGGGGGGGGGGGGGGGGGGGACAATACAAGTAAACACACGACTAAACTCGTGTGAAACATCAATCTTTTGCTATACTTTTCATACTGTTGTTTTAACTATCTTATGAAGTCATTATCATGCAAAACACCTCACAACACAGCTTTACCCTCTTGGGATACAATATGTTTTATTTATACGTTTACATACAAATACATCATATCAAGGGTAACATTCTTTACTAAATCATTTTATGCATTCAAAGAACTTATGATTTATGCTTTGTCAAACATTGTGAAAAAAGGATAAACTTTGCATACAAAAACACTACTTTAATACAGACTTAGTTGAGAATCCGTGAGACGTGTACATCTTCAAATAATACCTTTTACTAAAAGGTACCGCTACAAGTCCTGTCTATAACCAGAGTCTCCCGTTCGGAGAACATGTCAAATGTGTATAGATCTATACAGGAAGTCATGATTCCGCGCCCTGACTGTTAGCTACAGTCCGTCCTTTGGGGTGACAGTTTGTCATAACGCTACGACGCCTGAAGAACGTCGCTACAGGCGTATTATGTTTAGTATGGTTATAAAACTCATCGGATATACAATTATTATAGTACTTCTGATTGATGAATGAGTAGCTATTAAAACTATTCTTCATCTAACAAACTGCAATCTTCTAATAGGTTTTATTATATAAATCTATGCTTCAACCTTCTAAAGCATGTCATTTGCTTTCGGTTTTTAGTCTGGGACATTAGGCTAACTATTACTTTAGGAAAATATGGGATTTTCCTGTATACAAAACAAACAACTAATAGGAAAATAAGGGATTTTCTTGATTCAACTATCTACATTATTCAATACAAATATTCTCATGCATTTCACACTTTTATAAGAAAATAAGGGATTTTCTTGGAAAACATACACTCAATTTGGAATGGCATACAAATTTTCTAAACCACTTATGAACTTACCAACTTAATTGTTGACACTTTCTCTTTGAAATAACTTGTATTCTCAGGGAACCGCTAAGCAGGTTTGGAAATCAACTTTTGGGGATTAACGCGTTGGCGTTAATTACTTCTTTAGAAAGATGTTTAGGTATTTATCTTTTGAACATGTAATGAATACAATTATGTAAATATTTTTAAAACCTTTATATATATATGGTGGTGTGTACTTTCCTTTCTATGAACTGTTATGATACTGAATATGACGTCCTCCGCCCCCGAACGTTTCCGCCGTTCTGGTTTGGGGGTGTGACATACGGCATCCATCTTCTTAGTTGTGAATTGTTATTTTTGGATACTAGACTTAATTGTTGATTATGGGTAAAAATATTAAGGATTATTGTCTTCTAACTAAAACTATTCTTTTTCTCTATAGATGCTTACTCCTAGTGATGATTCTGCCCCATCGTCGTCTACCCACAACTCGGGTTTCTCCTTACTCTCCATGGTGTCCAATGTGCCCTTTAATGGAAAAAACTACAATGATTGGATGTGCAACATCAAGATGGCTGTTCAATTTGAGGGCAAAGAGTATGTCCTTGAAAAAAAAAATATTGAGATTGATGAAGCCACTACTACTCTTGAACAATTAGCCTCCTACAATAAACACTACGGCGATGCAATAAAAGTCTCTTGTATCATGATCGCCACAATGATCCCCGAATTGCAGAGGTTCTATGAGGACTATTGGACCTATGAGATGAACAATGACCTTGTGGAAAAGTACCACAAGAGAGCTCATCAAGAGAAAGATGAGGTGGTCAAAGCTCTCATGGCATGCAAAATGAAAAATGAAGAGTCTATATGCAACCACATGCAGAGAATGCAAGGTATGTGGAACGCCTTGTTAGTCTCAATGTGCATTTCGATGAGGAGTTGGCCATTGACATGGTCTTGAACTCCTTGCCAAGTTGTTATGATCAGTTCATATTGGCCTATAATTTGAACAACACGGAAACCACATTGGCCCAACTCCATAACTTGCTACATACTGCTAAATCGAGAATGAAGGGAAAGAATCAAGCCCTTACGACTATTGCTAGTGCTCCCGTTCTCGCCATTGGGAAAAAGAGGAAGGCTGCTCCCAAAGCTAACTAGAAGAACAATGCAATGGCCTAAAGGCAAGGCCTAATTCAGACATTCCAGTTGTTAGTAATCCCAAAGAGGTCACTTGTTGCTATTGCAATGACAAGGGCCATTGGAAGAGTAGCTGCCCTAAGTACTTGCAATACATCAAGGATGGCAAGGTGAAGCCATCGTTAGTAGGTATATACACTATTCAAAATAATAACTCACAATCTACTCGTTCTTAGGTGCTTGATATAGGATATGGTTTTCACATTTGTTCTGATTTGCAGGGGCTAAAAGAAAGTAAGGAGGTGGAGCATGGGTGGATGAATCAGATCATGAGAAATAGGCGATCTTCTCATGTTACCAATATTAGGACTTATCATCTAGTGCTTAGTAGTGATGTTAGTTTAGATTTGATAGATTGATGCTATTCATTAGAAATGACACGAAAGATTATTTCATTTCAAGCATTGTTTAGACAAGGTTTTCGTTATCTATTTAATGATTTAAATGGTTCAATTCAATTTATAAAACTGGTGTTTTTATATTTGAAGCTTTACCTTGTAATAATGTGTATGAAACAGTGACCTGTGTTGATAGCTTAGGCAATAGTGTATTTCACATTGATTCGTTTAATGGTTTGGATAAGTCATGCTTCCAGCAAATGAAATTGATGTGTTTAACTTGAAGTCTTATGCCGTCATCACAAATCAGAAATCGGGAAACAAAACTTGGACAATGAAATTGATTCTAATCCATGTCCATGTCCGTACAATATCTAGAAGAACAAATGAATATTTGATCACTTATCTTAAGACCAATGTTTGTTTAGTTTAGAGTTCGGCAGTTGCTATGGAATCACTTTTTGTTGTTTAATTTACTATAACAAATCAATAGGTATGTAAACGTCCTTTATGAAATTTGACATCATTAGGGTTTTTGTAGTTTGATAGTTCATAGTATGTTGCATTTATGCAAAATGCATAGATCCTCTTGGGTTGCATGTGCCCTAATCATTTATCTGGTAAATGTTTTTCCGCTTACTACATTGGTGTTGTAACCTACGTTTTCCATCATAAACAACCCTCCATATCAGATAGCAATCACATGGAAACGATTGGGTCCTTGAACCCATTGAAATCTGGGGGCTTCGTGTTGATGAAGTCTTGATACTGAACCATCCCTATCCCCTAGATTTCCGCAGCAGCAACAGCTATGGTGGCTACAACAGTAGTAGCTTTCAATCATAACGGCATATCGCTCATCAAAAAGCTCAATCCTTGTGGTCTTGACAGACCCAAAAATCTTTGGGATAGCCTCCTTAACAGCCATGGTCACCTGAGTAGTGACCATCTCGCAAATCTAGTCATCAGACAATCATGACCTCTCTAGGGCGTTAGCTCCTAATCCCGAACCTCTAGTGATCTCCATACTGAAAACAAACTGGAATACATCAGAAAAAAAATCCCACAATTTATACTAACACATAACTACAAGATCACTAAATCCTCAAGGTTCATGACTCCCTTGATATGCGTACGGGTCCTATGCTTCCAGTAGTACGAGCCCATACTACCTTCCACACCTACCCGAATTTGTCTCAAAAGGGTCATTATGAACCTCTCGACCACGAAACCCAAACAACTAGAATACGCATACATCTTATACTCACTCTCTCAAGAGTGGCTAATCGATCCTTATGTCGGGTTCCTAACAATGATACCAGATCATGAAACTTCTATTAACCCTGCAACCCCTTGTGTATGCTAATCATACACAACATTGGATTCAGTAGAAAGTTAAATAGTTGATTCTACCCTAAGCCCACCACCAAACCAGGAACATGAAATAAGGCTAAATTAAACATTCTCAGGCAATAAAATCTTAATTATGTACAACTATGATGCACACACTAAGCAACAACAATAATAATGTCAGTTCCACATAGCATGTCAAGAGATTCTTCCTAGGCTATCAGGCATCATAACTCAGGCAATTCTATCATGCAATTCCTGAAGATCCATAGCCTACACACTATTATGAAATTTTACATATCATCAATACACAAAATATATGTGGGTATCTTGGGGAATACTTTCCTTGGCTTCGACTGATTGTACACATCGCATCTTCTCCGTTGATCATTTTAAAGTTAATTTTGAAAATTATTTTGCAGATCCTTAGTTTGAGTTTGGAATCATACAAATATTCATCCAATTCTCTCAAACTCAGGCTCAGATACCAACTTGTAACATCCCAAAAATCATGATAATTTTTTTTTTTGTTTTTATAAACTATTTACACAAACTAAAATATGATAAACTATTGTTTGCAAATAAATACATAAAAATCAGAGTATCAAATATATCTCAAACATATATTAGTGGGAGAATGTGTACAATCACTCATTCACCTAGCCCCGATCATCTGATATACCTGAAACCATGAAACCAACACTTGTAATCCAAATCTTAGCGAGTTCCCCCAAAATACCCCACATAACAATAAATATACAATGCATATATACTAGGACCACAACATCAGACTAGATTACTCCCGAGCTCACAACATAAGCCTAGATTCCCTCACAACCCTCAACTTATGTTTGGATTGCTCCCGGGTTTGTTGGCTCACATCATATAGTAGTACCACCTCAACTGAACTGCACTATGCCGACAAATGCAACAGATAACAATAACCAGAAAATACATGTAATCATATAGATTTACCAATCTAACAGATCATTATAGCATAAAAACATCCTACACACAAGGATACATAACACAATCTAGTGGGTTAGCATTAGTGCCTTCGACCCACGAGTATAGTTAGGAAAACTCACCTCGAAGTCTAGAAGATAGATGAACTGATCAATGATCCATATACGGCTCTAGAAGTCACTTATACAACAAACAGGGACCAAGCCTCAACCTAAATCTTAAAATACTCCATTTTACCTAAAGTCAAATTTGGTGAAAGTCAACGGTTAACGGTCAAAAGTCAACTTCCAGCCTCTCTACGCCCAACATAACAGTTCTACGCCCTACGTAAAGCTTAAGGTGGTAAATACGACGAAAATTAGGGCTATGCCCAGTGTAGAAGGATTTACGCCCTGCGTAGATACCTGATGCCCCAACTTAGTTATTAAGTCCTTAAATCGACCATCAGCTTATCAAATAATCAGACCTATACTATATGAATGTCTTAATGGGTAAAGTCTCTGACTTTATCCATTTTCATGGCCACAAAGAGTACAAATCTAAACCCTAGGTCCTTAAAGTCATCTTTTACTCAAGAATGCATGCATGGATGGATAAGAGTGACCAAGCTCTCATTGTTATGAATTATCAACCCTAAAACCGTCTAAAAATACACACAGATGGCTTGAAGTAGCTCATACTCAGAAAAACCAAGGTTATGGGGAAAAATCATGGAATTATTAAACACAAACTAGATCTATCATAATGGAAGGCCTCAAGGGAGTTAGAGCCTTTAAATATGTCTCAAATCCCCCCCCCCCCAAGATTAGGGTTTTGGTCCTGGCAGCTACACATTGTGTAGCTTGATCTATGCCATGCATAGATCATTAAACCCTCGCATCAAGTTCCCTCCTATGTGATGCGTAGGATGTTACCCTACGCCCCGTATTAAATTATTTAAATTTTATGTCTTTTAATTCTATTGACTAAGAAATGTAAGTTAGTAATTAAATTATCTTTTGTCTAATAGTTAATCTTATAATTAAATCAAACCGACTTTTATCTTTTTAGTATAAAGGCTGGTTTGTATGTGTTTTAAAATCGAAAAGGAATGAAGCAACCGAAAACAAGGAAGAAATTTATAACTCTGGAACTCAGGTTCCATGACCTGAGGAATGAGCAACCATGTTGTGGGACACAGAAAATGAGACAATTATTAAATATTAATTTATATTTTTAGCAGCACACCACGATGTGGCGATGAGGCAGTCGCAATCCAAATTTAGCACCAGAAGGAACTACAATGTGGTGGAGGACCAACCACTACGTGGCAACCTGAAAGTCATTTTATCAAGCATAAACATATTCAATTTTAACACGGAAATTTCTAGACTATTTAAAACGATTGAAACACAAAAATCCTACATATACAAACCCTAGCATATAATCAAAGACTATGTCTAAGTGCAATAGACTAGAGTTAACTAGATGCTCTGATACCATAGATGTGTTTAGAGACTAGTTAAAGACCATATAGGGACAATGGGAGTAACAACATTTCTGATTTATAGACTCGAAACATACAGATCCAACTCAAATGAATCTATGAAACTTTAAAGTATATAAAACAAGTAATCATGCCTTAGTTTTATTTTTGGATTTATTTGATCTAGCCAGTAAATCGAACTTGAGAACCCAACGTAGAGTTCCTCTCTTGTGATCGCACCCAAGACGCAAAAACTTCATAGATTTGAAACCTCCTCGAACTTCAGAAGCTACAAGACTTGATTAAACAAATCTACTATAGACCAAGACATGGAAAATGATCGACCACGATATGGGAACTAGGATCCTACGATTCTAAGGTTCTTCTTTAGGGCTCCGAAGTTTTGGGGTAGAATGATATTATCTAATGAGCTCAAAACCAAATTTTAACCTTTCTTTATATATAGGGAGCTGATTTGAATCCCTAAAGATAACTACCAAATATATATATATATATATATATATATATATATATATATATATATATATATATATATATATATGTAAATATCTTTACTTTTCAAATCTTTCTATAATATTCCAAATTCATTTATTTTCTAATTAATTAATTAAACTATTAACTAATTAACAAAATAAGTTCCTAATATAAGTATCTTTTCAGTTCTTCTTTATTTTGCTCTTGCGTGTAACCTAAAAGGACACTGCTATTTATAGTAATATTACCAGTTTGTTATGGCTATGGGCACTAAAATCCATCAAATATATGCATAAAGATATAAAACTTTAACATTAATCTTTATCTATCTTTATAAATTTTACATTCCAAGTATGTATCTTGTCTTTCCTAATTCTTTCATCCTGGAAACACTTTCCGAGTCAAAGCGAAAGGGCCTTTGCATAGTCAGAATATGGTTTCTCATTATTGAGTATGTCTCGTTCATACATGATTAGGAATATAATTATGCTACCAATATTTCTTAGTAAACACACTTGTTATCTTTATTTGATATAAAAGCACACATTGTGTCTTTATAATAAAATTATGATTCGAACCTTGATATGGTTGCTTCATATCCATAAACGGATCTTAAGGTTTACACATTATGTTTGGATAATTTGGATTAATATAACCTCCGGGTTAAACTATATAGACATCTTCTAGTAGGGGTCTATTAATAAAAGCGTTTTTTTTAATCTAATTTTCATATCTCATATTAGAATTTGTATTTATGATAAACAATATTCTTGTTGATCTAATCATATCTACTTGAGAAAAGGTTCGATCATAGTCAACTCACATGAGTGCGATTGAATCTTTTAACAACAAGTCTTGCTAAATGTGTATAGGTCTACATGTATGTATTCTTTCTAAAAGAATCAATTACTCCTTCTAGACTTGCTATAGAGAGGAAGATTAATCAAGTACATACTTGATTTTTGTACGTGGATTTCATCTCAGTGTTCTTGAATCTAAGTTATTTATCATATTCAAGATCTGATATAGCAGTTTGGTAGTTGATAGATTTTCTAGAAACCATCAAGAAAACTCATCAATGAGAGACTTCATATCCCTTATGTTGTAGATGATTCCTACCATATATGCAATTTGTATTTATGAATAACTATTCTTCATGTTCAACAATTCCTTGTTGAAACGAGTAACAACTTTTACAACATTAGGCTATGGTTCTTCCGCTACTTCAAGTTCCATGTGTCTCCCACTTATTTTATCATTAGAAGCTTGCTTTCTAATAATTAACCTTTCAATGGAATAAGAGAAATTATTCTTGGTAGGTTTTTATATAGTTATCTACAAACCATTTAGAATATTTTACAAACATGTATTTAGTATATTTTCGATCTAGAAGCTTTAGTCTAACATAGGCTTTAAATCGATAAAACATTAAGTAGGATAAGGATGAAGCAGTTCCATATTAAATCTTATAAAGTGTTTTATCTACTCGTTAGTTAGTGTTTGTATTCAAAGTACAAGTGATACTGATTAAGATATAATCCCAAAGAAATAAAGGAGGATATTTCTACTGATTAGAAGGTAAACCATATCTTGTAAAGTTTAGATCATCCTTTATTATCACTGAGGCTTTAAATAGTTCTACTGATTTGTTTCTCAAATTTATATTTGAAAACTTCACCAAAGGTTTCACAATTATGTTTTAAGATGTAAAATATAATTACAACAACTATAATTGCTTAATAAAATTATTTAGGCATCTTGTATAAAAAACTAGACATTCATTAGAAAGGAAATCATGCAACAATGTATATAGTTCTTTAATACTTATTTTCTATACATTTTAGTAAAAATATCATTACGAACCTTTTATATATAAAGAATATTCATACATGTCACATAAACTATATTATTTTCTTTCAAATATCCCTTTCTTAAAGTTCGAATGTGTATTTTATTTATATAATAAATATAACAATGTCATAGATAAATTTGATTCAAAACAAGTTTAAGTCATAAGTGTTTGCATATAGAACTTGTTATTTACAAAAAAAATATATTTACTTTATAATCCTGTTAAGAAATCTAGATCTCTATAACATAATTCTAATTATTAAAGTATATGAAAGTGGTCGTTATGAAAATGATTTAAATAAATAATCAAACATTTAATAAATTAACGGAGACACACACACACACACACACACACACACATATATATATATATATATATATATATATATATATATATATATATATATATACACACGCCCAACGTAGACACCTGATGCTCCAACTTAATTATTAAGTCCTTAAATCGACCATCAGCTCATCAAATCATCAGATCTATACTATATGAATGTCTTAATGGGTAAAGTCTCTGACTTTATCCATTTGCATGGACAGAAAGAGTACAAATCCAAAACCTAGGTTCTTAAAGTCATCTTTTACTCAAGAACACATGCATGCATGGAAGGATAATAATGACCAAGCTCTCATTGTTATGACTTATCAACCCTAAAAACGTCTAAAAATACACACAAATGGCCCGAGTAGCTCATACTCAAAAGAACCAAGGTTATGGTGATAAAAGCATGGGATTCTTAAACATAAACTAGATGTATCATAAGCAACATAAAGGTGGAAACTTTATACCTTATGGGGGATGATTATGAGATATAAATTCCAAATCCACAAAGGTTGGAGCTTCCTAGTTATTCCCAATGAAGTACTTCCTTCACAAAAGCACACCAAACACTCAGAGGTTGCAAAAAGTCACACAAAAAGATTATGGTTTCAAGGTGGATGCTTAAAAAGGGTAGAAGCTGGTAATGGAAGGCCTCAAGGGAGTTATAGCCCTTAAATAGGGCTCAACCCCCCCCCCCCCCTAAGATTAGGGTTTTGGTCCTAGGCAGCTACGAGTTGTGTAGCTTGATATATATATATATATATATATATATATATATATATATATATATATATATATATATATATATGACATGCTAAATGAAAACATACATTAATCCAAAACAAATGTTGTATTACATTACAAGCACTTTATGTTCTAAGCATAAATAATAAACTAAACTCCGAAAGTGCAGTTCCAACTTGCTTGTGCTCAGCCGGTTACTCTTCTAGCAATATCTGCAAACATTTACAGATATTATATTAACATTAAGTACCAAGTACTTGACTGTTATATAAAAAGTATAAGTTCTATCTAGTAGATACCTGAAGTACTAGTCTCTCCATACTTTCTTCTCATATAAGAGGGACAAGTCCTCTTACAGTGTCATGTTTCTTTGTAGAAGAAACATGATCTATCTGTATAGGCCTTCTTGGATTTCTTGGGCCTGAAGGTGTCCTTTCCTTGAACTAATGTCCTCTTAGAGCACACATGGCGACTCTCTTCATCCTAGCATTCTTCTTGTGTTTAATCTAATTCAAACAAATAGCATTGTATCTCATGAATATTTGATTCACCTGATCAAACATGTAAAATGCTTCCAAGCCTTCTAGTTCCTCCCAAAGGTCTGGAATAACTGAACCTAATTTTTTTTAAAACATTTTCAGAATCACAACAATGCTTCCACCAAGTATTGTGTGCAGCTTTACTGGTAGTTTTAGATTGTTTAGGAATAGGGCCTTTAATGATGTGCAATTTATGATCTCTTTCCAGATTCTCTTTAAGGTTCGAAGCCATTCAAAGTAATTGTATCCATATAATGTTATATACTCTTGTAGATTTTCACGATTAAGATGATGCATGGTAACGAGATTGAATTTTGTTCTCATCCACAAAATTTTAACAAAATTCATTTAGTATTTTCAATATTTGAATATTTAATAATTAATACCATTAAGTTTCCAAAAACATTAATTATCAAAGTGTAGGATCCAAGTTGCAAAACAAATAAATGGTTAGATGACCTTTATCCCATTCATTGAATCCAATGACATATATAATGATTATCAATTATATTCTAATATATAATTCCAAGCGTTATAGGATTCATAATAATAAAGTTTAATAGACATGCATGATCCCATTTGTGTCCCGGATCTCTATTTCTAAGATGACCTTTATCACAATAGATTTCCGATCAAATCATCCAGTTTAAAGAACTTGTGTAATCAACCTATAACTTGGTTATAGAAATCGTGAATACACATTGGCCATCAAAAGATAACACTAAGCGGTTATGTGACCTTTTTCCCACTAATCAAGTGACGTGCGTGTGCTTTCAAAATGGATTGCATATATTTGAGTTTCAATATGCGGTCTTTGATGTTTTATAATTCTAGTTTTACAAAACATATTATATCATAGTTATTGCATCCATACAATAAACCATGGTATACCTTTTATTTAAAATCACATTTTAGCATTTCTTTTAGAATCACATTATAATAATATTCTTTTATAAAATCCAAATTTTATATTTGACGTGATCAAATTTTAAATTTAATAACATTCATAAATCTTTTAATAAAACTTCCTTTTATAAAATAAAGTTTGGAGTTTGATAAGCTTCTAAAATCTCAATTTTAAATTTATATAATTTTAATTGACGAAATTTTCCATTTGCTACCATTAGCTAGTTTTAAATAATAAAGTTTGTTTTATTTTTAACACTTTTTTAGCATCTTATGGTAAATGATAAATTTCATTAAAATTAAACTTCTTGTGATATTATTTATGTTCAAAATATTATTTAGTATAAGAAAACTAATTTATCAACCACAACATAATATTGACATAAAATTAAACAACACAAGCATGTATATTGGTGCAAAACAAGACATGATCTACAAACATTTTTGTGAGTCAACACAAAAGTTTCAAGTCCTTTCCTAAGGTACAAATGGACCATAAAATCTTCATATTGTTCCTTGTGCTCCCGCTTGCATCGACAATCTTTTTTGTAGCAACTTTTACAAAACTTTTATAAAGCTTCAACTGTGGGCATCTTCATGGTCTTCAAAAATGGTCATATTTTTCATCTTGTTACATTCTATATAAAATAAACTAGTCTAACACTATTATATTACTTACAAAAATCTCAAAGATGAAAACTAGTTATTTATTATACATACCATAAGAATAAAAGAATATTACAATAATTTTTAACAAATCATCACATAAAACAACACAAAGGGTCCATGGTTTGTTAATACACTCTAAAATACATATAAACGTAAAATAACCTTTGTTTTTCCAAGACAACTTTAAAAGACAAAACATGCATGTAAACTTTTTCCACATAAAATAACAATTATAAAGTTGTCATAGAAAATATGTATGAACTCAATTTAACAAAAAAGAGTTATCCATATTTTCTAAAAACCAATATTATCCAAATAATCAAAATTTCTAACCAAGCTTGCAAGGTGGCTCAGATACCAATTATTGGGTTTTTATTTCAAAATTAGTTTTAAAAACACAAGATTTAGCAATGGAAGACTTCATAATTATAGAATAACATAAACTAGTTTAAACCCACCAATGATATTCTTGCAAAGTTTTGAAAGAAAAACATCAACCAAAGAAAAATAAGAAGATGACAATCTTTGTAGTCCTTTGAGTCCTCAAGGGAAGGCTTGATTGTTGATGTAGAATGTGGAGTGGAACTCTACCTTAGATGGAAACACCAACAATAACTCAACTTGATGAAGATTCTAATCAAATGTAATGTCCCAAAAACCATAGTAAAATTTTTTATTTTTAAAAGACATTTCCAACAAAATCATAAGGTATCCAATTCATTTTTCTAAAACATAATCATAAAATTAGAGTATCAAATAACATATCTCAAAAATAATTCAACAGGATGATGTGTACGATCACACCTTTACCTTCCCCAATCATCTGAAGCACATAAAACATTTAAATCCATAACTATAAGTCAAAGCTTAGCGAGTTCCCCGAAAATACCCCACATAATAATATACATGCAATGCACACACATGAGAATACAGTCTGACTAGACCGTCTCGCAAGGCCTATAGTACACCTGGACTGTTCTCCTTGGGCCTATAGTCTGACTACACCACCGCTCAAGGCCTATAATACACCTGGACCGCCCGAGTATCTTGGCCTATAATCAAAAGTAAGATCGCTGCAACCCAACCACAATATGTCGATATATGCAAAAAAAAAAAATAACTAGAAACACAAGTAATCACAACAGATCTACCAAACTAATAGATAACTACACCATAACAACATCATACACACATGGATACATACTCCAGTACAAAGTATAATGAGAAAACTCACCTCGCAGGCTAGCATATAACAATACATCTCTCACGGAACAAAGACTGGTGCTACGAGTTACCTATACAAAAATCATAGGTGCATCCTCAATCTATGGTCTAAAAACCCTCAAGTTGACCAAAAGTCACTTAGTTAAAAGTCAACGGTCAACGGTCAAAGTCTACAGCCAAAAGTCACCTTAGATGGCCACCACATCGTGGCCAAGCATTAGCCTCGTCATGGTAGCCTCGTGACAAAATAGTCGTGATACCGCCTATCGCCATGTCATAGTAGGAAAACCACCACGTCTTGGGACCTATTCTGGCCAACTTAATGTATTAAGCTTTTAATCCTTCAAGCTACACATTCATACATTCCATTAGGCTTTCTTACACCCAAAGGTTTATAAAAATTGTTTCTTTATAGACATACATATCCAATGCATATCTCTCCTAAGCTAGGTCAAAACAATGGTGGAAATGGGGTCAAAATCTCATTCATGCATGAAGCCAAAACCCAACTAATCCTTAGATATGGAACATGTTACATCCCTATTTTCACGGCCAGAAAAGACCGATTTGTTTATGCTTTGTTTGAAAATCAGAGTATATTTTTGAAGAAATAATTACGGAATTTGTTCCCAAAAATATGATAAAGAATTTATCAAATCATTTCTAAAGAAATGTATTTTCATTATATTAAAAACCTCGGGATGTCATTTTCAATACATATCAAAAGCATAAATAGAAACAACATAGGCTTTACAACATTCTATTTACTTCTACTGGCCTATAATCCATAATCTCTCATCAGATCGTCGCATCTATGTTCTTGTGACACTACCTGTAATACAAGAAACTAAGTGGGTCAGACTTGGGAGCTTGGTGAGCACATAGGGCTTTTAACCCACAATAATTAAGTTTATTGATTCCGTCAATCAATCAACCCGATTACATGTTGGATCTATATGCCCAAGAATCATTATGGAATGATATTGCTAATAATATATGATCCTATAGGGTCACACCTTTATCAAGTTGGCATATTTTGTATATTTATTATTAATATGATTAATAATAAATAATATCGATTCTTGTATTTTAATTAGGGAATAATTATTGTTTTGTGAAAATAATAATTATAAGAGAGTATTACTAGTTATTATATTATATGGTATGATTTAATATGTCATGTACAAAGTTTTGGACACCTTGGTTAACCATGATTAAGTTAAAGACTTACTCTACCATGGTTAATAAAGTTGGAGACAATTTTTGTCTCTTTCCAAGACATATGGCCGAAAATGATAACAAGCATGGGAGGTTGCTTGTCAACTTTTCTTCCATGCTCCCCATGCCCTAAAAGCTAGTGAATACTTTATATTATTATACTGTGTTGCTTTTCTTTTTTCATGGCTATTTAAAGAGGTGTCTTGGATGAGTTTAAATGAGTCTTTTATGAATTCTCTTCTTTTTCTCTCCATGGCCGAATCCTCTCTACTCTTCCTCTTCTTGTTGTCTTTTGAAGATTGTTGCACGATTATAAGACCTCTTGAGTTGTTCCCTTTAGTTCTTAATTGAGTTAAGCATTTAAAGGCTTTAGAAACTCAAGAATACAAAAAGGAACTAGCATTCCAAGTGCCTTATTCTTAATGGTGGATACTTGTAGAGAAATCATGTACTTTGATTTTTTTTATCTTCATCAACACCCCAAAACCAAGTGGGTTCAAAGGCTTCAAAGGTTATCTCTAAAACATCCTATGGTTGGTTTTATTTCATTCTAACCTTTATAAATGGATCCATGATGGTGTGGTTTTGTTATGAACTAAAAATAAACTTGTTATTTTTAAAAGTCTTCCGTTGGCGGTTTTTATGAAAAATAAACTTTTATTTCGTATCAAAACCCAACATTACCCGTTCCCGTTATCCTCACTTTCTATCCCTAAAGCATCTAATTCAAGGGACCCAACCTAAGGATTTTCATCGGGATGACAACATTGCTTAGGGGATTCCTCAGCAATATATTTCAAATAAGGCAACCATGAGGGGGATGGAGTACACCTGGTGAATACGTAATTCAGATAAACACCTATAGGTTGCGAGCCTGCTAGCGTTCCACTAGATTGTCTAAATTACTGGATCATTGTAAACATCGAGGCCTCTCATCTTTTTATTTCATCACACATCAACTATTTCATCTACCCATTTTTACCCAACATATTTGTAGATATAAAATACATATAAAGTTTAAATCAATTAAAAACATGTATAAGTCGTTCATCCAGCATAGATATCAAGAACACATATAATATGCACATATAGCACATATTTTATATTAAATACTTCATATCTATGTGTAAGATGAAAGTAACTATGCAGTCACTTATTAAAGTGATGACTCCAAACTCGGGCAACACTTCGCTTCTAATAATCTTATTTTCCTTCAACAAAACCTAGTGTTGTTATCACTAGATCTTAGTCTAATATTCATTGCGACTAATCATTAGTCTAAGTAATATTGTTTTTCTTGTATTATATAAGTGTTAAACAATACCTATCAACCACTATGTACAGACAGGGGCCAGACATGAAACACCGGAGGGCAGGACCATTTTGAAATTTAAGCTGTTCTGAAATCCAACAACCCTATGCGACCCTTCAAACCAGATTCCCCATACCGCGAGCAGTTAAAAGGTATTATAATAACACTTTATATTTTATAATACTTAGCACGTATATTATTTATAGTTTCATAATAACGATAATGAACTTAAACATAAGCTATACTTAAAGTAGGGTAAGCATAACTTACTTATAAGGGGGTTTAGCTAGGAGTCGGACTCTCCGAAATCTCTTCTTCTCAGAGCCTTCTGGTGTTCTGGGACTCCCCTCTAACACTTGGGAAGTGCTAGGGAATGGGGGGGGGAGAGTTTGGGAGTATTGACAGATAAAGAAGGGCAAATATGTGAAGAAATTGGATGACTTGCGCCTCTATTTATAGGTTGAAATGGCTCAACACGGAATGTTTATGAGCCCTACATGACGTGTTGGTGTTCTAAGTGTCACCATCTGGTGGCAAGGCATGGGGAAGAAGTAGTGGTCAAGATTGTGCCACATGTCACTCGCAGATTACTCCAAAAACTTATTATCTTCTAAAATCCATAACTTTCGCATACGAGCTCCATTTTTGACTTTCTTTATATCCACACGTAGATATCGATGGGATCTACAACTTTTGTTTAGACTCTAGCGGCTAATTTTGATTTAGTTTTAAAGTTATATTTTAACAGGCTTAGATAGGTAAAGTCTGTTAAAAACTCATAACTTTGTTATTTGACGTTCGTTTTCGTCTGTCTTTATATTGTTGAGTTCCTATTAATGAGATCTTTAATTCTCATTTAGGTTTTGTCGGCTAAAAATCGATCGATTAAAATTCGAATTTCAGGTTGTGCATTGTTATGCTAAATTTTAGAAAAATCATAACTTCCTCATACGAAGTCAGCTTTGGACGTTCTTTTTATGCACTTTCTCGGTTTAACATATACTACGACTTTCGTTTAGATCCATAAGGCTAAAAATTTGTTTATCAAAAATTCACTTTTTACGTTACGCCATGTCGTGCCGGTTTTGTCGTAAAATTTCATCGGGTCATAACTTCTTCGTTATAAGTCGGATTTCAACGTTCCTTATATCCCCAAAATCCTTGTTACGAATACTTCAACTTTATTCATAGATTTTGGGGTCTATCTATTATTTTATTTTTTACGCATATTTTTATTATTATTTGATTATATCATTATAAGCACATATAGTGCACATAAATCACATAAATCACATAATACTCAAATAATTCCTCTTTATTACTTCAAAATAAGTTACAATTGTTGAACCTAACTGTTACATCATACTATTATTTCTTAGCCTAGAAACACGGGCGTTATAGAACACTAAACCTCAAAAGGACCTCAAGGATCCATAAAGTCGTCAACTATATGGAATCTATCCACTCAAACTCTCCCAAACATGGAGAAAAATGTATAAAATTCTAGATCTAGAAGCATAACACATAAAGATCGGAACTTGAGGACTTACAATGGTCCAGAATATGTGATACAAGGTAGTGAGGGAACTTGCTTGTTGGATCTTTTCTCAAGGGACACCTTCTTCTTCTTTAAGATCACCAAAACCCTAGCCATCACATCCCTTTAATAGGGGCACTGTTAGGTGCATTTCATGCACCCATTTTGTAGCTTTATTTCATAAAAGTGCATTGCATATAGGTTTAAACTCATGCATTTTGCATGTTTTTTGGGATTTTTCATGAGGCCATTTCATTCACACACTTTTGTAATATTTCAGGGACTTTTGGAGGTAGGATCTTGCTAGAGGAGGTATATAAGAGATGTGGACAAAATTTCAGGACTTGCAGAGCACTGGGGATGAAGATATTAAAGAATTGATGATTTTGGCAATGTAGGAGATTACACGGCCGTGGAAACTATAGCCTTGAGTTTACATGGGCCGTGTAAACAAAGATTCTTCAGCAACGCACTTTGAAATCCCAGCCAAACTTAGCAGACTACTTTTTCGATTACACGGGTCGTGTAAACAGCAATGTTAATTTACACGGGCCGTGTAAACATGGTTGTGGGTTAAAAAAACCGTTTTTCTTTTCTCGTAAAAGGTGTAACCCATTTCATCTTTTGTCCCGTCGATTTTGGGAGCTTTAGAGGTGATTTTTTAGAAGAGTTTAGAGTCAATTAACACTTGGAAACATTTGGATTTCATTTTGTAAGACTTAAACTTCATTTTCTAGATTTGTATTTTTGTTCTAGTCATGTGTGGCTAGAACCGTAGATTCTCCAACTTTATGTCTTGACTATTGAATGTAATTTCAATCATGTGAATTGGTGTTTGTTCCTAAATTCTATCTAATGAATTTGATTTCGTTTCAATTGAATGTTTGATTTTAATTCTAGTTCTTATTAGCCATTTGAGTTAGGGTAAAATCATCCAAGTTATCTATTGTGCAAAATCCGTAATTGTTTTGTAAAATGGAACAAGTAGCAAGCACTAAATTGAATTCTTTGGATTAAATCTAATGTAAGTCATATTCTTACACTCCTGAGCTAATGAGGAGTATTGGATTTTGTTCGGAATATTCACACAAAGCTTAATGCAGTCTTTCAACCTAACTCTAAGAGCTTGTTTAGATTAGATTGGTAAGGTTAAGATTAATCAATGAGCTTATTTTGGTTAACTATTGTGATGAATGGGAAGTGCTAGAGCTTGTTATACCAACTTATATAGAATTGAGCAAATATCATTTCATCCATGGAATCACATTGCTAATTTGTGTTGCATAGAGTTGGAGCACTTACAAATCTTAAATTTATTTAAACTAATCAATCATTTACTTACTACTTTAGTCTTTTGTTTAAATCGGTGCATATAAACCCCCACTTTTGTAACCACATTTGTACCTTATGTAAAAAGGTGTAATCATTTGTCCCGTGTCTCTATGGATCGATGCTGCTTATCTTGTATTACATTTTTAGTGCAAAGTAACAGTGTTCTTGGAGTCATTTTCTACCCCTTTATTTGTTGGGTTTGACACGCATAACAAATTGGCGTCGTTGTCGGGGACACAGTGTTACTAATTGTTTATGCCTAGATATTTTCGTATAGGTACACCACTGCCTATTGACTCGGAGATAGAGAAGGTTGCACAGAGGTTACGGAAGCAAGCCAAGCTTCGTAAGAGGCAACTGGTTTCCAGGACTTCTTCATTATTAACCCCTTCGGTCATTAACATTTATGAGGATATACCCCTCTCAAGTGTGTCCGCATCCGAAACAGAAAGTCCATCACCCTCACCTCAACCATCGTCACCCAGAAGTACCACTCCTCCCTCTTTACATACTCCTAATATCCCTAACTCCACACCCACAAAAACTTCAACCACTACTCACACAATGGGAGATAACCTTGGAGGGAATCAAGATCCTCTAAATCCACCACCCGAGCAAACCCTTCGCCAATGGTCGAGGCAAGAGGTTACTCAACAACCTCTTTGCATCACATATCCGGCAGCCACAAACCTAGAACTAAAATACGAGCTCATCCACTTACTCCCAACCTTTAGAGGCTTGGAAAATGAAGATTCTCACAAGTTTCTAACTGAATTTCATGTTGTGTGTGTGGGCATGAAACCACACAATGTCATGGATGATCAAATCAAGCTTAGGGCATTCCCCTTCGCGGTGCAAGATGCAGCAAAAGACTGACTCTATGACCTCTCACTAGGGATGGTTACTACTTGGGTAGATCTTGCACGCCTCTTTTTGGACAAATACTTCCCAAAGATGAAAGCTTCAGCCCTACAGAGGGAAATCATTGGAATGAAGTAGCATAAAAGAGAAGCCTTTCACACATATTGGGAGAGATTTTTGAAATCCAATTTTAACCCCTATTTTGGCCCCTTAAAGTTGGATAAATTCGATACTTATCAAAGTAAAATTGTTTCAAATAGAGGGCTTATCTCGGGAGTATTCTTGTGGCTGATACATTATCCAACAGGGACATCAACATCAATTCCCAACTCTGTAATAACTACAATAGTGATATCAAAAGAATTGATCATATTTTAATTGGGTGCAACATTGCTTATGGTGCTAGGCATTCGATCTTTAAATGGAAGGGCATTCTTGATCAATAATTTTCCGACACAACAACTTCTCAACTATGCAACCAAATGAGGTAAGTGTCCTAAAAAAATCACCATTTCCATCTTCTACTACCTGTTATGGTACATTTAGACGCGCTGAATAACAACACTTTTAACCACATCGTTTCTTTCCCACTAAAGTTGCAGATGATGTTACCTTGTTATTATATATTTGTTATAAATTCAACGGTAAGATAGGCGATGTAAGATGAACTACACGGTGATGGTCTCCTTTTTCTCTTTAAAACTATAACATGTATCTTGTTCTTTTTCTCCACGTTTTAGTTACTTGCTACTCGTATTGCCTTTTATTTAATATATTCATATAGAACTCTCACCCTATATTACCTTTAAAGAGGTGCCATGTATTTATAACAAGTCAAGACTTTCTTTTGATAATTTCTTCAAAATGTACACGCCCACACGCCCACAACCAACTAATTTATACGAAAACAAGATTTCAAAACCACTCAATATGAACCACACCACCACTACTAATCCAATTACAAACATGAAACAAAAATTATATACATGATTTTTTTTTATGGGAGACTGATCAAACCCGATACTAGTACCCCCTATTCCTTCTATAATAAAAAAAAATTCCCAATAACCTCACAATCTTTACATACATTCCGAAAATCATTCTCAAATATCTCTCATCAAGCTACATTCCTCCTTAGGAGTATCTGCAAAAACAAAAATAAATTAAAATACAAAAATACAAAAAACCGCAGATGCCTAAAAAGTCGAGCCCAACTGAAAAACGGGTCTACACGTTGTGCACAAGTCAAGGGGAAAACCAACACATGGTCATGACTGAAATTAGTTCAATAAAAAGACACACAAATGACCAAATAAAGATTCTCTTTAGATCTTTTAGCAGACATGTACAACTGTTTTCTGCATCAATACTTGTAACGTACAACTCAATCATGCCTGTCGCCTGTGGGGTTTTTATCAAAATTGGTTATAGTACAAGTCCTTAAAGCACCAGGATTACAAGGTACACCAAATGGGTGTAAACTTTAAAAAGTTCTGTTAATAGGTACAAGTTGATGATGCATACCTGTAACTTGTATCTGCAAAACTGGCGTAACCATAGTACAAGTTGATGATGCATATTGTACAAGTTGATAATGTGTTAGTGTTGTTGTGGTTTTCGTTTTAGTTTTGAAGTTTGACTTTGACTCTTGCATCGTGAAGAATCTTGGAGTACCTTTGAAACCCATTTTTGAATGTGAATGTTGATACCTAAAATAAGATTTAAAAATTTTAATTTTAAGAATCAATTTTCAAATTCAAATTAAAACAAATTAATAATAAATTAAAACAGATCAATAATAAGAAAATTAATTATGAATCATGCCAGTATCTAGTCGTGCTAGCAACACTATTATAATTTTTTTTTTTTTTACTTTTTTGTTTTTTCCTATTTTAATATTTAATTTGTAGCATAAAAGAGCTACTATGTTCACATTTTATATTACTATTAACTATTATGCTTTGACTTTATCAAATAAAATTATCTTTTTGTATATAGGCATGTCCGATTTATTGGGAGAATCAATAACTATATTGAAAATGACTAGAAATACTATGAACAAAAATAAATAACAATTACGCTTTTCTAGAAGATGCAACTTTGGGAATTAAAGTCAACAAGATTGAAATAAAAACTTGTACGAATTGTTTTGATTACTAGACTTGTTTGAATAAGAGAAAATGACAAAAATAGCCGTTTATACTAATTGTATTACAAAAATAGCCAAAAAAAATCGAAATTACAAAAATGGCCACCCATTTCGCAGATGAGAAGGTCCCATCTGCGAAATGGGCTTCTCATCTGCGAAAGTACAAGTACCTAAAGCACAGTTGTGCTTTAGGTACTTGTACTTTCGCAGATGAGAATTTTTTTTTTTAAAATTTTTTTTTTTTGTATATATAGGGTTAATTTCGCAGATGGAATAGGTCCATCTGCGAAATCCTCTGAGTCTATCTGCGAAATGGTGTTTTTTTTTTTTTTTTTTTTTTTTTTTTTTTTTTTTTTTTTTTTTTTTTTTTTTTTTAAGTTTGACTATGAAATTAATTGGTTTGACTACGAAATCATGTTGCTATTCAATCATTTATTGAGCAAATTGTAGAGAGAGTTCCTAAACAAATAACAACCAATTCATTTCATAGTTAAACTTAAAAAAAAAAAAAAAAAAAAAAAAAAAAAAAAAAAAAAACACCATTTCGCAGATAGACTCAGAGGATTTCGCAGATGGACCTATTCCATCTGCGAAATTAACCCTATATATACAAAAAAAAATTTTAAAAAAAAAAAAAAAATTCTCATCTGCGAAAGTACAAGTACCTAAAGCACAACTGTGCTTTAGGTACTTGTACTTTCGCAGATGAGAAGCCCATTTCGCAGATGGGACTTTCTCATCTGCGAAATGGGTGGTCATTTTTCTAATTTCGATTTTTTTTGGCTATTTTTGTAATGTAATTAGTGTAAATGGCTATTTTTGTCATTTTCTCTTTGAATAATTATCAAGAATAATAATGTCAATAATTAAAATAAAACCAAATCCCTCCACATGGAATTAAAATAAGATCTCTTATGTTATACCAATATATCACATATACTTAGCTTTCAAAATGATATCATTTATTTAATACTCATATAATATTAATACTTTACATGTTATAAATACATAAAGTCAGAATTGAACGTTTTCATTGATGCCATATAAATTTTATGAATACGAAAGAATAATTTGTAAATCATTTGGATTTATACCAAATAATTCTTTATAAAAAATCATGAGATAATCAAAGAAGGTAAACAAAACAAAAAAAAAACCGTTTATAAGCCGACTTGGGAGGATCCACCTAAACGCAAGTTGCATTTTTCTTTTTTACTTGTATTTTCTCATCGTATTTAATTCTTAAAGTCATTTAAATACAATAAATTTGAATTTAAATTCGTTGTAATCTTGCTAAATCCGACATTTTTATGCTTGATAGATTGTACATTATGGATGAATAGTTGTATAATTTTGGTATTTTTAAATTTAGAAAATAAATAGAAAAGAAAAAAAAAAAAAAAAACTTACAGCTTCGATATCAATTTTGTAAACAAGAAGCTTCCGTCGCTCTCTACAACTAGTCCGATATGCCACCACGATGTGACCAATCGCCAACGCCGGCGAACAAACAAACAACGCCACCTCCGTCGCTCCACAACCACCACTTCCGCCGCCGAACACGTACGACGCCTTTAATGACACAAAAAACAACGACGCTACTGAACAAACCGTCGTTATTCCCAAGTATGGACCCGTGGTCGTGGATAGTCCATGTCCGTCGCACAATCCGTATACACCTGAGAAAATTCACAAACATCCGTTCAGATCATAGTCAATGATGACTCGAATGTCAATTGTACTGGAATTCATTAATCGATTGGTGAACATACATAAAATGATTCCGGATCTGATTATCGAGATGAGAGGGATATCGATAAGCGAGTAACGAAAATCGTAATTGCTCAAATGAGATGATAGCGTTTGGAGGAAGGAAGGATCGTCTGACGGAGATGAAAGTGAAGCTGAGAACAGAGCAGTTGGGAGGAGAACGTCGGCGACGGCAACAAGTATCGGCGCAGAGAAGATGAGGAAAGATATAATCATGGTTATCAAGAAGAACACCGTTCTGATTCCTCTCAATACTCTTTTACTCTTCTCATCTTTCAAAAACCCCATCATTTTGTTGCCGATTGTTCGTCAATCGTGGGATTTCAGGTAGGTAAAGGAGAAGGGTTTCAGGTTTGGATGATTTTGGGTGGGAGTTGAAAGCTAAGCAATGAGTTGGAAACTTAAAAAGGGGTACGAGTCAAATAGAGGAACCTCTTTCTCTCTCTACAAGAATTGTGCTGTGTTGTGTGCATTGAAAGAATCAAAATGAAATTAAAATACAATTAAAACGGTTTTATCACCCAATCATGTTCTTAAACGACATTTATTAGTTGTCTAAACAGGAAAAAGATGCAACTTTATAGAATTTTCAGAAGGAATAAAAAAGGATAATCGAATTTGGTATCTTTTTACTACATATACAACATGACCAAAGGGTTTAAAGAAGTTTCTCTCAAAAATGGTTGTTCTTGTAAACCAGTTTGTCTAGTTGGAATTTGGAAACAACAATTTCAATGATTTGTATGGCTTTGTTTGTCCTTTTGGCTTCTAAGGTTTATTCCTTTCTTAAGGGTGTTATAAAAAGTTGGACAAAGCCCATGCGTTGAGACCATTCCTCATGGTTCAACTTCAATTAATTGTTACAAAACAATGACCTTTCATCCTTGTTCGTTTTTGTTTTTATATACCAACGGTTACCATGTTGTTTGGAACTATCGCATAATGAAGTTTTTAATAAAAATAACTAAATTTGATCTATTTTACAAATATAACCATTTTGTGCTAAATAACTTATTTCGTATTTGTTATTGGCATTTCGGACTAACTAAAAACATTTAAGGTTATTTTTTCTTCTCATTTCCAGTTTTTTTTTTTTCAAAATGTTCCATCCATTAATATTCAAAATGTCTAATATCGCGGTTTTTTTATTAGGGATAATGATTATTTGATGCATCCAATAACTTCAAACATTCCCAAATTACACCAACATTGAATGGACAATCGATCTTCTTTCTTGTTCTTGATATAGTAGGAAGCAATGAGATTGAACCTGTGAAATTATTGTCACTAAAATCATGGATCATGGTTGGGGTAAATTAGGAAAACGGAAGTTGGATTTCTAATCGAAGGTGGGAGATGAAGATGGACACATGAACACAAATGAATACAAAATCATTTGCAGTTGTGTTCCTGAAATCGACTTCCTCCTTCAGATTTCGATTTTGATTCCAGATCACGCTTCTAATTCGATTTCATCTTTCAGATTTCCATTTCCTCCTAAGCTGAACATGAAAGCACAAAAACCCTAGCTTCAAAACTCGACTTTTATGATAAAGGATGGCATATCTGAATTTCGATTTCCTCCTAAGTTGAACATGAAAACACAAAAACCCTAGCTTCAAAACTCGATTTTTATGGTGAATGATGGCAAATCTGAAATCAGATTTCATAAGAACATGCTCAAACAACTCCATTTTAGAAATCCAATAACTCAAAAACACGATTCCACATCTAATATGGTTGGAGAAGATTACTGGAGAAGTTGTGTAACACCCGTTTTCCAGTGTGGATCATCTAAAAACTTAATGGGATTAAAGATAGGGTTTGGGGGGGAAATCCTATGCTACGACGTGGTGCGTGGATGACCACGACCACAGTCTTCTGATCCGCAGTCTATACATTTACTTAGTTGTATTTTTGTCTTTTCTGTAATACACTCTAATATCCAGTATGCCTTGCATGGCTACTCATAGAGTTGTAATTTTCTCTATAAATAGAGATCTTTTCTAGTGTATTCAGTATGAATGTATGTGTGAATCTCTTACAAACTTCTAATACACATCTTTAGATTCTCATTCTATCTTTCGTATCTAATCTTCTTACACTCATCATCTCTATTCTAGAGCAAGTCACTTGTGACTTAATCACTAAGCTAGATCTCACTTACTAACTTGGTTTGAATGCATTCCTTGTTATGAATCTGCGTTTGTGTATATTTGATATAACAATTGTTGTCATTTACATTTCTTTACTTTCCGCATCTAACTCACTAACTTCTAACTTTTAATATTATTGTTGAGCTAACAGATCCTTGAGATTAACTATTCTGCTATATACTTGTTCTAACTTTTGTTCAAGTGTGTCTCAAAGTTTTTCTCTCAACAATTGGTATCAGGGCCATAGTGGTTGCTTTTTGAAAATCGGAACTCTGATTTTTCAAAGAGCTTTCTATACCACTGAAGCTCATTTCTAAACAAAAAATCTTCAAAATGGCACAATCGTTATCACTGAATGTCTCCAACAGTGTTGGTGGTTCCAAGCGAGCCCCGATACTGGTTGTAAATGAGTATCACCACTGGTCTCAGAGGATGGAAAGATATCTCAAACGACTTGGCAGAGATGTCTGGAGATCCATAGAAGAAGGACCCCATGTTCTAGTCCTTACACCAGTCCAAACAGACGGAGCCACAACAAAGCCAGGAGGAGGTCAACCAGCTTTGAACCGTCCCCCCAAAGATGATCTAGACAAGATGGAAAATGATGCTATTGCCTTTTATGAAATTTTTTGTGGAGTTGCTCCTGACAACTTCGACATCATCATAAACTGCAAATCAGCAAAGGAGATTTGGGACGTTCTCAAAAACTTGTATGAAGGTTCAGAGCAGGCTCAAGACAAGTGATGGGTTTGAGCCATAAGAACATTCCTATGTGCACATACAAACCCTAATGCTAGGATCTAGGTTTCTCTAATTGAACATGCATTGTATCCAAGACTTCTAATGGTAGTTCTAGCATAATAACAATAAGAAATCAGAATTAGAAGATTACCTTGAATCACTTGCTTGAATCTTCTTGTCCTTGGAGCTTTAGAGTCACAAGTGTCACTCCTCTAATGGCTTACAAACACCAACTAGCAAGAGGATGAATATAGAGAGAGGAGAGGGGATCAAGAATCAGCTAGGGTTTCTTCTAGAGCATAGATGCCGATTTTCCTTGACCCTTAGGGTCTATTTATACTAGTGAGGCTCCTAGGGTTTCACCCTTAAACCCTAATTGGATAACTTAGGCCCTAAGCAATCCAATACCCTAATGATAAGCCTTGGACGAATTCTAGGCCTATCCTAAGCCTCAAAACCATTCAACCCTTATCCATAAGGGTTTATAGCCCAAAGTACAACTATCATACAATTGACAGTTTATGCCCCTTTATTCAATTAATCTCTTTAAGTCACCAAATTAATTCCCAATTAATTTATGACTTATATTAATCAAATAACAATATTATTATTCCTTATATTATTCTCATAATATATTAATAATATTTTTTCTCTCATTATAAATCATCCTGTCAAGTTGCTATGGTGAAGGCAACCCAAAAGGACCATACACAACCGGGTCAAATACTTGCCTAATATAGTTGTAGACTTAGACACTATTCCAACAGTCTCCCAATTGGATAAGTCTAGTAACTATATATATATAAGTATAATCCGATTAGCAATCGTAGCTCTCAAAGACACTGTAAAACTCTGATCTTATCAATCTTGTCCTTTAGATAAGGGATCGTACAGTCCTCTGTTTAGATATCATGCAGACATTTATATGGAACCAATTGTCTAGCATTTGGTTTCTCGATTTCAGATTTATTTGACATAGAACTTAATCGAACACATCAATTCAGTTCTGACCGGGCCCGACACATAAGTCAAATCAAATCATCGAGCGGCCGAGATATCGCTTTTAGCCTCTTAGGATAAAAGTAACAGATAAACTTCGACTTATATGCATTTACTTATTCATTAATCAATCATACACAACAATGCGTTTTATAACATCCATTTACTGATGCGGTTTCGCATTATCAATGTACAACCAATTAACAAATAATAAACCATATATCTAGGTTTTAAGACCATATGATATTATCGTCTTGCGATCAGCCTTTTTGACAGATTCCATAAGGTGATTCCAACAAGCGCGGGTTTGTTCCAATGCTCAAAACTAGTTCATAAGCACTCATGAACGTGCAGCAAACTTTTGCTATGTCTAATACCAATTAGACAATCTACATACCAATTCATGACAATCTTCATTCATACCTACTTCCAAAATATGAACGATTGTGGATTGTTTGAATAATTCGATTATTCTAAATAAACTCAATTATTCTGGAAGTCAAAACATGCAAAGTGAAAACAATAGTTAAATATTTAACATAAGAGAGTAACTTTACTTATAAATAATACTCCTTTATTTATTCATCAAATGTTAAATTACATTTATCTATTACAAGTTTCTAAAATCATCTAATCTAATCTAATATCATCTCTCAGCCCAATACTCCTAGCATGTTGTAAATGATTAACCCTACTCAGTCCCTTCGTAAGCGGATCTGCTGGGTTATCTTCTGATGATATCCTCTTCACCACGAGGTGTCCTTCTTCTACTCGATGTCTAATGAAATGATATTTTCTGTCGATATGACGAGATCTACCATGATCCCTCGGTTCCTTGGTCAAGGCAACCGCTCCTTCATTATCACAAAAAATCTCCATAGGCTCCTTGATGGTAGGCACAACTCCAAGATCACCAATGAAGTTCTTTAACCATATTGCCTCCTTCGACGCTTCGCTCGCTGTAATATACTCTGATTCGCACATTGAATCAGCTACGGTTTCCTGCTTGGAACTCTTCCAATTCACTGCTCCTCCATTAAGAGTAAAGACCCAACCTGACTCCGAACGGTAGTTGTCCCTGTCGGTTTGGAAGCTGGCGTCACTGTACCCTCGCACCTTCAATTCATCACTCCCCCCGAGGACTAGAAACCATTCCTTGGTCCTTCGAAGGTACTTAAGGATATTCTTGACCGCAATCCAATGAGCTCTGCCAGGGTTCCCTTGATATATACTAACCATGCTCAAAGCAAAGGCTACATCAGGGCGAGTACAAGTCATAGCATACATGATTGAGCCAACTGCGGAAGCGTATGGTACTCGGCTCATTTCTGCTATTTCAGCTTCGGTACTCGGACTTTGAGTCTTACTCAACTTGGCATTACTTTGTATCGGTAATTCTCCCTTCTTCGAATTTTCCATACTAAAACATTTTAGTACTTTATCTAAGTAAGTGTTCTGACTAAGTCCTATTAGTCTCTTACTTCGCTCTCTCACTATCCTTATTCCCAAGATATAGGAAGCTTCTCCGAGATCCTTCATAGCGAAGCACTTCCCGAGCCTGGGCTTAACTTCCTGCAGAGTCAGGATGTCGTTTCCTAGGAGTAGTATGTCATCAACATACAAAACGAGAAAGCTAACTATGCTCCCACTGGCTTTGACATATACACATGATTCATCTTCGCTTCGTACAAATCCAAACTCTTTGACTTTCTCATCGAAGCAAAGATTCCATCTGCGAGACGCTTGCTTAAGTCCATAAATGGACTTCTCAAGCTTACCCACTCTATTTGGATGCTTCGGATCAACAAAACCCTCTGGCTGAGCCATGTAGACATCCTCAGCCAATTTCCCGTTAAGGAAAGCGGTCTTGACATCCATTTGCCAAATCTCATAATCATGAAATTCGGTAATAGCTAGCATCACTCTAATATATTTTATCTTCGCAACTGGTGAGAAGGTCTCATCATAGTCAACTCCGAGAGTTTGAGTAAAGCCCTTCGCAACCAATCGCGCCTTATATGTGTGTACATTTCCATCCACGTCGGTCTTCTTCTTGAAGATCCATTTGCACCCAACGGTCTTACATCCGAGCACATTATCAACCAAATTCCAAACTTGGTTGTCATACATGGATTGGATCTCGCTGTCCATTGCCTCTTTCCATTTCACAGACTCCGGGCCTGCCATGGCTTCCTTAAAGCTATTAGGTTCATCTAGATTTATTAGTGTACCATCACTAATATACGTGTCCCCTTCGGTAGTAATATGAAAACCATAAATATGGGGTTGAACTCTAACTCTTTCGAAACGTCTAAGAGGTAAGGACTGGTCAATAGGTTCAACCAGAGTTTCCTCCTCGGGTTGAATGCCAGCGGTAGAGGTTCCTTCATCTAACAACTCTTGAATCTCTTCAAGCTCGATTTGCCTCCCACTGTCTCCTTGGCTTATGAGTTCTCGCTCTTGGAAAACTCCTCTCCTCGCAACGAAGACTACATTTTCCTTCGGTCTATAGAAGAGATATCCACAGGATTTCTGCGGGTAACCAATGAAAATACATCACTCTCTACGAGGTTCGAGCTTGTCGTGAGTATCTCGTCTTACGAAAGCCTCGCAACCCTAAACCTTGATATGTGCTAACGAGGGAGCTTTCCCTGTCCACATCTCGTGAGGTGTTTTGGCAACCTTCTTAGTAGGGACTCGGTTAAGGATATGGGCGGCAATCTCTAAGGCATACCCCCAGAATGAGATAGATAGTGAAGCACGACTCATCATAGAGCGGACCATGTCTAACAAGGTTCGATTACACCTTTCTGCCACACCATTCAACCGTGGTGTCCTAGGTTGCATCAATTGTGAAACTATTCCACACTCTTTTAGATAGTCGTGGAATTCAAGACTTAGGTACTCTCCTCCTCGATCGGATCGAAGCATCTTGATTTTCCTTCCCAATTGATTCTCCACTTCATTCTTGAACTCTTTGAACTTTTCAAACGTTTCTGACTTTTGCTTGATTAAGTAGATATATCCATATCTACTATAGTCATCGGTAAAAGTCACATAGAAGCGGTTCCCATCCTTTGTGGTTGATCTAAAGGGTCCACGTACATCGGAATGTATTAGGTCCAATAAACCCTCACCCCTTTCACATGAGCTAGTGAAGGGTGACTTGGTCATCTTTCCAAGTAAACAAGATTCGTATGTGTCATCTTCCCTAAGGTCGAATGACTCCAACACTCCATCCTTTTGGAGTTGGGCTATGCACTTCTTGTTGACATGTCCAAGACAACAATGCCACAAGGATGCTCTATCCATACTATTGGAAGAATCCATGCATAAAACATCATTTCCTAGGTTATCTACAATCATAACAGTTTCATAAATTCCATTACATGGTATTGCTTCAAAATATAAGACACCATTTAGATAAGCAAAAATAGAACCATTCTCATTATTAAAAGAAAATCTAAATCCTTGTCTAAACAAACCATGAAATGAAATGATGTTTCTTGCCATTTCTAGCGAATAGCAACAATTGTTCAAATCTAAACATAAACCATTCCTAAGCACTAGAATACACTCCAATCTTGGTCACAGGCGACGATCTTCTGTTCCCCATGATTAGATTTATTCTTCCATGCTCCACATCCCTATTTCTTCTTAGTCCCTGCAATTCAGAACAAATGTGGTAACCACAACCGGTATCAAGGACCCAAGAAATAGCATGATATGAATCGTTAGATTTAATTATATAAATACCTGCGAAAGACGGCTTGATCTTTCCTTCCCTTATAGCTTGCAGGTACTCTGGGCAGCTTCTCTTCCAATGCCCTATTTTGTGGCAATGGTGGCACTCTGCCTCCTTTGGGTTTGGGTTGGGCTTAGCAGGATCAACTTTGGTCCCACTAGAAGAGGAAGCATCTCGGGACTTTCCTTTGCGGTGGCTCTTAGACGGAGCCTTCCTCTTCTTACCCCTTCCCTGCCCAATAGCCAAAACAGGAGCAACGGGTGGATTGGGAGTTGGTGCAACAAACTTGTCCTTGAGGTTGCTCTCAGCAACCCTAAGGAGACCTTGGAGCTTACTTAGGGTGACCTCTTCCTTGTTCATGTGGTAGGTCATCCTAAATTGGTTGTAACACGGAGGAAAGGAGTGAAGGACCATGTCGATAGCCAAGTCTTCCCCAAAGTTAACATTCAACTTGCGAAGACGATCGACATACCTTTGCATCTTTTGCAAGTGTACGGTTAGAGATTCTCCATGTCCCATTTTAGCGGAGATCATGTTAGTGAAAATCTCGTAACGCTCCTGCCTCGCGTTTTGATGGTATCTCTCCAACAAGTCTTGATGCATTTTGTACGGATACATGTCCTCATAGGACTTTTGGAATTCGGCGTTCATCGTGGCTATCATAATGCAATGTACCTTCGTCGCATCACGCTCATGAGTTTCAAAAGCAGCCATTTCAGCCGGAGTAGCGATTTCTGGATTGATCTTCTTGAGCTTTTCATCGAGGACATACTCCTTGTCCTCGTAGCGAGCAATCGTGAAAATGTATCTTATCCATTCGCTAAAGTTCGTTCCATCGAAAGTCACCTTTTGGCAAAGGCTCATCAATGTGAATGAACTAGCAGCAGCGTTGTTCGCGTTCGACATCTACAAATAGAAAGGACAAAGATTGATTAGAATATGAATCCCTAATAATCACCCATAAGAAAAATTAGGGCTAGGATCCAACAACATTATTTACATATTAGAAAAGGGATGTCGTAATCCAACATGCAAACAATTTGAGGGTAAGTGAATGACGATTCACTAATTCTCCACCATGAAAACCTAACTTTAAGTTCTAAATGTATTGAGAATTCCTAGGTTTTGATGAGATTCGTTGAACTTTTCAATGGCATGTTTAAATCTTGATATGCCCCTCTCGTTTGTGACTAGGATACCGAGGATCACAAAGTGGGCGTGAATAACCATGCAAATCTACATGGTGCCTTCATTGTAACAATCACCTATTCGATGTGCCGGTAAACCATACACGCTCCATCGAACTATGATAAACAATGAATCACCCTTTGCCACCTTTGCTTAGAACCAATTAGTGTGCCGATAAACCACACACGCTCCACTAACTTCTTAGCAAGGGTGCAAAGTGTAATTTCATGGGATTGCATCAATTCACTTTTCCTAAAGTAACTAGGATTGGGAATTTGAAAAACATGTAGTTACTTTATAGGTTCATTATACTTATTAATGAGGAGAGAGAGTTGCCCTATCCTACCCGTTCGGCTAATGACCCTCCACCGATCAAGCAAGCGGTGGGTGAGAGTGTACACCCATTAAGCGTCATTTTATAGGCAGCAACCTTATACCCACCTTATAGACCGGCTTCGTGAATGAGGCCTACTAACGGTAAGACTAGCATTTTAATTATATATATATATATATATATATATATATATATATATATATATATATTAATCTTGTAATATTATATTAGTATAGGGTTGAATTTTAAACTTGTAAAAATCTAGGGTTTGAAATTTAAATTGTCTAAATTAAACTCTTAATCACAAAACACAAATTTCAAAATTTGAGGAAAAGTTTTAAACTTTTTAAAACATAAGGGATCAAATAACAAATAATCCAAATTAACATTTAATCACATAATTATCTATATTTGATTTATTTAATTATTTCTTGCAAAACAATTTACCAATTTAATAAAATAATCAATCAATAATCACATAAGGAAATTATTATTCAATTTATTGGTAAATATCTTCAATTAGGTCAAGGATATACTTAAATATATGTTAAAATCAGATTTATATTGACCCATTAAGATAAAGGTAAGTTTCCTAAAGATAAACAGCAAGAAATCCCGAACTTAGCTCTTTCTGACGCTCGAACTCGCCGAGTACCACAATGGACTTGCCAAGTTGAGGCCTACTCGCCGAGTACCACCATGGGACTCGCCGAGTTCATCAGGCAGAAACACAAAAACGAACTTTTTAAGCAACAATCAAGCAACTAATACATCAATTCAATAGAAACCAATCAAGGCTCTGATACCACTGATGGGTTTGAGCCATAAGAACATTCCTATGTGCACATACAAACCCTAATGCTTGGATCTAGGTTTCTCTAATTGAACATGCATTGTATCCAAGACTTCTAATGGTAATTCTAGCATAATAACAATAAGAAATCAGAATTAGAAGATTACCTTGAATCACTTGCTTGAATCACTTGCTTGAATCTTCTTTTCCTTGGAGCTTTAGAGTCACAAGTGTCACTCCTCTAATGGCTTACAAACACCAACTAGCAAGAGGATGAATATAGAGAGAGGATAGGGGATCAAGAATTGGCCAGGGTTTCTTCTAGAGCATAGGTGCCGATTTTCCTTGGCCCTTAGGGTCTATTTATACTAGTGAGGCTCCTAGGGTTTCACCCTTAAACCCTAATTAGATAACTTAGGCCCTAAGCAATCCAATACCCTAATGATAAGCCTTGGACGAATTCTAGGACTATCCTAAGCCTCAAAACCGTTCACCTCTTACCCATAAGGGTTTATAGCCCAAAGTACAACTATCATACAATTGACAGTTTATGCCCCTTTATTCAATTAATCTCTTTAAGTCACCAAATTAATTCCCAATTAGTTTATGACTTATATTAATCAAATAACAATATTATTATTCCTTATATTATTCTCATAATATATTAATAATATTTCTTCTCTCATTATAAATCATCCTATCAAGCTGCTATGGTGAAGGCAACCCAAAAGGACCATGCACAACCGGGTCAAATACTTGCCTAATATAGTTGTAGCCTTAGACACTATTCCAACAACAAGAAGCTCACTATAGCACTGAATGAATTCAACAATTTCAAAGCCCACTTCAGTGAAAGTTTGGAAGACTCATTTAAGAGATTCAACTTGATTGTCACAAAATTGTCCAATGCGGATACCATCCGCAACAATCATGAAACAAATATACAGTTCCTTAATGGCTTAGGAAGACACTAGACAATAGCCAAAATGATTGTACAAGGTGACAAGAAGATTCATTCATTGTCTCTCTATAATCTCTATGGAGAGTTGCAAGCTCAAGAGTCTACCGTACTCAAGGACTGCTCAGACTTAGGAGGTCCACTTGCATTAGTAGCACAATTACCTCACACTTCAACCTATCCCACTTAGTATGATTCACCACCGCAGTCACGATGAAGAAGAGTTTCAGAATGCCATCGCTCTTATCAGCCATAAATTCAATTTCTTACCACCTTTATTTTGCAAAAACCAAAAATACAATCGACCACCTTTTAACCGCAACCTTCAAAACAATCACTTCCGTTCCACCAAGAATCCTCTCCCTCCACCGCAGCCTCAGCAAACACAGTCCAAAGAAGTACCACCGCAATCCCAATCAACTGACTCTGGTACCTCTTTAGAAGACAAGAGTGACATCATTATATGTCACAAGTGCAACAAAGAAAACCATTTTGCGAAGGATTGCAAGGCAAATGTAGTGAAAAATAGAGCCTTCTATCTCAGAATGGCTCAAGAACTGGAAGACAGGGAAAAGGGAAAGGCCTACGTTGCTCAAGTGAAAAGGAATCATCAAGTATGGTCATCAGGAGATGAAGATTAAGATGATCTCAGTTAAGGAAAAGGCAAAATCTGTATGGTAGCAACTGTTGATGAAGACGGCTTAACCAATCTTAAGAAGAACCATTGCTATATGGCAAAAGAAGGAACTCTCAGCATTGTGGAACAGGTAAAACTTATGATTCAAACTTTAAATTACAACATGCATGATTGTCAACCTTTCATAGACACACTCAATGACACTTGTGTTACCGTCCTTACAGACTACAATAAAGCCCTAGATGAGAAGAACATCGCTTTGCAGGAGATGTTCCATGTTAGAGGACGTTTGGACAATAAGAGACTCAAAATGGCAATGTTAGAGAAGGACTTGATGCTAGAAAAAGATGCTAGGATATTAAGTGAAACACAACTAGAAATAGCCTTGAATCAGAGAGATTTAGCACAGAGTGAAATTGTACGCCTAAATCTGTTAATTGAAAAGCTGTTTAATGAAATTGAGGCCATTGAGAATCTTGTTAATAATGGGAATGTTGATAAAACTTTTAATTGGGGTTGGTCCAATGGTTACCCAACCGTAATGGACTCTTCACCTCGGTTCACACCAGAACGTCCCTATGTCCCTCCAGACCGCAACTTCTTGTTTCCGGTCAATGACAAAACATTTCCTGAGGATATCCAAGCTCATTTTGGTAAACTCCATGATCTGAGTAATAATTGTGTTATAGAAGAAATTATCCCTGAATTTTCCTTCTCATGTTGATAGCATAAATTCTCAGACATCATCCGTAGCCGATGAGGAAATTGTTGTTGAAAGTCCTGAAGTCTCTTTAGACTTCCCATCCTTGCAGTCTGACCACAGTGTTTCTAACTGCAGTCATGAACTGCAATCTGTCCCATTACCCAATATCAAGTGTCCCATCGAAGTGTCCACCAAGACTTACTCTGTGGTTGTCCAAAGCACCACACCGCAGACCGTATTCAAAAGCTCTATGACTATTGAACCAATTAATCATGAATTACCAATTGAAAATTGTGAATTTGGTCAATGTTCTCAAAGTCCTGACTTCTCTAGTTCAGATGAATCGAGTCACTGTTTTTCAAAATCCTCAAAAGATTTAAGGAAACCGCAATTAAATGTCACTGACTGCGGTTCTCCTAAGACCGAAGCAAAAAGAGCCTTTAAGGAAGAATTTCGTTCCCGTGGAAATCAACGGGAAATTCACTCAAAACAAAAGAAATCTGTAAAATGTCCAAAGTCAAAAAGTCCAGAAAAACTTGTTTTCTCAAATTATCATTTCAAGAAAACTATTCCAAGAAAACAAAAAAGAAGGAGTTTACTGTTACTGACAATACTCAAAAAACATCCAACTCTAAGGATAAGTCTTTTCGATCAAATGGTTTTCAAATCTATTCTTTAGATGATCCAAAATGGAAAGGTATTCTACCTGCTCCAACCATTCCCATCTCACTTTCAAAATCTCAAAAATGGAAAGGAATTTTGCCAACTCCGGCACTCAAAAGGTCATCTCAAGTGTTTAAGAAATCACATCACAAAAGGTCTGCACGTGTCTACACACCTGCAAGACCTGCACAAAATACTTTTTCAAGACACACAAACAAAAAGGTCAAAACTCATAATCCTCGGACTGGACAAAAGCATACTTTCTCTTCAAAATCTCTGACTAAGTCAAATGTCAGGGAAAATGAAAAAAAGTTCACTTGTCAATGTCAATGTCAATGTCAAAAAAATTTCTCTCATGACAAATTTCATCTTTCCAAAGAAACTCGTAATCCTCCACAATCTCACAAAACTCCAAAGAATTTCAAACACCCAGGACTAGGCTTGAAAGTTGACTTAAAACCTGTCCCTGCCACATCGCATCATGCATCAATTAACACATCATGTGTGACTCCGGACTCCAAACTCGCTTGGGTGCCCAAATTAACCACTTAATTTTTGTAGGCTCTGTGCAAGGAGGATCAAGAAGAATAATGGTTGATCGACAGTGTCTGCTCCTTGCACATGACCGGATGGTTAGAATACCTTCGGGATTTCAGGCCTATATGCAATGGTGGAAATGTCACATTTGGCAACAATGAAAATGGCATCATACGAGGTTATGGTGTACTTACTACGGGGAATTTCTCAATCTAGAAGGTCGCCTATGTAGAAAGCCTTAAACACAATCTCATCAGTGTTGGTCAACTATGTAAGGCAGGCCATCGAGTGGAGTTTGATGATAAATTTTGTTACATAATGACAAGTGATAGAAGCACTTGCTTAATCAAATCACGATCCGAAGGCACCATGTATCCTCTAGATGTCTCTCTCATCATTGGTAAACCGCAGCTGTGCTTTCTCTCTAAAGCCGTATCCGAAGTTAGCTGGTTATGGCACCGCAACCTCGCTCATCTCAACTTCAAATACATCAACACTTTAGTCATTGAAGAATTGGTCAGAGGCCTACCCATTCTCAAGTTCAGCAATGACACTCTATGTCTTGCTTGTGAATGTGGTAAGCAGTCAAAAGCAAGTCACCCTATGGTGATTGACTCCTCCATATCCGAACCACTCGAACTTCTCCACATTGATCTCTACGGTCCATCAACCGTAGCCAGTCTTCATCACAAAAAATATATACTGGTTATAGTTGATGACTTCACTCGCTTCACTTGGGTATTCTTCCTCAAACTCAAATCAGAAACACCGCAGATTCTAATAAACTTCATCAAAGAGATAGAACTTCAGATCAAGCTTCCCGTAAGACGCATCCGCAGTGACAATGGTACTGAATTCACCAATCATCCTCTTAACAACTTCTTGGTGTCAAAAGGTATTTTACATAACTTTTCAGCTCCGTATACACCTCAAAAAAATGGTGTTGTTGAGCGAAGGAACCGCACCCTTGTTGAAGCAGCCAGATCCATGCTCAACTTCGCGCATCTTCCTCTTTACTTCTGGGCTGAAGCTGTAGCCACTGCATGCGTTGTTCAGAACCGAAGCATTGTATGCAAACGCCTCAACAAGACACCATATGAGGGTCTCAACATCCGAAAACCAAATGTTCGTTTCTTTCACATCTTTGGGTGTAGATGTTTTGTGATCAACAACCAAGATCAACTTAAAAAATTTGCACCGAAGTCTGATGAAGACATCTTTCTTGGTTACTCCACAAATAAGGTTGCGTATCAAGTTCTCATCAGACGTACAAGGCTAATTATTGAAAGTTTTGACGTAAAGTTCGATGACTCTTACATCCGCAACACCTCTCCGTCTAAGGAAACCACTGCTATCATGGAAAGCGACATTCCTGCTTCTTCAGGACCTCTAAATTTGATTGAAGTAAACTATGATGATCTCTTCGACCCTGTTGAAACTGAAAAACTATCTGAAGTTCTGGTATCACCAACTGCTCAACAACAACACGTTGATGTTTCTGGTCCATCTCTATCTGAAGTAGCATCTATCAATACTTTCACCTCTCCGGTTGAGGGGGAAAGGTCTACTCCGGTTCATACTACAACCATCGAGGTTCTAGTACTTGATGATGCTCAAGCTCCGACTCTCAGAAAACCAATTTCATCAAATGTATCTTCGGACTCAAATGAACACCCTTCAGCAGTCCAGGGGGAACCTCCTCAGGTTCCAGATGAACACCCCTCAGCAATCCAGGGGGAACCTCTCCAAACTAAAGAAAATTCCTCTCTCGCTCCAACAAGTCAAGATGATTCAGCAGGCTGTTCACAAATCCAGGGGGAACTTCCTTCCCCATCCGAAGCAACCTCTAATATTGAAAACATTCCTTCAACCGCAGCTGCTGATCATCAGATGCCTCGTCTACATGTATGGACAAAGGATCACCCACCAGGCCAAATTATTGGCAACCCATCCGCAGGTATCCAAACTTGATCTGCCAAAGATTTATCTGATCATTGTCACTATGCAGCATTTATGTCCGTAGTCAAACCTCGATCTATCAATGAAGCTTTATTGGAACCAGATTGGATTTCTGCAATGCAAGAAGAACTGGAAGAATTTGAAAGAAACAAAGTGTGGCAACTTGTTCCCATCCCACAAGGCCATACTATTGTTGGTACAAGATGGGTATTCAAGAACAAGCTAGATGAATCTGGTGCGGTTATCAGAAATAAGGCAAGACTAGTTGCTAAAGGCTATAGTCAACTGGAAGGTGTTGACTACGATGAAACATATGCTCCGGTGGCTAGAATGGAAGCAATCTGAATCTTCTTAGCATATGCTTCCCACAAAAACATCAAAGTACATCAAATGGACGTTAAGAGTGCTTTTCTCAATGGGGAATTGAAAGAAGAGGTTTATCTTCAACAACCTCCCGGATTTGAAAGTATCGAGTTCCCTGATCACTGCTACAAGCTTCAAAAAACAGTTTACGGTCTGAATCAATCCCCTAGAGCTTGGTATGAGACTCTTTCTGAATTCTTAGTCTCTTCTGGCTACAAAAAGGAGTGATTGATCCCACACTATTTAGAAAAGCAAACGGGTCTCACCTTATGCTTGTACAAATATATGTGGATGATATCATATTCGGATCGTCTGATCAAGGAATGGTGGATGAATTTGCTAAGCTCATGACAAACAAATTTCAAATGAGCATGAATAGAGAGATTAACTTCTTTCTAGGTCTTCAAGGCAAATAAATTCAGCAAGGGATATTCATTCATCAAGAGAAATACACCACTGAACTTCTGAAGAAATATTCTATGGCCAATTGTTCTTCGGCTAAGGTCCCCATGGCCTTCGGATATAAGATCTCTGCTGATCCCTCTGGAGAATCTATGGATCACAAGACTTATAGAGGTATCATTGGCTCTTTAATGTATCTCACCGCAAGCCGACCGGACATTGTCTTTGCAACTGGTGTGTGTGCAAGGTATCAGGCTGACCCAAAAGTGTCACACATGACCGCAGTCAAACAAATTCTTCAGTACTTAAAAGGAAGCAAATCTCTTGGTCTATGGTACCCCGCAGGCAATGACTTTAGTCTTCAAGCGTTTACTGATGCGGATCATGCCGGATGCAAACTTGATCGAAAAGTACATCTGGTGGATGTCAATTTTTAGGAGGTAGACTTGTCAGCTAGTCCTCAAGAAAACAAATTTGTGTTTCATTATCTACCCCGGAAGCAGAATACGTGGCTACAGCCAGCTGCTATTCCCAAGTTCTTTGGATGAAGACGCAACTGTTAGACTACGGATACAGAATGCTGCGGATACCAATCTATTGTGACTCTGAAAGTGCCATAGTGATTTCTCATAATCCTATTCAGCACTCCAAGACTAAACATATTGAACTACAGTATCACTTCATCAAAGAACACATTCTGAAAGGTAATATTGAACTCATCTTTGTTCCTACTCATGAAGAAATTGCTGATGTTTTTACAAAAGCACTTGACTCTACAAAACTCAATGTGTTCTTACAAATGTTGGGAATGATGAATCCAGACCCAAAATTCTTCTCGAATTAAAAGACACCATAGACCTTCCTGGTCTCCACTGCGGTTCTAACTGAAAGCTATTAATAATAGATGGTATTGGAACATTCTGTGTACCGCATTCAATGTACCGCAACCATATATTATATCTAACTTTTGTACAAGTGCTCTTCTCAGTTTCTCTTACTGCAGTCATCCGCAATGGCATGTTCGTCCGCAGTCACATTAATTACTTTCCAGACAATTCATTTCTTTTTGAAAAACAAAAAAAACATAGTGTGCTATTTAATGATCCTTCATTAAATAAAACGTTAAATAAAAACATTCCTTTGAGAAACTATCACATTCTTCTCTCCCAAAACCTTGTGTCAGACCTATTTTAGGTATGATGACAAAATAAAAGATTTTCCAAATCAAATCCTCTAAAATGTCTCTTCCTATTACCCAAACCATCCCATCCGTTACAACTTCTGCTTTATCCAACAGATTTTTCTCACCCCCTCCACACGTTCTCAAGACGTGATCTGACATTTCATTAAATGCATCGTTCTTTTGGTTAATCCCAATATTTAATCTTTATCCCTTTTTGTCAACATGTGGTTAAGATTAAAGATACCTTTTTCACAGATAAACCATTTTTCTTTTTACCCAATTTCACCTAGGTCAAAACCTTAACGTTTCCTGCTCCTTCAAATCACTATAAAACCATTTTCCTCTCCACAAAGAAACCTTTACGCTCTCAAAGCCTTCAATCTCTCAGTGAATTCTTTAAGCTCTCTCAACCTCAACAATGGTGAAATCCGGTGCTTCCAAGAAACAATCCAAGGCTTCTGGATCAGTAAACCCAACTGGTTCAGACTCTCCCATGATTACATCGAGCAATTTCGCAGTTGTGTTCGATGTTCAACCCACTTACAATGCACCAACCAAACTGATGATCAAGTTATTGAAGAATCATCCCCTTTTTGGACCATTTGATGCATTTACAAACGTCGTTCCTCTATCCACTCTCTATAAGTGTGCCTTTTCTACATATCGACCAGTCGATAATCCTCAAGAAGTTCAACTCAACCTGGTTAATAATGGCTTGGTCATCTTGACCAAAGAAAAGTTCCTTTCTACAATCAATCTTCTGATTCATCCATCCGTGAAGTTCTTTACTCAATCAATGACGGATGTCACCACATCCCTATAACAGATGGGATATCAGAAGAAGATAAAGGGTATTGGTGAGTTCAAAAAGAATCAGTTGCTTGCGGTATGGCAGTTTGTCTGTCATTTTGTCATCTGCAATCTGTCCGGCAGAACTGGAGGCACAGACAATATGGGACTCAAGCTCCTAGAATTGGTTTGAAGCATCTTCACAGGCTGTGATGTGAACTATAGTCAGATTTTATGGGACGATTTTCTCCAGTACATTCCAAAGGAGAGTCCGAGGCAGAACCCATCCGAGCTCACTTTTGCTCTCTTTTGGTCCTTGTGCATCTCAGATCTGCATGCGGATGTCAAGATAGACATGGGTGAAGACATCAATTTCTTTGTCACCAAAGACTTGAAAAGGTACAATCCTTCCTCTGATCAAACTATTTTTGGTCCCATCCGGAGACTCCCTACCCACATCCTTAGTACTCTTGGTCTCGAGACTGCTAATGTCTCAATCCACATTGAGTCTACGGAAGGTATTGACCCATACCTTCCTACCCCGCCTCTTCCATCCGCAGCCTTACATCCTGAAGGTACTACAGTCCCTTCTTCTACAACTCTTTCTAACGTCTCTTAGAGACGTAAACATAAAGTTTCATCTCTTCATGGTCCCCGCACCACTAAGAAAGCCATCACTCCCAACAAGGATGCCACCAAACCATCCAAACCCTCCAAGAAGAGAAAGTCACCACCAGTTATTATAACTGCTGAACCAAGTCACCATGACTCCGGTAGTGACTCTGACGAAGACAACCAACCCATCTCTATTCTTAAGAAAAGGAAATCCGATACCCCTAGCCAAATGCATGACCGGACTGATACCTCAGCCTCTCCACAGGCTCTGGTAGTCCTTGGGATGCCTGCACATCCATTTGTTAACACCGTCCTTTTCCTTTTAGACTCAGAAAATGAGTCTGAATCACAACAAAGAGGAGACTCCCCTCTAGTACATTCCCAAAGGGATATTACTGGCTCTCTCCCTAAAGTCTCTAGGGCTTCCCGACTGCACATTTTTTCTCCTGAGGAGTTGAACTTCATCCTCTTGAACGTCACCCATACACTCCAAACACAGTCCCATCCGCAAGGCACCTCTTCAACCTTTTCCAGAACTGAGCCGAGGCCAAACTTGACTATGGGTCAAGGAGACCAAGGACGCTCAAGAAATCCTACTCTGCTTACACTACATTCAGGTGGTTTAGGCACAGTAAGTACAAATGTGCAAGGATCCGTGAACCCAAGGCACACCTTGGTGCGTTTTTCAGGAATTGACGGAGAAGACTCAAGTGATTCTTGGAGCAGATATCAACCCTCTAATGAGCTAGAAGCCAAAAAGTATGCCGCTTTTCGTAGGGCATTTCAAGCTCGCAATGTGACAACCCGATATTTCGAGTCAATGTAATGTAAAACCAATCAAATTTAGGTCAAAATATAACGTTCCTAAAATCTTATTTGGGTTAAATAAAGTAGTAGGAATCATATCAAGGTTTGCGTACATAAAAAGAACGTCCAAATCTGACTTCGGATGAGGAAGTTATGAATTTTTGAAGAAATTCCTTAATCACGTCATTTTAATAAATAAATAATAAAAATAATTTCGGAATTTGCCAACGGAATCTAAACGAAAGTTGTAGATCATGGTCTCACCTTCGCGTGGATATAAAGAACGTCAAAAACGGAGTTCGTATGAGGGAGATATGAATTTTTGAAGTTTATTTAAAATAAATATAAATTTAAATATAAACTCCCGGTATTATCCGAAGGGGAGTCATCGGATAGGACCGAAGTACGCCCTGCATACCTTCGTACGCCCCGCGTACTGAGATCAAGGGCCTCGGATCGTCCACGTCGCCCTATCCGAGGTGTCCGACCCGTCCGACCCGTTCGAAGCGTCCGACCCGTCCGACCCGTTATCCCATTCGTCCCGTCTCCCCAGCAACCCGTCCCATCCGAAGTCGAGGCAGTCGAGGCTTCGGTCATGCATGACGTACGCGTACGTGCTGCGTACGAGCGTACGCCCCGCGTACCGAGGCGGTTCAGCCTTCCTATAAATAGGATGCGAGGGCTTCCGAGAAAAAGGCTCATTTCTCTCCTCTCTCTCACGATCTTGCCTCGATTTCCATGCCCGTTAAAATCCGAAGCTCTGGTCTTTTTGCTCAAGTACCGAGGGTCGATTTTACTCCCGAGATTCCCGAGAATCCCGAGAAAAATCCGTTTTCGGAGACGAAACTCCGCCCGGTTTTCCATCTCGCTTTCTTCAATCAATCAAGTGAGTTCATACCCCTTAATTTACCTTCTAAATGTTCTATAAATTCTTTTATATGCTTTCAAGGGGGGGATACAAGTTAAATACTTATAGTTATTGCTTCAATCACATGTGATTGCATTAATCACATGTGATTAATAACTAGGGAAACCAGTGATTTTATCACTGTTCAAACTGTCTATCAAACTGTTTTACTTCAAAATGTTTTACAAACCCATTTACTTTTCAAATTATATTACAACTGTGATTTAAACAAATGTTCCTTATACTTAAACTGTTTCAATCAAATCTACGCCTTCAAATTGTTTTATAGATTGACATCAAGTCGATCTTTCTTTAAAAACAATACTTATGTTTCAAATGTCTTATAAACACTGATTTATGCTTTTATATTATAAATTGCATGCCCATATATGTATAGATGTATAAATAATGTTTAAAGGGCTTAGGAAGGCCATCCACCCTATTTCCTTTTTCTCGATTTGATTGTGGTCTGGTGGGATTTCGGGTGACCCTCCGAAGGTCGTTTCCATATTAATTATATATCAAATATACATATATAGACATAAAAGTACTTCCATATTCATACGTACTAGACGCACCGTTAGTAAGTTACCATCGGGGTAACACAGAATCATACTATTACAACTGCTAGATCAATGAGTCAGTTCATTCATGAGTCTATACTAGGAAGAGAATATATACAACTATACTATGAGAACATATACAACTATACTAGAACGAGAAACATTTCATCACATATGCAAGAATACGATAACAAATGTGATCCACTGTATCGGAGCATGCCTTAAATGTCATGGCCCGAGTTGTAGCCAGAATTCTCTTGGAGGGAGAGCGTTGAGTTTGCGTATAGATCTATACTGGATTGACTATCCTACACCTTGCTGCTAGCTACAGCCGGACCTGCAGGTCTGCGGGTGCCAAACGTCATTCCGTTATTACGACCGTTCTTTATGTCGTTGTTATCAGTCGATAGTATGGTGCAATTATCACATTATACCCTAATATAAATCCGGTTAAGGTAATTAGTACAACAGTAGTCAGTATAAAACTAAGCTACAGTACTACAATGATTTACCCATTACACATTTTTAGTGATAACCTCACTTAAATTTTAATGTACAAACTATATTTTGTTAAAAGATAGTTGCACTTGGGAAATTACACACTTTTACAACAAGCGATCATTCAAAACAGTTAAAGCCTTGGTAGCAGGCTACTATTTTAGAAAATATAGGTTTTTCTGAGAGATTCAAACTTTTACAAACACTTACATACATGAACTTATACTTAAGACATGTTCAAATGTTTTTTATAACAAACACCAACATTAAAGTACTTATGAACTCACCAGCTTAATGCTGATAAACTCTTTCAAAATAACTTGTATTCTCAGGTCATCAGTAGACAGGTACCGATGCCAGCTTTTGAGATGATGGAGCGCACTCAAGACTCATCATATTATTATTTTGATTTACGTTATATTTTTGGTGTCTAAAACTGTACAGAACACGCTTGTATTAAAAATATATATTTAATGCAATGGATGATGTTGTTTGCTTATTTACATTTACTGTGTTGTGATTACCTTACATGACGTCCTCCGCCCCAGAACGTTTCCGCCGTTCTTGGTTTTGGGGTGTGACACGCAAGGATCATCAGATCAAGCAACAACAGCTAAAAGAACAAGAAATTCAAGTTGTGGCAAAGTATTGTGCAGATGCCATCAACAATGCCAATACCGTAGCCAATATTCAGAAGATTCAAGAATGGATGTCCACAATGGCAACCAACGTTCAACAACCTCAACAATCACCTGCTGATCAAAATGTTCATCAAGCTCCTCCTTCTCCGTCTGCTGCAGGTTCTCAGGATGAAGAACCTGAAATCGAAGTAAGCTCTGCTCCAACCTTTGGCTTCGATGATGATGATGAACCACAAGAGGTAAACAAACCCTCTCCTTCAAATGACAACTTGATGATGTTCGATGAAGAAGAACAGTCCAGTGGGTCTCATCACTCCACAACTAAGCCCAAAGAGAAGAAGAAGAAGAAGAAGAAGAAGCACGTTGTCACAAAAAAAGAGTTTTTAAGTCTTCAAGCTAAAGTTGACCAAATTTTAGTTGCGGTTAAGCCTACTCAACAGCAACCAGAGGACAACCCGGGGCCGCAATCTCTGATAGAAAGAATTGAAAGACTTGAAACACACGAGCGATTGGCTGTAGAGTGCATCTCCTTGAAAGTTGAAATGGGGATCAGATCACTTGACAACAATCGTCAAGCTGATCATAAGGAGTTCATGGCAACTGCTGAACACCTCATCTCTGAGGTTACTGCCATTAAAAATGATCTTCAAACTGCGATTGCGGATCAAGCTTCCCAATCTGAGAAGTTGATTGCTGAAACTCATACTGCTTATGAGTCAACAATCTCCATTCTCCAAACAACCATCTCCAAAATGCAATGCTCACTCTCCACCAACTTCCATGGTCCGGAGATCTTTCAGCTCACAAAGGAGATTCACCAACTCCTCTTCAATCCCTCCATCCCCAATAACCAACAGCTGGCTGAAGAGCTCAAAGCTCAATTTCAGACCGTATTTGACAAGGTTGATGGCCTTCGTCAATGGCTTGAGGAGTCCCCAGGTCTGAACTCCTCAAGAGGGGGAAGTGAAGAAGTCCATCACTCCAACCAATCCCCTTCACATCATCAAACTCCCCCAATCTCCACTAAAAAAAATTCCCACACCGCAACCATCACCGCAGCATGAAACTCAACTCTCACTGCAACCATCTCACCACAACTCCCCTCTCCATAATACTCCTGAAAAACCAGAGACTCGCCCACACTTCAAAAATCTGGAGTACATGTCGTCTCCAAGCTCTAACGATTCCCCGGCTACTGCTCAGAGAAAACGAGACTGGAAGGCAGCCAAGCTGGCTGAAGAAGTATGGAGGCTCTGCGGATTTGACACAGTGATGGATGAATCCTTGATAATATCTTAGATCAATCCTCACAGGAGACTTCTTGATGATGATTATGTCCATCATCTTACGTATGCAGAACCCCCCTCAGATGGTGGGATGCCCCTATCTCTCCGAATGCCAGATACTTCACTGTATTTGAGTAGTTCGACCGCAGCCTTCCGGATGAAAAAAGACTGCCTATGGAGTTCGAGAGACTTAGCCAATTCTATGATAAGCATGCCTCTCCTGTTGAACACATATGGTCCAATGATAAACCATCCGCAGTAAAGAACTACAAGATCAGAAAATTCATGAAGGCTGAGTTCATCCAGTACACTCTGACCAGGAGGGAGCATGATTACATCCGCACCCAGGCTGACTTTCCAAGTATGAACCCGGAAGAAGTGTTTCTCATCGCCAAGGTCTTTTAACATAAGTCTGAAAAGCATCCGAAGATGAAGATCGCTCTTGAAAGGGCAAGTACCTTTCTTAAGGAAACAGACTGTGACTTTGCAAAAATAGATGCAGACATTCATCCTATTATCTCCAAGGTTGCTGATCTGCCACCGCTTGACCCCGTACCCATGCCTACCGAAGGCTATGAAGAAAGGTCCTTAGGCGCAACCAACCATCCTGAGCTGGGAGTCATTTTCAAGAGGAAGACTGACAACGTCAAATACTTTATCCTATGACTGCCATGCATCGCCTCACCAGAAGACAACTTGAGATCTGCCGCAACACAGTTGAAAAATCAAAGCATACAACCGCATAGGTCAAGTTTGAAATACTAAGAAGAATTCACTGGTTAGAGAACGTCAAGAAGTTTTGATGGATACTGATCAAGTTCCTTAAACTTGATAGCTGAGTCAAGTTAAAGAGGTCACTTAGGGGGAAATTGTTGAATCAAGAAAGTGACCCTCTTGAACTTTTGGTACCGCAGTCGAGAAACTTCTTCATCAACCATCCGAAGTCTTCTGATCCGCATTATATACATTTACTTAGTTGTATTTTTGTTTTTCTGTAATACACTCTAATATCCAGTATGCCTTGAATGGCTACTCATAGAGTTGTAATTTTCTCTATAAATAAAGATCTTTTCTATTGTATTCAGTATGAATGTATGTGTGAATCTCTTACAAACTTCTAATACACATCTTCAGATTCTCATTCTATCTTTCGTATCTAATCTTCTTACACTCATCATCTCTATTGGTAGAGCATGTCACTTGTGACTTAATCACTAAGCTAGATCTCACTTACTAACTTGGTTTGAAAGCATTCCTTGTTATGAATCTGCTTTTGTGTATACTTGATATAACAATTGCTGTCATTTACATTTCTTTACTTTCCGCATCTAACTCACTAACTTCTAACTTCTAATATTATTGTTGAGCTAACAGATCCTTGAGATTAACTATTCCGCTATATACTCGTTCTAACTTTTATTCAAATGTGTCTCAAAGTTTTTCTCTCAACAGTACTCCGCCATAGTATGGTACCCATACTCTCCCATGCAGGGTTAACAACCCACGACTGTCATAATCGAAGGAGGCCACCTGCCTATAATCTGCTCGCACTTCAAGCGCTCCTCCATCAAGCCCTAAACATGTGTGTCTTAGATCTGCTCCAGCTGTGGAGTAATTACTGTCATCCTTAGACAGATGTCTCGAATCGCGTCCACTACCGCCTTGCGGCTCAGGGCGCCGGCCACTATGTTGGCCTTGCCCGGGTGGTAAGGATCTCACAATCATAGTCCTTCACCACGTCTAACCACCGATGTTGCCTCATGTTCAGATTCGGCTGATCCATGAGGTACCTCAAACTCTTGTGGTCTGTGTAAATGGTACAACGGACCCCATGTAACGTCCCAAAAATCAGGGGTAAAAATTTCATTTTAATATAACTAAAACATTGATACCATTTAATTCAAACAATAAAATCATATTCAATCAGATTGTTTATCAGAGTTTATCCCAAAATCATTCATTGCAGAAATCATAGGTGTATGCACTGCGATCAACCCGAGCTCTTCCTTTCCAAATGATGATACCTGAAACCATAAACAAACCTGTAAGCACGAAGCTTAGTGAGTTTCCCAGAGCATACCATTCATACAAACCACATATCACATATCATGTTAGCTATAAAAGCTACATACATATCATATATACTGTTAGCTATAAAAGCTACCATATATCACATAAGCCCTGCATACATAAAATATGTAATAGTGCCATGGGCTACCCCACATGGTCTTTACCTAGGACTGCCATGGGTTCCCCCACATGGTCTTACATCCAATGCCATGGGCTACCCCACATGGTCTTTACCTAGAACTGCTATGGGCTACCCCACATGGTCTTACATCCAATGCCACGGGCTTCCCCCACATGGTCTTTACCTAGGACTGCCATGGGCTACCCCACATAGTCTTACATGCAATGCCACGGGCTTCCCCCGGGGTCTTCCCTGCAAATACCATATATAACCAAATAGCATATCATGCATCACATAAATATTTACACATAACACGTACATAAACCTGTAAAGATGTCGTGGCTACCCCCAGGGTCTTATACCATTGTGTCATGGGCTACCCCACATGGTCTTCCATGCAAGTATCCCAAAGACAACTAGCATATCACATTATTACCAGCATACCACCTAGCATAAAGCTAACTATCATATCATACAACATATGATGGGCCGGCCTTGGTGCCTTAGACCCATTGGTGTGGTGAGAAGACTCACCTGCAACTGTCGGCTGAAGAAATAAGATCACGCTACTCCAACCACCGACATGAACTCCTCTACTGGTCAACACCAAATAACTGAACTCAATAAATACCAATAATTACCAAAATACCCCTAGAAGTCAACTGGTCAACTCTTGGTCAAATTCAAACTTCCTGACTAACTCTACTCGCTGAGTCAACCCGCTGACTCGTCGAGTCCAAGAATCTTCAAGTCCCATCCTGCTCAACTCACCGAGTCGTCCCTCGACTCACCGATTCACGACTTGACCAAAAAAGGTTAGGGTTCCATGACCAGACTCGCCAAGTCCAGGGCAATCTTCAATAGACTCGCCGAGTTGTTCTTCCAACTTGCCGAGTTCATGCACATATTCATACAACTCGTCGAGTACACTCATGCGACTCGTCGAGTATCTCCAGTTCTCAATCCATTCAGAGGATTTTCAAGCCATGCAGGGGCTCTAATCCATAGATCTACCCTTCAACAAGCTATCCCTCTCGTAAACTTGCAAACTTTACGTGATACCAAGGAGATATAAGCCCAAAACACACTAGGGATTGGGTTTTAGACAAAGGGGCTTTACCAACAGCCCAAGATCTGAAGCTTTATGACATTCTAAGCCACCATGAGTCTAGATCTGAAGCAGCAACCCCAGATCTAACTCCCAAATCCGAGATAGGTCTCAAAACAAGCTAAGGGACTCCCAAAACAACCACCAAGGATAAACCAAAAAGGAAATAGCTTAATATAAGGCTCCTTACCTCAGAGAGGTGCCCAAAACTGATGTAGATCACAGATCTATACAAGCCCTTGGTGCTAACTTCCAATTTCTCAAGCTCCTTCAACCAATTTCCTCTTCTAAGCCCCCAATCTCCTCAACAATGAAGCCTCACACGAATTTTGGGGTTTCTGGAACTCAAAAGGAAAGTAAAGAGGGTGAAGGAGGAACATAAAATTCTTTATATAGGGCACAACCCCGGGATTAGGGTTTTTCTCGCTTCAGCACCAACTCGTCGAGTTCAACTACCGACTCGACGAGTTGGTCACTTAACTCGCAACCAAAATCCCGCTCTAACTCGGTGAGTCGGAATACCTAATCATCGAGTTCCCTTCTTTATTTACACTTTACCCCCTGAACTCTTGATTCTGACTTAGGATGTTACACCCCATAGAGGTAATACTGCCAAATTTTGAGGGCGAACACCACAGCCCCAACTCTAAATCTTGTGTCGAATTGTTAGCCTCGTGAGGCTTCAACTGCCTCGAACCATAAGCTATCACATGACCCCGATGTATCAAAACTGCTACCAAGCCTGTGATCGAAGCATCACAGTAGACTATGAAGTTATCAACTCCCTCTGGCAAGGTCAAAATTGGTGCCTCACACAACCGCTGTCTGATCATCTTGAAGGTTGTCTGCTGCTTAGGCCCCCAGCGGAAAACCACTGACTTCTTGGTTAGTCAGACCTAGGAAACTCTGAATCTCAGTGGGAGACCTCGAAATCTCCCACTACATCACGGCCTCTATCTTGGCCGTATCGACCATAATACCCTTCTGGTTGACAAGATCCCCAAGAAACTGCACCTCGCGCAACCAGAACTCACACTTAGAGAACTTCGCAAAAAGTCACTTCTTCCTCAGCATCTCCAGCACCTCCCTCAGGTGCTCCTCATGTTGCTCCTGAGTCTTGGAGTAAACCAAGATTTCATCAATGAAGACTATTACAGACCGATCCAGCATCGATCTACACACTCGGTTCATGAGGTCCATGAATGCGGTTAGAGCATTGGTGAGCCCAAACGGCATCACCACAAACTCATAATGACCATAGCGAGTCCTAGAATCGGTCTTCTACACATCATCATCCCTGACTCACATCTAGTGATACCCTAACCGTAGATCAATCTTGGAGAACCAAGATGCTCCTTGAAGCTGGTCAAACAAATTATCTATCCTCGGAAGTGGGTAACAATTCTTCACCATTACCTTGTTCAGCTCCCGGTACTCTATGCACATGCAATGTGACTTGTCCTTATTCTTCACAAACAGGATCGGGGCTCCCCATGGCGAACTGCTCATCCTGATAAAACCCTTGTCTATCAGCTCTTGTAGCTGCATAGACAACCCCTGCATCTCGGGAGGAGCCAACCGATATGGTGCCTTGGCTATCGGAGTCGCACCAGGCACCAAGTCAATCCTAAATTCAACTTGTCTCTCCAGAGGTATCCCAGGTAAATCCTCCGGGAATACGTTCGGGTACTCTCACACTACCGGTACATCCTCAACTGTCATGTTACCCTTCTCCCGAGTATCCATGATATAGGCGACGTATCATGTACAACCCTGCTGAAGGTGGCACCTCGCTCTCGCTACTGAACAGAAAATAGTCCACGTTGTGGCCTCTCGCCCTGGATCACTAAATCTCCCCCACTAGGAGTGCGAACCCTCACTAGTTGTTGCTCACAATCAATCACTACCCCATTAGGGCTCAACCAATCCATACCCACTATAACCTTATTCCCACACAGGGGAATAAGAACCAGGTCTACTAAAAAATACTGATCAAATAACTGTACCGTACATCCTATATGAACCCTCGTGACCCTAATGGTCCTGTCATCTACTATCTCCATATCCAGTGGGCAACCCAGCTCCCCTGGAGCTCCTATAAATTTCTTGATGAGCGCAAACGACACAAAAGATCGGGTGGCACCCGAATCAAACAGCACCAAGGCTAACATACCGTTCATTAGGAACGATCCCATAATAAAACGCATAAAACATGAGCAATAATCAAGATAAATAAAGAGATAAGGAGAGATTACATACAAGTCACAACATCGGGAGCCGCACGTGCCTCTTCTGCAGTCAGCTGAAAATCCCTGCTCCTCGTTGTGGGCGCCTCATCCAGGCCCTAACGGCCATGTGTAATCCTCAATGTGGCGAGGAAAGGTGCTGCCACCTGTCCTGCTGTAGCTAAACTCGGGAACTAGGACCGCTTGTGTCCCCTCTGATTGCACTGAAAGCCAATAAGATCTGATCATGTCGTAGTGGTAGCAGCAGTACAATCCCTGCTCATATGACCAGTCCGGCCGCACTTGAAACTGCCCAAACTCCTGCGTTGCACGCCCCCTCGTGCATCTTGCCGGATTTCCACACCGACCGTGGCCCTTCTGGCTCCTCGATATGTGATCTGACACCTTGGGCTTCTTGCCCGCACTCACTATCTGCACCCCCTAGAGTTTCCTCTTCCTCTCCATCTCCAAGTCTAGCTCCCTTTCCCGAGCTATCGCAATCATGTCTTCCAGCGTCTTGTAGCTGGAACGACTCTCAAATTGTTGTATATCTCTCCTCAACATCTCATGATATTGGGCCTTTTTCATCTCCTCGTTCGCCATGTACTGCAGTACAAGAAGGGTGCTCTCCCTAAACTTGGCGGCGATCTCAGTCACCGTCTCAGTAGTCTGCTGTAAATCCTGGAACTCTCTTGTTAACTGTTGTACCTTAATCACAGGTGCAAACTCAGCCCTTAACCTGGCTGAAAAGTTACTCCAGGTTATCGCATCTATAGCTACGTCATCACCAATGGCATACTAACCTCCTCCCACCAGTCACATGCTCTGTCCTTCAGCAGACAGGAAGCAAGTCGGACCTTGTACCACTCGGGACATCTACTCGTACGAAAATCATTGGCGAGATCATCCAACCATCTGCTGCTAGCAATAGGGTCATTAGCTCCATGGTAATCTGGAGCTCCATAAGCTCTGAACTCCCTTAAAGCCATCGTACGGGCCCCTAGCATGGCCGTCATCTCAGTGCAGAAAGCACTCAACCTCTCATCAAGAATCTCTATGATACCCTCATTAACCATACCAAAGATCACAAGAGTCTAGTCTAGTATGTTGCGCATGATCTCTGAGGAGATGTACTCCCTAGTCTGCTCGTCTAGCTGCTCAGCTCCAGAGCCTGAGCCTAATCGCTTACTGGCACCTGAACTGTCGACTGGTCTAGTACGTAGAACCACCATACTGAAAAATATATGATAATAACCATCATAATACACATCATATCTCGAGGGATCACATACATTACAAGTTTTACGGATTCATCTCAGCCCTCCTTGATTTGAGTACGGATCCTCTGGTTTCAGTAGTACGGGCCCATACTACCTTCCACATCTATCCGTACTTTCCTCAAGTGCTGCCTTGACTTCACTAGGTCCACGTGCTAATCGCATCCTAGGCTTGCCCTATGGTAATCACCATACCACTCTCCGCCATCAGTTGTATAAGAAGTCCCTGCTATCTTCCCCTACCCAGCTCTCGAATACTATTACCTATCAACCGGACCAGATAATTCTTCGAATGAGAGATCCTACCCTACAACGGTTGGACTCAAACCAGAGCTGCAAAATAGAGCTAGACCTAACCTTCTGAAATTATTTAGTCCTCACAATATGTAACTTAACATATTCGTTTACTAGCTAGTGAAAGAAAACTAGAACTCCTAAAAGCACAAAGCAAGCAACATCCAAGTATTGAGTACAAATAATCAAGCATATACTACTCAGGCTATCATCCTGACTAATCTGTACTAGCATGCAGTTCTCATAAAGCTAATACACATATAACAGGCACATAAGGCATCCTTCCTAGATCCATAGTCTAAATCTAGCAAGCAGTTCTCATAAAACTAAGAATCATATCATACATAAACTTGTATGGGTAATTTAGGAGTACTTACTTGAGCTTGGTTGATTGCATGAACCACACCCTTTTCTCTTTTTCAAATTATTTTTGCTTTTTCTAAAAATCTTTCCATTTCTCAAAATCCTTTTACAAAAATGATTTTTCTTTTGAAAAATTCCATACCAATTCCTTAGTTTGAGCACACACCCGACAGTGTGCTTGAATCCCACAAACCGAGGCTCTGATACCAACTTGAAACATCCCAAAATACAGTCCAAAAATTTCATTTTGAAACTAAATATAAAACCACAAATCAACCATCATCATATAGAAAAATCATAAATCGTGTATCTCAAAACATCATGTCAAATACTGTTTCAAAATCAAGTGAAAAAAATATCAGAGTCTAAAACATCCCAGGATAAAACTGTGGTGTGTGCCATGTGATCATCCCGATCCCTTCCCCTTGCTAGTGGAAGTACCTGAAATCAAAACGGAAAATTGTAAGCACAAAGCTTAGTGAGCTCCCCAAGATAACCACATACCATACACATAACATATAATCATATCTTGGGACCTGCCCCTGCTACATCGAGTCTAGCTCGGCATCGGGCCCCACCGGACATTGAACCCTATTCGGCATCAGGCCCCGCCCGGCATCGAGCAGATCTCGACATACATATGAACATATCAACTAACATATAACATAAACACATATAATAACATGTAAACACTTCTCGGGCCCCTCCCGACATCGGGCTGAGATCCGGAAGAATACTAACATTACTCGAGAACCGCCCTGGCATCGGACCGGAGTCCGGAAACATACTAACATAACATATTAACTAGATTTTCCTCGGGTTTTCCCCGGCATCGGTCCTAAGTCCAGAACACCTAACACATAACAAACACATGAATGAATCACAAAGACATCAAGCATACAAGCATTCCTCGGGACCGCCCCGGCATCGGATCGAGATCCGGAAAACATAAAAATCTACATCGGGCCCCGCCTGGCATCAGACCATAGTTTGGAACTACAACTATCTAAACAGGCCAGCCTTGGAGCCTTAGACCCGTTCCTATAGGAGAAAACTCACCTCACAAAGCTGTCTGCAAAACCTCGCGGTGAGGAATATCTGGTAGCTGCTCCAACGACTCCCCGACTATCAAATCACAATAATACTTAGTCAAGATCTGATAATCCTTCTCCGGATAAAATGACCATTTTACCCTTGGTCAAAGTCAATGCTCTAGTCAAATTCAAAGCTAAGGTTAACTCCCAGTCAACCCAACTCGTCGAGTCATCTCCTAACTCGTCGAGTTCTATGCTATCCAGTCTCGTGACAACTGAGTCAACTCGTTGAGTCCCTTCACCGACTCGTCGAGTTCTATCTTATACAGAATCAGGACAAAACGAGTCAACTCATCGAGTCCCTTCACAGACTCGCCGAGTTCTTCAGTTTCCTTGTCTTAATCACATCCATCTTGCTGAGTCACTTCCTAAACTCAACGGTTTCACTCAAAACCAAAAAAGGTTGGGGAACCACGACTCGACTCGCTGAGTCGCATGAACAACTCATCGAGTCCCCTCATATGTCAAATCCAAACAGTCGATTCTAATCAATTCTAATACTTCCAACTCACAGATCTGGACTCCTTAGGCTAGCATTACACGTAAAGTTGCTAACTTTACATGCACGCATGGTGTTATGAAGCTAAAAGACCAATACCAAGAAAAACTGGAGGTCTACTTCATGAAATAGGGCCAAGGCTGAATAAAGGTGGCAACTTTGAGCTTCTAGAGCTCAAGAGTGCCCAGATCTGAAGTCCTTACACCACTAAGAGTTCAAACCTCAGAATTGACCTTGGAAATGGTCCAAAAGTGACAACAAGCAAGCCTAGAAGAAGATCTAATTGAAAACAAGACAAGGTATAACCTTTATACCTCAAAAGGGTCTGAAATGCAATACAAGTTCCAGATCTACTGCCTCTTCTTGAATCACCAAGGGTTTCCTTCCTTCTTCTAGCTTCAAATCACACAAATAGCAAGAAAAAGCTCAAGAACGCTCAAGGGTTGATTAGGGTTTCGATAGTAAGGTGTGGAGGTGATGGAGGCTGGGGTAAAGGCCAAATATGATGCTTAAATAAGGTGCAAACCCTAAAGATTAGGGGTTCCTCCTGGGGGCCCTACTCGTCGAGTCGAGGCTCTCGACTCGTCGAGTAGATCACTTAAACCCCGCATCCAAACTAGCATCTACCCCACAAATTAGGGCTACCAACTCGTCAAGTAGCTCTACAAAATGAATACTTAAACAAATTAAGTGCGTAGCAGGGATGAGGCGTTACACATATTTGAAATTTATTGTATCATTAATATATAAACTGGAATTACCAACAAACTTAATGTAATGGTCAACTTAAGAAAAATGGAAAACATAAAACTTTTGAAACAATAAAATAAGTTGATATATATTTAATGTGAATAAAACCCTAATAATATTTTAAAATATTAACCACTATTTGTGAGACCCGTATACTACACTGGTTGATTAAAAATGTTAAATGTAAAGGTCTAAACATTAAAAAAATTTAAAGTAAAATTTCAAAATAAATATGACCAAAATGATAAATAAGTAGGTGATTCAATCTATACTAATATATGAAAACTATTGGCATTTTTAAAGAATTGTCTTGAATCGCAAACTTCCAAAGACTTCTGTGAATATAACACTAGATGTCCTATTGCTAACTTTACCGCCATTATCTATAATTAATATTTTTTATCCATCTATGATTTTAACTCTTAACAATGAAAATATAGTTGTCCGTGGATGTATACTAGTTATCTAAAAAGCACCCCCACCTTTGATAGAGAATGTATTTGACTCTTATTTATTGTCATCGCAAAACATACTGACGGTGTGAATTGTCTTCTTTAAAATATGAAAGGATTCATTATATGTAATGCCCAAGTTGCCAGGTATTTCCTTTTGTTGCTTAATTGAGTAATAATATTATAGTTTCGGGAGGAGGGTCGTACGTTGGGCGTACATAGTGTACACACGACGTACAGAGGTGAGGCGTAAAGCATGGGAAGTCCCTGCGTACACTGGGCATAAGTTGGCCATATGTAAACTCTAAATATTAGGGTTTGCACCTTATATAAACACCTTAAGTTCTTCCCAACCTTCATTCCCACGGCCACCACTATCCCTAAAGTGATAGACCCAAACCCTAAGCCTCTTGCATGCATCTTGAGCTAATCTTGAGAATTTTTGGTGATATTTGGTGATTTTAAAGAAGAAGGAGTTTTAAGGAGTAAGAACGTGAAGAGGTATAAAGCTTTAACCTTGACCATTTCATGCTTAGATATATTTTTGGGGTGTTTTATGTTGCATTTTGGCTCCATAGTTAAGGTTTCTTGAGTTTTAGAACTTTCATTCCATATGAGATGTCCTTTTAGGCTTCTGGAAGTGTTTAAAGCCATAAAAATTGGGTCTTGATGGTTTATCCTCAACCATGCAAGTGTTAGATGGCCAAAAAGTGTGTTTATGGACTTAAATCATGTCTTAATCCCCATCCATGCATGCAAAAACATAATGTTTATAACCTTGTGGTTTAGGATGTATTTAAGGGCCTGGATCTATGTTTTGGACATTAGAACTTAACTGATTAAGTCGCAATGTAGCTTCTAAGGTGGCTGACCAGTACATTGGGCGTACCCATGGTACGCTGTGTGTACTGGGTCAACTTCCTGTAACTGGTCAAGGCCAGTGTACGTTGTGTGTACGTGCCAAGTACGCCATGTGTATGCATGCAGTGGGTCAATTGTGGTTTTTGGGCTTGGATTTGTTAGGCATCAAGCCCACCTATGGGTTAAGGCCTCTAGGCCTAGGCCTATTATATATGGTATTGGGCCTTATTGAGCCTTAAAGCTTAGTTATATGGACTTGGACATTTTAATTTGAAATTTGGGCCATGGAAGGAAGAGGCCCAATAGAGCAAGGATTAGGGAACCTTTGCCTTATGTCATGAATCGGGATTTGGGCCTTGGGGACATGTTTAAATCCAATATCTAATTAGGATGTTTGTTGTGCAATAGGGAGAGGAGTTATGAGTCGTCCAAGGAATATGATTTGACATTCATAATTGAGGTGAGTCTCCCTTCGTGAATGTTATGGGTCAAAGGCACCAAAGTTGGCCCTTTATTTATTGTATTTTGTGATGGTTGTTTGTGTGATAATTATCATGGGTTCACGTATTTCTCAAAGATTATGTGATTTATGTATGTTATTAGGTTGTAGTGGTAGGGTGAAATAAATATTGTAACTAGTTGAAATAAATCGGAGGGTAGGTTGGGCACCCAGATATACCTGGCAGGGTAGGTCGGGCACCCAGATATGCCTAACAGGGTAGTTCGAGCACCCAGATATGCTCGGCAGGGTAGGTCGGGCACCCGGATATGCGTGACAGTATGTTTGTGTTATATGTGGTATGGTGGGGGAAACTCGCTAAACCTTGTGCTTACTGTTTTAGTTTGTGTTTCAGGTACTTCCATCTCAGAGGGGAAGGGGACGACTTGATCGTGACGCATCACACTATGATTTTCCGCAATAGGGATTTTGGAACTTATGCTCTGATAATGTTTTTCCACGAATTATCTTGATTACACACTATAAATATTTTATGTTTTCGTGATCTTGAAATCAATGATGTTTTATGTTTGTGATTTGGTAAACTTGAAAATGAAATTTTCGAGTCGTATTTTTGGGATGTTACAATATATCTCTAGGCATCGACATTCTTGGAAAAAATATACACATTCCTAATAATGAAGATTATTGATAGTTGTTGCAGCTTTGATTAATTAACTTGAAACATTTAGTGAAGCATATATTTCATGATTTGACATCTTGGTATATGAAAGAAATAACATTGTACTTTAAGTTTAACCCAACACAAGAAAAAGAGTGTTATAATAGGCAAAGAGAATCAATTACAAGTAACATAAATGAACAATAAAAATAAAAATAAATGAAATAGCGTTTCTATTTCATACTTTTCATAAGTCTTAAATATATTTATATTTTCATGCACCTACAAAACAAACAGACAAACAAACAGTCCAACATAATAGGTAATTGAGTAAACTAGTCTACTTGCCTAACAGAACACTACATCATATCAACATCATAACATACAGAGGATACATACTGTAGTATATGTTATAGTGAGAAAATGCACCTAAACATTCTCAAAATATCTAAGTAGGTTGGTTTTCAAATGGATCAACCAGCGTGTAACAACCTATAATACTATATTTGTTACTGGTTATCTGAGCATAGTAGCTAATATTTAGATCCTTCACTAATCCCACTAATATTGGACTGACTATCAAATAAGGATTGGCTAGTCAAGACAATCGTAAGGCATGACCATTTCGGCAGATAGCCTTTCTGAAATCCAACAAACATGTCAACGTGTCTATCCTAGACACCTCTCTCGAAGCTGAACAATTATTACTTTAACCAGAATTAATGACTTATCTTGTACTTATATTTTAACACCTCGAAATTCTTGTTTCGTCTTTCATCATGGTCAGAGTTAAGTTACAAGGGCTAAAGTGTAAGAAAACAATTTTTGATCATGTTTGTGGGTCATGGGATCATTTTCTCATACTTGGAGGGCTTAGTTTGTAACTAATGATGTATTTAAGATAAAATAACCCTAAAATATCGTAATCTCATCCATTTTCAACCGACAATCATCTTGTGAGAGAGTTCTTTGTATGGTTTCCATACTTGGAGTTTTGATGAAAATTATAGCCATTTTAGTGGAGTTTGGGTGGTGTTCTTGGATTACTTTCCCCTTGTATCTCATCATTTTTACCATCATAATTTTCCAAAAGGTATGTGATCAACCTTGATGTTCTTTTCTATCCCTTATTTTCACACTCAAGAGATAGCTATGGATTATGCAAAATCCATGGTATAGAGTGTTGTGTTGGTCCCTGATATTTGCATATATAGTTCATATTAAGTACAAATTTGTTATCATTTATTAGCTAAATTATCGCATATCATGGACAAAAGGTACTTAAAAGTGTTTGAATTATGTTTTCAGTCCAAAAGTGAAGCTCGGAAGCAAAAGGAAGCAGGAGAAGCGGTTGGGAGCTCGGGAATTGAACAAAGAAGAAAACCACCAAAAACAACACCTACTCGGCGAGTAGGGTCGACTACTCGGCGACTCCAATCGAATATTCGAGAAGATAAAGACTCAAAGACTCAGAGACTTATCGCATACGGGGATTGAGAGATGGACTCGGCGAGTCGGCAATGGACTCGACGAGTCGTTTCGCATATATAAAGATAACTTCTCAAATCGATAGGGAGAATTTTGGAACCCTTCTGGAGAGATTAGTTGCGATTGAAGAGCCAGAAGAACCCTAGAGAATGAAGATACAACCTAGAATCCAATTCCGAAGGAGTTTGAGGCAAATTTCATCATTCTACTTAATCTTTTGTTTTCCATTATGGCTAGACAATTAGAATTCGTTTATTTGTTGTTTATTACCTCAATCATGAGCTAAAACTCTTAAACTTCTGTTTGGGGATACAAAATTGAGACTATGGTTTGATTATTGGTAGGATTAATTCAATGTTGGTGATTTTTGTTAGTTTTAGCTTGCTAAAGAACCTTGTGTGTGAATGATAATTAATTTTCTGTTAATAGGAAGGTAATTAAATAGTATGAACATCTTTTGATTATCAACCTCATATGTTTATGTGACCACTCTATCATATGTCTAGGATTAATGAACATGAAACTAGAATTAATAAGAAAATTGGGTAAATTCATGTGCGAGCATGTGTGATGACCATCAACAAGAAGTTAACTAAAGGACCAAATTAGTTAACTATTGCAAGTCTAAATAAACCCGAATAATTAATCTAGTGATTTTAATTAAATTAGACAACTGATCACTGTTTGAGTTAGTTTGTTCACTAAGGGTTAGTGTAGCGAACGCGAAGCTAATCATTTGAGCCGGTAGCCAACAAAAGAGTTAATCCATTGCACTATTATCATAATATCAACCATAGGATCAATTGAGTTAAACTAAACAGAAGTCCTTCCCATTATTGAATCTAGTTAATTCCTTTATTTTCTAGCTTTTAGTTTAAGTGATAGTTATTAAGTTATCTAGTCTTGTAAAACTAGAGAAAACCCCTACTTATTAATTAATTTAGATAATATTAGTCTTTAGTTTTAATTTACCATTCCCTGTGTTCGATACCCTACTTATTTAGCTTTACCACAATTGATAGGTCCACTTCCTTCGTGTGTTCATTTTATAATATAAAAGTAGGTTTAAAACTAGTTGAGTTCACACACATCAGTCCCCAAAGTGTTCTAGTCATTATGAGCACTTACATATGGTTTTGAAGGGTTGAAATCCTCCCAAAAGGGGTTTTGATCGGACTTGGATTGGATATGAGAGAGCAAATGATCAGAAAACATTTTTTGTAGCTGCCAGCTTTCTCGTTGCATAGTACATTAATAATAGTGGTGTGGTGACGAGGGGGTCATGTTTTCCTAATCACGACCTGTTGACCAAACCGTGGCGCAGTCCTACCCTACATGCGACACATTTTCTATACAAAGTATATCATTTTATGTTTTGTAGCTTATTTTTATAGATCTCTTGTGCAATGTTTTAGGGTTCTTAGTTGCTTCCTGGAGGGAGTTCTTCCTCTATTCATTACTCCACATAACTTAGACTAGAGGTAAGTCATCTTATGTTGAAAATGTAGTACCTTGTTAGAGAAATTTTCATATCCTGGAATGAGTGAATTGATCCTAGGATGTTATAGGAATTATGCACCCTAAATGTGAATCATATGTGTGTTGGAAACGTTAATCCCTCTCTGTGAAAAAATCTATGATGTATTGCATGTTAGACTCTTGTTATTATGATTTGGTGTGAATTATGTGGGTGTAACATCCCAAAAATCAATGTAAATTTTTTCATTTTTGAAACCAAAACAAAACCATAAGCATTTACAAATCATTGTTTCCAAAATTCATAAACATGAATCAGAGTAACCCAAAACCATAATCTCATAATAATCCAAGATGATGTGCACGATCATGCTTTCGCCTTGCCCTGATCATGTGAAGTACCTGAAACATAAAACTGAAACTGTAAGTCAAAGCATAGTGAGTTCCCCAAAGTACCACCACACGACATATAACATATACAATCATGCATGTTAGATCCAATCAGTCATAAAACTCAAATACCCTTAGGTCCACAACCAACAGGCTGGATTACCCTCGGCCCAATCAGTCATCAGACTGCAATGCTAATATACAATGGGTCCAATGATTCCTCAGACTGGAATACCCTTAGGTCCACAACCATCGGGCTAGATTACTCCCAATCCCATCAATAATCAGATTGGAATGCCAATATACAATGGGTCTAATCAGTCATTGGACTGGAATACCCTCGGGTCCACTGCTATCCGTTTGGATTACCCCTAAGCCCATAAAATGAGTCTGGCTTGCCTTTCGTGCCCACAACCCATATTGGATTGCTCCTGGGTTTGTTGACCTCTACACAGAGTAGTATTGCCTCAACCCAACCGCACTATGTCGACATATGCAGCAGATAAATTTATAACCAGCAAACAAGATATCATACAGATCTAACAGATCACTACAACATATCAACGTCCTATATACCAAGATACATAACTTAATGGTCTGGCATTTTTGCCTTCGACCCACGAGTACAGTGAGGAAACTCACTTCACAATCTGAAAAATAGCAGCACAGATCGCTGCTCCAAAACATATCTCTACCGGTCACCTATATAATTAACAGGGACCCAAATCTCAAACTATTATTAAAATGACCCAAAATGCCATTAGTTCAAACTTTTTTAACTTCTTTTTCAAATTTCAACGTCAAAAAGTCAAAAGGTCGAAACAGACTGAGTATGCCCAATGTACTCAGTCACTACGCTTAGCATAGTAGATCCATGGCCAGATTATAGGGCCTTTTGCCCAGTATGCTCAACGTACCACTAGGCACGCCCATTATACTTAACATGATTCAACTTTTCTTCATTAAGTGCTCATTCCACGAAGAAATTACTTCCAAAGTTCAGCTCTAGTCCCAAATATCAATCTAAGTCATAAAGTTTCCAACTTTATGACTTTCCATGACTAGAAAAGGTCCAAAAGCTAAAACTCTAACTTAATAATCCATTAAGACATCATAACTCTTTCATGAAGGGGATAGAAGGGCCAAGATCACATTTTTATGGTTCCTAATAGCTCCATAATGGATAAATTATCCAACTTTATCCATTAGGATGGTCCAAATAACCAAGATCTAGTCTTTAAGACTCAAAGGGACCAAAAATGCATCTTTATCAACTTAATCCATTAAGTCCTAGTCTCCACCTTCAAATCTGAATCAATATGATGTTTAGAAAGATAAAGTTTCCACCTTTATCCATAACAAGGTCACAAACTTTCAAGATCTAAACTTTGTGCACTAAAGTGATCAAAAAGTGAAAAATATGAAAATTAATAAGATCTATGAAACTAATGAGCAATTTTGAATCTTTTTACTCACAAACTCTAGAAAGATGTAATCTTGTTCAATCTATGCTTGAATCCTTCTTCCATACACTTTGTCACCACTTTGTTCTTCAAGATCCCATCTTCTAATGAAGAAATAATCTCATAAATGATGCCAAGGCTCAAAATAAGTTAAAGGAGGCTAGGGTTTCTAGTTGGAGGCTCAAGAGGGTGGAGGCTCATGATAGGTAGGACCCCCTCCCCTAAGGGGTTAGAGACCTTAAATAGGGCTCAAAACCATGAAAATAGGAATTTTACTCTACGGCGATACACCCAACGTACCTAAACTTACGCCCATCGTAATACCCTAAAAACACGTTTCTTCAGCCTAGTTCGCCAGCATACTGGCTAATGTATGTCAAACGTACTGCCACACTCCATTTGCCTAACTTCAAACAGTCATAACTTGTTCGTTTCAACTTTACTTTCAGCGTTCTTTATATGCATGGAAATGTATTGAAGAGCCCCACGATCCTATATAATTACTTTTAACTTAAAACATACCGAACTAAAATCCTTATTCCTAGAAAAAAGTCTGAAATATCAGTTTTCCTGCTTTACCCCTCAACTTCCATCAAACACTCCAATATTAAAATCACTTATCCAACATCATACACCTCTTTTAGAGTCTAAGCTCCATTCCATCAAAGGCCAAGGCCTCCATTAGATTAATTAATTTTCCACAATCCTGAAATAAGAACTTCTCGAAACAGGATGTTATAGTGGGTAGGTTCATGCTAGAAAGAGGGATATGTGTTGATTGTGTGGTATGAAGTATGCATGTTAAAGTTTTTCGGAATTTATATTGTCTATGATGTTAGAGAAATTCATGCTAGTGATATAATATACCTTGACATAATGATGATAAGATTTTCATGATTATATAGTGATGTGGGAATGAATAACGTAAATGGCCCTTTGATTGTGAATTAATAACGAATTAATAATGGGGAAACATATTTAAAGGGGATAGAGTAGCAACCTAGACTTTGATGTGTACCTTATACGAATTGTATGATGGCCTAGTAGGTTGAAAGACTACGTATAGGATATGAGCTTAATCCAACACTAAATACGAGTAGTTTTCTAGGAAACCATTCGGTACATGGTCCATTCATGTGAGGATTAGATTGGTGTTGGCGATTGATGGATGCTAAGTACAAACATCACGTTTGAGTGGAAAGTACCTTGGCTCGGAATGATAACATAAGTATCACTCTCAAACAACAACGCATGTACTTGTACATGCATCGTCAAAGTAGCAAAAACAACACATTGGGGGTAATTTTATGAGTGAGATTTGCGCCTCACTTAGTGCACTGGGTCGAGTCTATAACACAAGTAGTGAATAGGGTATTTTCCTTTTGGGTTAGTGATGATATAGAGACCCACACTAATGAAGATAATGAAGATAAATATTTAATAATATTTTATACAAAGATGAATTAGTGATGAGTAATTATTAATGAAGTCCCAAATGAAGAATAATATTAATATATTGTTGTTAAGATGATATGTTGTATTTGATGTTATGCAACGTGTGCAATTAATTACAAGCTATGTGATGATTGATTAACCCGTTTTGGGATATGCACTTTTTAATTACATTGTACTTATGATTGAATCACTTAGCATATGCTAACACTTATTCTTGCTTATTGCTTTTGCCTTGCATTAGTTCAGGTAACTTAATTGATTGGCTTGGCGAGGATAAGGTATTTGGTTAGTCACGTTCTTGATATTTCTTTAGTAGATGAGACCATCTTGGACATGTTGTTTGAGTTTTCATTTAATGTTGGTTTTTTGCAAACTTAAACTTTGATGATGGTTGTTTTTGACAATAAATTAACGTTGGTGATGTTTTTGAAATAAATATTAAACAACACTTCCTCTAACATATTTTGGTTAAAATACTCTGTTAAAAAATTTAAGGTGAAAGATCACAACGTTACATATATGTTCATCACAATGAATACGTATATAATTAGTTATATGTAAGGGTAAGTTTAACTTAATCAATTGACATAGTCTAAACGAATACGGGCGTAACTTCGATGGTTCCTTTCCTTATAAGTATCCTTTCAAAATTTCCCACACTTTGTTGGCGATATTTCAGAACAAGAAATTGAATCACAAATGAACGAGATCTCGAAAGGGAGAGAGATATTCGAGAGTGAACTGGTGTAGGAATGGAAGATGGGATGGCCCTCTATTTATAGGGTGATTTTTGAAAAGTGCAATGTGGCATATAGAGGATCGCACCACGTCCCTGTCCTGATCAGGTTTCTCTTGCCTTTTACACATACCTGGAGTTGCACAGTCAGAGGATTAAATGCATCACGACGCGGACTCTAATGTGCACGCCACAAATTTTTATAAAAATCCTCTAGATTTATAAAAATCATAACTTTCATATAAGAACTTCATTTTCAACATTTTTAATATCCACACGTTTGTATTGACATCTACTACAACTTTCATGTTGATTGTTTGAGATAAAAATCAATATATTTTTATTTTTATTTTTATAAATAAATGTTTATATTTTATTATATTATACAAGTGAAAATGGGTGTTACATGTCCTCTTCATCCAGAGCAAGGGTGGTTTTAACCAGATCTCAGTCAATGAATCGTCCATAAGATCAAGAAGATCAAGAGATTGCTTTTTTATAAGTAGGAAACCTAGATCTTTTATGGTGTGTGTACACATAGGGTTTTGTATTGCTTCCGCTGCCATAACTAGTGTGTATAGAATGCTAGAAAACCCATCAGTGGTATCAGATCCATCAAGTTATTGTTATAACACTTCTTAATCCATATAATTGCTTAAATCATATTTGCTAGGGTTTTTAGATTTAGGGTTTTGAAAGGTGCGGAATTCATATTTTATTTTCTGTGGTTATTGTTTCTTTGTGCCAAAGTTACTGTTTAATAGCCATGACTTTTAAACCCTGAATCGATCTATAAACTTGTAACGTCCCAATTTTCATGAAAAAAATTTCAGTTTTTAACTCATATAAAAGAAACTGTTTGTTAATTAATGTCATAAAAACCTTGTTCCAAAAGTTACATTCCAAAATCAGAGTACTATCATAAGTGCGAAATCACAAAATACGAAAGTTGCCGATGTGTGTATAACACGCATGATCATCTAAAGTACCTACAACATTTAATCCACAATTGTAAAACAAAGATTAGTGAGTTCTCCAAAATACAATACACCATAATATACATACAAGTATACAACGTTGGCTTTTAATCCACGACTGGTCTTCCCCTTTTGCCTTCAACATAAAGTTGGCCCTTACTTAGCCTTCAAAATAGCGTTTGTTAGCCTAGGTATCTTCGCATACCGCTAAAGCAGGACAACCCTCAACCCACCACAAGATATGTCGACATATATAACACAGATACAAACAAACAATTCAACATCACATGAAACTATCTAACTGGTCTACCTTTCTAACAGTTATATACAACAAGTTCACCTCATAAAGAGGCTTAAACTGCACAATACACAACAATTGGCAGAATCACTAAATGAATGCATAGTTGTATGTAATAAGAGATAAGATAGACAGTCGAATAGATGATCATACTCTAAATCCACAACCAAACAAGAAATAGGCAAGAAATCCTAGATCAACACTTCTCAGGCTATCTTACATAAATACATTCAACCCCTTTGACATTCACTACGATGATTACCCACCCGATGAACACTCTAACCGGCATACCATTACTCCCCTCTATTCTACCATGCAAGGATATACATTGTTACACATAGTATAGTGAGGAAACTCACCTAAGCTAAGAAGTAGAAGCTCAACAGTGACCCTAGCGATTGAACAGCTAACACAAGCTACCAAAAGCCAAACGGGGAACATCCTAAAGTCAACTACCCATTTCTACTCAATTTTGACCAAACTTCAATGGTTAACGGTCAATAGAAGTAAACGGTCACCGTAATGTGGAGAATTCTTGGCTGTGCCATGGCCATGTCCAGAAGAAACAAATGTGTTGTAGTACGCCACCATGTCATGAGCCTTCATTGGCCACGTCGTGGTTTTGGTTAGGATAACATTTTCCTCAGTAAGAGCTTAATCCTTACAAATTAAGGCTCATAACTTCATATTTGGATATTCTCAATAACTTAGTGGATAAAGTTTCCAAGTTTATTGAATTAGACATCACCATAATACAAGATATAAAACCTTAAATCCATGAAGCTCACTAAAATCTAAGTCTTTATGCATAGATTCAAGAAATCCCAAACATGGTCCTTTTTCTTAATCATTAGAGGTCCAATGACCGTAAAAGGGCCATAAAAATATCTAGAGTTCCTCAACTCCAAGATCATCCATAAAAGGGACCAAAACCAACCATAATGAGCATAACTTAGATCTAGAAGAACAAAGATCAATGTATGAACTTTATACCTCAAATGACTAAGAAATCTGAAGTAGACGATGGATCTAAGCTAGCTCATTGCTTCCTTGCACCAATATGGAGTCCCTTCTTCCTCAAGCTTGACAAAACCAAGAGAACAATATCAAAACCAATCAAACAAGCTCAGTACCATGTATGGAAGCTAGGGTTTCGAGTTGGGAGGATGGAGGTTGAACAGAATGAACTAAACTTGGATTTAATGCCTTTAAATACGAAAGAAACCTTGAACTTCATGGGCTTGGGATGAAGGTTCACCATGTTGTTCCGAATACCTTACTAAGCGGTGGTGACCAGTCAGGCGTATTCCTCATTTAAGTGAAGCAGCCACGTCGTGGTAAACACTCTACCACGACGTGGTACAAGATTTTTCCCAAAACCTTATCTTCAAAATCCCTTAGCCTTCATCTAATAAAATCAGGAAAATGAGTGTTTGAACTCTCTCCCACTTAAACTAGATTTCGTCCTCAAAATTCATCTTAGAGTAACATTACCTGGAAAAGCATGTCGTTCCTAAAAGGTAATCCAAAACGACATGATATTTCGTCAAAACTGCCATCCGACGTCCATTCCAAATACCCTTTTTCGCAATGCAGAACTTAATGTTTCCAGAAACACCTTAACTCCTGGGAGTGTTTCGGTATCAAAATCCTAGAATCACAATCCTCTACCTGATCCCCTAAATCCTAGAACCCTAATCATGATAAATTACTTACTAAAATACCAACTCAAACGACATCTAAGACTACCCGAAAGGAATTACAACAATATAGACAACTCAAACAATGTAGAACTTTGAAGTCCGCACAACCATGTAAATGTCCTCCACTTGAGCAATCAGATAGAAGATCGATCAATTAAATGCTTTCCCATTGTAAAATCTCCACCCTCCTCACTTGGAATTTACAAACCCTCAAAAGTGGTTGACACGACATCAAGAGCTCCAAACTAACCCAACCAGGATAACACCAACCTTGATTCTAAGAAATAAATCAGAATGGAATAAATAATCCTTTGAACCGTCTAGCTAAATCCCCAAATCTTCACAAGACAAGAACAAATAGAAGGCCCAAGTCAAAACTTATAAGTCTATGCAATCCCATTACTACATTCTACCAAACCTAGGTATGCCTAAATCAAAATACATCTACAAAAACAATCATCGCAAAGGAGATCTCAAATGAAAAGTTCAATACATAAGCATAAAATGACATAGTTGGAAACATACCAACAGTCATCATAGTTGCCACTTTTGAATACTTTGAAACAAGCTGGTAGGCTCTCCCTGCAACTCTAGGCACCCCAACTCTCCCTTGAAGTCCATCCAACGTATTCCAAGCTAAAGGTGTAGGGTTCTATACCGTGCATACAACAAGAAGGGGATAGTTAGCCTTGGTATAGCATACCTGATTGAAATGAAAGCAAACTCATGTACTCTGCTTGCAGTCCATGCCACAGTGTCCATCCTTGATACATGTGTGGCATGCAAATGATCGACATATACCATCATGAAACTTCTCACACTTACCACACCCAAGGTTCCTCCTTTCTATCGCTCCTAACCTTGAATTGATATAATTGAGTCGCTTGGTCGCTGAATGTGACTGATTTGGAACTGGCCTCTTCTCTTTCCTTTGTGTATGTATCTCGATTTCTCTCCTCCTAGAATTCAAATTCAACTCAGCCAAGTCCTGATACTGGGTGCTCACCACAAACTCCGTAATCTCAGTCTTGAGCATACTCAAGTAATGGGTCATTTACACCCACTCTGAGGTTGCGTATTCAGGGAAGAATAAGTCCCTCTCAGTGAACATATTGATGAGAAACCTCTCTACAAATGGGACAAAATTTTTCTAAAACATCTCTAAGAACCACTCCTAAGTCACTATGGCTTGCTATGTAGGAGAAAAGGTCTAAGTCGAAGACTTATACCACTCCTTCTCTCCGAAGCACAGAAGGTTCAACGTAAATCTGACCTTCAGGTTCTCCTGACAAGAACATGTATAGAAACACCCATCCACATAAGAGATCCACTAAATGGAAATGATCAGGTCCTTGAATCATGTTGAACTCCAGGGGCTTCGTGTTACTAAACTCCCGATATTGCATCAATCCACCTCCCTGAGGTACTGCAGCGGCGACAACTTCAGTGGCTGCAACAACGATATCATTAATGATAACGACATGGCACTCATCGAACATCTCGATCAACATGATCTTGATAGACCCGAAATATCTGGTAACACCTCTCAGTTCACCGCAGCCATCTCAATGGCAATAATCCTACAAATCTCTTCATCACTCATACTCGGCCCTTTATGGCCAATGGTGCCCAATCCAGAACCTCTAGTCATCACCATACTGAAAATATATAGGAGATTAGGTCAAGTAAAACAACTCATAGATAATATAGACTATTTACTCATCTACCAACTCCTCAACGACCCTATGACTTTTCCTTAATCTCGTACGGATCATGTGCTTTCGGTATTAGGGTCCTATAATACCTTTCATGCCTATCTGTATTCACCTCAGGGATCATCCCAAAGTTATTAGTCACCACACTCGACCACAAATACGTGTACTAACATACACACCTATACGTATAGTAGAGTCTCACCGCTAGAAATCTCTACTAACATCGTTGGCTGCCTCGTGTATGCAAGAAGTACATGATACAAGATCAGATAGACGATCAAGTAAATGATTCTACCCTAAGTCCACAACCAAACAAGGAATGGGAAATAAGGCTAAATAAAATATTCTAAGGCTATACAATCCTAATCATGTACAACTATATTCCACACACTTACCAACTATCAATATCAGTATAATCTTCATGTAACGCATAACAAGCAACTTCCTAGGCTAAAAGGCATAACAAATATCAAGTAATTCTAACATGCAATTCCATAAGAGATCCCTATCTTATTCTCTATCATGCATTTCTAATAGTCCGCATATATATATATATATATATATATATATATATATATATATATATATATATATATATATATATATATATATATATATATATGGTAAATATGGATATTTTGGGAACCAATTTCCTGTTCAAGATTCGGCTGATTATACATACCGCATCTTCTCTGTTAAAACAAAATTTAGGTCAGAGGACCATGCTCACAGTCCCAAGCCAACAATAAAACAAGAACATGACAAGAGACCGAGTTCATGTCTCTCACCCAACTGATTTTGTTAAAATTATTTTCGAAAATATTTGTGAAAATTCTCGAATCCTATTTTAAGCTTGGATTCACACAAGTGTTCAACCAAATCCCTCAAACAAGGGCTTCTACACCAACTTGTAACCAGGGCTCTAATACCAACTTGTAATGTCCTAATTTTCATGACAAAATTTTCAATTTTTAACTCATATAAAACAAAACATTTGTTAAGCAACGTCATAAAAACCATTTGTTCCAAAATTTACACTCCAAAATCAAATTATGATCATAAGAGTGGAATCATAGCATATGTGTACAATCACACCTTCGCCTTCCCTCGATCATCTGAAGTACCTGCAACATTTAATCCACAACTATAGGCCAAAGCTTAGTGAGTTCCCCAAAATACCATACACTACAATATACATTCAATCACACAACTTTTTCCTTCAGGCCACGACTGGTCCGCTCCTTTTGCCTTTAGCATAATGCTGGCCAACACTTGGCCTTCAACATAACGTTGGTCCGCCCGGGTATCCTGACCTACTGCAAAAAGCATAACCGTCATCAACCCACAAAAATATATGTTGACATATCTAAAAAAAGACAAACAAACAATTCAACAACACATGCAATTATCTAACTGGTCTACCCGTCTAACAGTTGACTACAACAAGTTCACATCGTACAGAGGCTCAAACTGCACACTACGCTACAACTGGCAGATCACTAAATGAATGCATAGTTGTATATAACAAAAGATAAGATAGACAGTCGAACAAATGATCCTACTCTAAAGCCACAACCAAATAAAGAACGGGCAAGAAATCCTAGTTTAAGAGTTCTCAGGCTATCTTACATAAATACATTCAACCCCTTCGACATTCGCTATGATGATCACCCGCCTGATAGACACTCTAACCAGCATACCACAACTCCCTTATATCCTACCATTAAAGGATATACATTTTAACACATAGTATAGTGAAGAAACTCACCTGAGCTAAGAAGCAAAAGCCCAACAGTGACCCCAATGATAGAATACCTAACACAAGCTACCAAATGCAAAACAGGGACCATCCCAAAGTTAACTACCCATTTCTACTGAAGTTTGACCAAAATTCAACGGTCATCTATCAATAAAAGTCAATAGTCAACGAGACATGGCAATTTCTTGGCCGTGCAGTGGCTATTGATTGTGTTTTCTTGATTAATTTGAACACTTAGATCATTTTAATGATGTCATCCTAAAATAAAATAATACTCCTATAAAATCAATATCGACTATATTTGAAAGTTTGACTAACTGATTTTTTGTTAACTTCATTTATAAAAGGAATGTATTCAACTCATTTAAACCGCATCATAACTTTTGAAAATAAATTTCGTTCCTTCCTAATTAAAATCACGTTCTTAACTGGTAATTTTTGTATATTCTTTCGATTCATATCTATTATATGAAATATTTCTACAAAATTACGTGATATCGTCGCTCAATTTCAAAGAATCAAAGAACTCGAAATTTGATATCTTTTCCACAATCACCATGTGCTGCTATTTGTATATTATGTTTTCTTCATACCATTTGCAGCATCACGTTCGAATAATGTCACCCTTTGCAACATCACGTTCGTCATCCAGGTTCCTTCTTTAATATCATGTTTTTAATTTTATTAATTGTATTCGACTTTTTGATTCTCATTAGTGTTGTATTTAACTGTGATCTTTAAATGCATGAATAATCTTGATTATAAATGTTAGTATTAGTTTGTCAATCTTTTACTTTTTTCTTTTTAACCTTGCATTTGATTTTTCACTCAACATATTTGATAAAATGTCCATAAGAAAAGCATAGTGACTTTTGATTAACTGTGTGTATGTACGTGTCTTATGTAATTAAATTTTTCTGAGATTGTTTGGATTACACGATAGTTGATGATTGAAAACTACCATTTACCCTTCATTGTTTTTAATTATCAATATTATACTGCTATTAATTTGACATATTTGCGCATAATTCTTGGATTTTAATAGATTTTGTTAATAACAATGTACTTTAACTTTAATCTATAATGTTTTGAATTGTAATTTCTAAATTTCTTTTGAGTTGTTTTAACCGTGTTTAGTGGATATAAAGTGTATTGTAATTTCTATTTTGTTTTAACATATTTAGTTAATAGCAATGTGTGTATGTGGTTTTTAATTTAAACAGTTAAAGCTCTTATTTCAGCATTTTCCCCTAATTTGTCCCTTTCTTTGAAAAATCATATCTCAGTCATGGGAAACCATTTTTGGTCCAAATCAGTTAACAAAGTTTCGTATTTAAGACAGTGAGTCTTGAAAATAGCATAGTTATAAAAAATTATAAACTAAGATAAAAAAATATAAGATATTAGGAGATTTGTAAAAAGTACAATTAGTAAATGCATTATGGTTATTAGAAAAAAAAGACCGTTACATTAGTAAAAATGCAATACATAAACTAAATTATCACAATAGTAAAGATATGTCATTATTTGATATTTCATATAACTAAAAGATATATATATATATATATATATATATATATATATATATATATATATATATATATATATATATATATATATATATATATATATATATATATATAACAAATTACATTGATGATATACCAAAGTTATTCAAAGTTACGCCAAGTCTAATGCAAAGTTCTTGCGAACACCAAATAAATAAGAACAAACATAAAAGCTAGCACTTATATTCGTAATCAATTTAAAATAAACCAATCATAATTTAGAAAAGAAATTTCATTCATGATATACTAAGATTAAACTCATTTAACATTTAACATTCCTTAAATTATACTCTATAACTTTATTAGAATAAATAAAATAGTTGTCAACATTTAATGAAGTGAAAAAACGGTATATTTGTTTTTAATATAGGTTTAAATTAAATAACCTTATTATCGAATAAACAACTAATTAGAATATTTATGTTTATATACCAATATAATTAAATAAAATTTTTAAATAAAACATAGAATAATGACAAGTGAAAATAGTTAATTCAAAATTACCAAAAATTGTCATGTGACAAAATGAATGAGAGAATGACATATGACAAAATGATTTTTATTTATTAGGATATATTTTTTATGTTGCTTTATCTTATTTTTTTATTGCGTCGGCTTTATATAACTTTATATGTATTTTTTATATGTCCCCTCGCATTTAAAATTTTATATTTTGACGACTTGTGCGTTTCATTTATCCAATTCAAACTTTCCAAAATCAGATTTTGATCGTAACCTAATAATTTATTCGTCATTAATTTCATCTATAATTTCATCCAATTTAAATTTGTATTTAACTTATAATTTTTTTTAATGATCCTGATTTTTCCCTTCTAAAATATTTCAAACATTTATTTTCTTACATGTTCTTTTATCAAATTTAAATTTGTATTTAGTTGTATCCATAAAAATTTTTATTTAGATAACTTACACGTTTTCTTTATCAAATTTATACTTTCGAAAATCGGATTCAATTGTAACCTACGAATTTGATCTTTATTAATTTCATCCATAATTTCACCCAATTTAAATTTGTATTTTAGATATATAATTTTTTTTAGCGATCCCGATTTTTTCCTTCCAAAAATATTTGAAGTATTTATTTTTAGATAATGTTACCCCATTATAATTATTACTTTCCTTATATAAAATAATAGTGCCTATTTTTTTTTTTTTTTGAATAGCATACAAACATACTTTGTTTTATCTTTATATAGTAAAAATAAAATTTATAAATTTACACAAAAAATATATAGATATTTCAAATTTTGTCATAGTATTATACCTTAAAAAAACAATTCCTTGCAAAATAATATTCGTCAGTAATTTCATCAATAATTTCAACTAATCTAGATTTGTATTTTACTTACACAAATTTTTTAATGAACCCGATTTTTTCCCTCCAAAAATATTTCAAGCATTTATTTTCATAGATAATGTTGCCTCATTATAATTATTATATTTCTCATAAAAAATAATAAAACTTACCAATAGGCCTTATATTTATATTTAACTTTTATTGTAGCACCTGGTTCTTGGTACGTATTCTTTTATTTAATTCTTTGTGCATTTTGCATCTTGGCCTTGGACTCGGCGAGTCAAAGGATCGACTCGCCGAGTAGAAGCAGGAAGGGGCACGGGGTTTAAGTTGTGAACTCATCGAGTCGGGTCCCGGACTCGGCGAGTAAGCTGCTGTTTGGACAAAAACCCTAATCCAGGAGTGTGCACCCTATTTAAACACTCTAACTCGGCCTCCCTTGCCCCTAACACTTCCAGAAGAGCTGTAGAACGAAACCCTAGCCCCTATATTGTTCTTGTGAGTGATTTTGGCCTTGTGAAGGAAATTTGGAGCTTAGAAGAAGAAGGAGAAGGTTGAAGGGTGCAAGGAGGGGAAGTAGATCTGAAATCTACTCTGTGAAAGGCTTCCATTCAGGTAGAAAAGTTCCTACCTTGATCTCTAGTTCATTAGATCCTCTTTTGTCCCTAAATTGTTGCTTTTAAGCCCTAAAACCTCAAACTCTATGTGTTTATGTGCTATGTTCTGAAAGGACTTCAGATCTGGACCTTATGGACATCTTGGAAGTATAAAGTTTTTGTGGTTGAAGTGATTGAGGTCCCTATTAAGTGTTTGACCTCATAAAGAGCTTGGAATTACCTTTTGGAGCTCATAGGGCCATGCATGTACGTAAAGTTTGCAACTTTACGTGATAAGCATGCCCTAGGAGCTTAGATCTATGGTTTGGAACCATTGCATGTCTCAAATTTAGTCTGTATGGGAGGAGAGTTGAATGGACTCGGCGAGTGCCAAAGTGCACTCGACGAGTTCTATGAAGATGGTCTTAGACTCGACGAGTTGGATGAACCACTCGGCGAGTCCTTTGAAGATTGCCTGGAACTCGACGAGTTGTTCTTCAAACTCGGCGAGTCATATGAACAGTTACTGAGTTGAGAGGGGTTTAAGTGTAGAAGGTCCCAACCCTTCGTCACTGCTCGCGGAATTAGCAACTTAGCGTGTAGCAATAGTCCCAGAAACCCAAATCCTCATAAAGAATGCCCTGGTGAGGATTTGGAAGCGAGTAGGAGATCTATTCGTGGGACTCGGCGAGTTGTTCTTCAAACTCGGCGAGTCGGATGAGTTTCCTTGTGGCTTTCGAATGCGAGAAGAACTCGTCAAGTTGTCGGGCCCAACTCGACGAGTAGAGTCGTGGATGGGGACCAGTAGAGAGTGAGGGACTCGACGAGTTGATGGCTCAACTCGGCGAGTCGGGTCAACTGGAAGTTGACTTTGACTTTGACTTGACTTGGTTGAGGGTAAAATGGTCATTTTACCCTAAGTATAGAGATCAGTTTCTAACTAAGTATTTCTGGGGTTTGTAGCCGGAGGATTTCCAGAGCAGCAGCGGACGGAGGTTTCCCGCACTGATTATCAGCAGCTACTTGTATGAGGTGAGTTACCTTCCAGTAGGGGTGGGTCTAAGGCCACAATGCCGGCCCACCATTGAGGAGTATTTAGAAGATAATTGTCTTTGTGATAATTTATCTGGTCTGGTATGTGCTTGGTTATGAGTTATATATGTATGATATGTTACATGATAGGGATAGTTTCCCTGATAGTGGTCCTTAGGACCAGGGGTTAGGTCAGTACCCGGATATGCCTGACTGTGTGCTTATATCTTGCTATTGTATGCTAGTGGTAGGGGTGGAATAGTCCCCAGTTACCGGTTGAAAGATACCGATGACGATTACCGGTTGAAAGATACCGATGGTATTGTATGGTATGTGGGATGATGGGGGAACTCACTAAGCTTTGTGCTTATGGTTTCAGTTTTTGGTTTCAGGTACCTCTTCATCTAAGGGGAAGGAACCGGCGGCGTAGCATGGTATCACCACACACATACAATTGATTTTCTGCATGGTGTTTTCTGGATTGTACTCTGATATGTTATTTGCTTATGTTGTGGGTTTGAAACATGATACTTGATTTTATGAGATGACGTGTTGATTCAATATTTTCTAGTGAATGTTTTATGAATAACTTAATTAAAAATGAAATTTTTGGACTTAAATTTTGGACGTTACATTTATAAACAACATTAACAATAAAACAAAGTGATGGATTCAAGTGACGGTTCATCGTCTTCAAAGAAAAAAAAAAACTAAGAATCTTGTGCTTAATGTTTTACCAATCAATCTTTCGTTAAATTATTAATGTAATTATCTATGATTTTGAAGGTACTCATATGTGACGATTAATGACGTTCAACTAATAAAACAAAAAATATTGTCTACAAAGAGGTCATTCAACGATTATAGATATTTATCGATTTCAATGTCTCTTCTACACAATTCAATAATATCAATAACTATAACTTTTTTTTAATAATTATTATGCAATATGTGTTGACATTTGTATGTTTTCTTATGTGTTCTCGCGTTTAACACTGATTATAATCTAGTAATTATTACAAAAAAAAAAAAAAAAAAAAAAAAAAAAAAAAAAAAAAAAATCTACTTAACATGTAAATATTAAAAAAATAGAAAAACCACAAAATACAATACTAAAAAAATTAAGTG